>NW_024750875.1:787677-851176 GCF_018991925.1 Homarus americanus
GAACAGTCTCAGAGAGACAGACAGAAGCAGAACAGTCCCAGAGACAGCACAGCAGAACAGCCTCAGACACAAGTACAGCGAACAGTCTCAGACACACAGTACAGAAACAGTCCGACAACAGCTGAAGAGTCTCAGACAACACAGAACAGTCCAGACACAGTACAGCAGAACAGTCTCTGCACACACAGTACAGCAGAACAGTCTCTCAGACACACAGTACAGCAGAACAGTCTCAGAGAGACACAGTACAGCAGAACAGTCTCAGGGAGACAAGAACAGCAGAACAGTCTCAGAGACACAGTACAGCAGAACAGTCTCAGACACACAGTACAGTAGAACAGTCTCAGAGAGACACAGTACAGCAGAACAGTCTAGACACATGTAAAGAACAGTCTCAGACACACAGTACAGCAGAACAGTCTCAGACACACAGTACAGCAGAACAGTCTCAGACACACACAGCAGAACAGTCTCAGAGAGACGTACAGAGACAGAAGAGAACAGTACAGCAGAACAGTCTAGACACACAGTACAGCAGAACAGCCTCAGAGACACAGTCACAGCAGGAACAGTCTCAGAGACACACAGTCAGCAGAACAGTCTCAGACACACAGCAGCAGAACAGTCCTTGAGACACAGTACAAGCAGAACAGTCTCAGACACACAGTACAGCAGAACAGTCTCAGACACAGCACAGCAGAACAGTCTCAGACACAAGGTACAGCAGAACAGTCTCAGAGACACACAGTACAGCAGAACAGTCTCCGGAGACACAGTAAGAAGCAGAACAGTCTCAGAGACACAGCAAGCAGAACAGTCCTCAGACACACAGTACGAAGAGAATAGCCCCGAGACACAGCAGCAGAACAGTCTCAGAGACACAGTACAGCAGAACAGTTCCTCAGAGACACAGCATGCAGAACAGTCTCAGACACACAGTACAGCAGAACAGTCTCAGACACACAGCACAGCAAACAGTCTCAGAGACACAGTACAGCAGAACAGCCCTTAGAGAGACACAGTACAGAGGCAACAGTTCAGACACACAGCAGCAGAACAGTCTCAAGACACAACAGGGAGAGAACAGTCTAGATACACAGTACAGCAGAACAGTCTCAGAGACACAGTACAGCAGAACAGCTTCAGAGAGACACAGCACAGCAGAACAGTCTCGTCAGCACAGTAAGGAGTCTAGACACACAGTACAGCAGAACAGTCTCAGAGACACAGTACAGCAGAACAGTCTCAGAGACACACAGCAAGAACAGTCTCAGACACACAGTACAGCAGAACAGTCCTCAGACACACAGTACAGCAGAACAGTCTCAGAGACGCATAGCAGAACAGTCTCAGAGACACAGTACAGCAGAACAGTCTCAGACACACAAAGCAGAACAGTCTCAGAGACACAGTACAGCAGCAGCAGTCCCAGAGACACAGTACAGCAGAACAGTCTCAGACACACAGTACAGCAGAACAGTCTCAGGAGACACAGTACAGCAGAACAGTCTCAGACACACAGTACAGCAGAACAGTCTCAGACACACAGTACAGCAGAACAGTCTAGAGAGACACAGTACAGCAGAACAGTCTCAGAGACACAGTACAGCAGAACAGTCTCAGAGAGACACAGTACAGCAGAACAGTCTCAGACACACAGTACAGCAGAACAGTCCAGAGAGACACAGTACAGCGAACAGTCTCAGACACACAGTACAGCAGAACAGTCTCAGACACACAGTACAGCAGGAACAGTCTCAGACACACAGTACAGCAGAACAGTCTCAGAGAGACACAGCAGGCAAAAGTCTCAGAGACGCAGCAAGCAGAACAGCCTCAGACACACAGTACAGCAGAACAGTCTCAGACACACAGCAGCAGAACAGTCTCAGAGACACAGGTACAGCAGAACAGTCTCAGACACACAGTACAGCAGAACAGTCTCAGAGACACAGCACAAGAACAGTCTCAGAGACGCAGCAGAAGCAGCCTCAGACACACAGTACAGCAGAACAGTCTCAGACACAGTACAGCAGAACAGCCTCAGAGAGACACACAGTACAGTAGAACAAAGTAGCAGAACAGTCTCAGAGAGACAGTACAGCAGAACAGTTCAGACACACAGCAAAGAACAGTCTCAGACACACAGTACAGCAGAAAGCTAGACACAATACAGCAGAACAGTCTCAGACACACAGTACAGCAGAACAGTCTCAGACACAGGCACAAGAAAAGTCTCAGACACAATACAGCAGAACAGTCTCAGACACACAGTACAGCAGAACAGTCTCAGAGAGACACAGTACAGCAGAACAGTCTCAGACACACAGTACAGCAGAACAGTCTCAGACACACAGTACAGCAGAACAGTCTCAGACACAATACAGCAGAACAGTCTCAGACACACAGTACAGCAGAACAGTCTCAGACACACAGTACAGCAGAACAGTCCAGACACAACAGCAGAACAGTCTCACACACAGTACAGCAGAACAGTCTCAGAGAGACAGTACAGCAGAAAGTTCTCACACAGTACAGCAGAACAGTCTCAGACACACAGTACAGCAGAACAGTCTCAGACACACATAAGCAGAACAGTCTAGAGACACAGTACAGAGAACAGTCTCAGACACACAGTACAGCAGAACAGTCTCAGAGACACAGTACAGCAGAACAGTCTCAGACACACAGTACAGCAGAACAGTCTAGAGAGACACAGTACAGCAGAACAGTCTCAGACACACAGTACAGCAGAACAGTCTCAGAGACACAGTACAGCAGAACAGTCTCAGAACACACAGCACAGCAGAACAGTTCCAGACACACAGTACAGCAGAACAGCCTCAGAGACACAGTACAGCAGAACAGTCTCTCAGAGACACAGTACAGCAGAACAGTCTCAGAGACAGTACCGCAGAACAGTCTCAGACACACAGTACAGCAGAGAACAGTCTCTAGACACACAGTACAGCAGAACAGTCTCAGACACACAGTACAGCAGAACAGTCTCAGAGACACACAGTACAGCAGAACAGTCTCAGACACACAGTACAGCAGAACAGCCTCAGACACACACAGTACAGCAGAACAGTCTCAGAGACACAGTACAGCAGAACAGCCTCAGAGACACACAGTACAGCAGAACAGTCTCAGACACACAGTACAACAGAACAGTCTCAGACACAGTACAGCAGAACAGTCTCAGAACACAGTACAGCAGAACAGTCTCAGACACAGTACAGCAGAACAGCCTCAGAGACACAGTACAGCAGAACAGTCTCAGAGCACACAGTACAGCAGAACAGTCTCAGACACACAGTACAGCAGAACAGTCCAGACACACAGTCACAGCAGAACAGTCTCAGAGACACACAGTACAGCAGAACAGTCTCAGACACACAGTGCAAGGCAACGTTCAGAGACACAGTACAGCAGAACAGCCTCAGACACACAGTACAGCAGAACAGTCCCCAGAGACACACAGTACAGCAGAACAGCCTCAGACACACAGTACAGCAGAACAGTCTCAGACACACAGTACAGCAGAACAGTCTCAGACACACAGTACAGCAGAACAGTCTCAGACACACAGTACAGCAGAACAGTCTCAGAGACACAGTACAGCAGAACAGTCTCAGAGACACAGTACAGCAGAACAGTCTCAGACACACAGTACAGCAGAACAGCCTCAGAGACACAGTACAGCAGAACAGTCCCAGACACACAGTACAGCAGAACAGTCTCAGACACACAGTACAGCAGAACAGTCTCAGACACACAGCAGCAGAACAGTCTCAGAGACACACAGTACAGCAGAACAGTCTCAGACACACAGTACAGCAGAACAGCCTCAGAGACACAGTACAGCAAGAACAGCCTCAGACACACAGTACAGCAGAACAGTCTCAGACACACAGTACAGCAGAACAGTCTCAGACACACAGTACAGCAGAACAGTCTCAGACACACAGTACAGCAGAACAGTCTCAGACCCACAGTACAGCAGAACAGTCTCAGACACACAGTACAGCAGAACAGTCTCAGACACACAATACAGCAGAACAGTCTCAGACACACAGTACAGCAGGCAGGACTAGGACAAGGATACAGTTTCAGTCACAAACAATGCAGCAATATAACAGCATCAGATACACAATACAGCATACAGGAAAACATCGGTGATAAAAAGTACAGCAACACCACAAGGTTACACAGAACAGTTGTGGCCACAGCAGGTACTTACCCAAGAGTGTGCTGTTGGTGATGATCTGGAATATCTTACCGGGATCCATGGTGAACCCGTGATACTCAGATCAAATGTTTTATATCCCGCGTTAGTCTTCCAGAGTCTTATCACCACAAAGTCTCATCAGTAGACTACACAAAGTTCTCTATGTTCAAGACTTTTAAAGATGGCCTCCGATTATTGACTGTAGGTGGCTGTTGACGAGATTTAAATTTTGTCAGGATATAAGCTGAATACATTATTAAGGGTGGTAGATAATGGAGGTGGTGAAGCAAGAGCTATTTTGTGTGATAACATTAAACACAACTTTTATCACCAGGTCATTTTAGCCTGTACCTCCTTGAAGCTCCGCCTTTGATGCTTATGTTCCCATTATGATTATCCTGTGTTGGCTTTAATGAACTTGCCTTTGACGTCCATCTTATGTCGTTCACAGTTCACGAAAAATTTCTCAATGTTGGGTTTGTGACTCTGAGGAATACAAACACTGTGACGTCTGATAGTGTGGAACCTCCCGAGATACTCACAACAGAAGGCCACTCGCAGTAAGGTCTTCTAAATACGTTGGGGTTAAGTGTCATAAAGTACAAAACAGAATTACTCTAGAATTTGTTTTCCTTATTTCTGTCCGTCTAGAACATAGCAAAGGGAATGATAACGACGCATGAGTCTGGCGATATAATTTGGTAAAACTTAACAGGAGAAAATCAGCAGTGATCTAAGAATAATTCATATCTCTTTACTATGAGAGCTGCAACTGTGGTGGTGTGTTGATAAGAAGAGTGCATCGAGTAAACTCAATTTTGTCATTCACGTGTCCAGTTAAAGGTTAGCTATATATTATAAAATTCATCTGTTCGGATTGGTTTTGTCCGTATACATGTAGAAGTTGTTATTTATCACTGCAAACTGAATAAATGCGATTTATTTCACTTGTCTTCTACTTTTGATTCTACATTGGAAACCATCACAAAGTCAGGGACACTAGACAGTCACCCAATAAGCCTGCAGCCTCTTTCAACAACGTCCGTTATAAGAGAAGATCAAAAGCCTTCACATATTTTTATCAGTAAAGTGGGCAACATATGCGAGGCTCCAGGCTGCCACCCTTCACACTCGCACCTTTTCTTCCCTGCTCAATAAATTTTCCACCATCAATAAATCTGCGTCATCTATCACACACCGCTGTCTCAATCTTGTCTTGGGCGTCGTCCACTAAAGGAATAGCCTTAGAAACACGAGCATGAAAAGAACTATAAATTTTGAGAGTTTGCACAGAGTTTTAATTACCAACTGTTGGTGAATCTTATAAGTTACTAGAGAGTGAAATCCTACTTGTTAAACTTCCACGTATTTAGGCGAACACTTAACTACAAAGAGAATCAGGTATTTAACACTTATATATTCTTTAAATAACACAGAAAACCAAACTTTTGAAAGAAAATTCCATGGACAATAACTCTTACATATTCTACGTCATCACATTTCCTTATAGGGACGCAGGAAGTGTTCCAATTAAGCAAATTAGAACATTACTGTATGACAATTAACAGAGGCAGAAGCGTGGAGGTACAAGGGCTTGCTGGCAGGGGCTACGTCCTCTCAACTCCAAAAACTCATTAAGTGTTGGAATGTCAGCAGCAACGCTCGACGTATCAGGTGAGAATATGCTAGCTTTGTTTTCAGTATCACTTGAGAGTAGCGACGCTCATTTGTTGCCTCTGATGTATGTAACGATGATGGAGGAGGTTGGGGAGAAGACAAGGCAAAGACGAAGGGACATTTGAAAAAGAAAGAAATTATTCAAAATCACAAAAAAAAGAATACCAAATATAAGAAAATAAACAAGGAGTAAAATGATGAAGTTTATGAACTATACCACAACGTGAGTGGTTGGTTCTCCGGCTTAGTGGTTCCTTAACAACCATCACAAGAAACAAATGACCATCTACTAGCTTCTCCCGTTACATTCCCTTAATCCATGACCAACATTAACCGTCCTGTTCACTACGAGAGGCTGGGATTAATGAACAACTTCTGCAGGAAAAAAGATCTTTGAATATATATAATCAATTTATCTGATCATTATGAGGACGTGTATCAAGAACCCATATTTATTTAGTGTTAACAAGTATGTTTTAGCGAATTATAGTTAAGAACGGAGTTTCAAACAGGACCTCTCGCTATTCTGTGTGTTCACAGTGTGGCGAGCAGGAGGTAGCCGTTCCAGGACTCCTCAGTAGTAATTGCGGACACAGGCGTCGTGGATATTAACAATCATCAACATTACGGGCGTCTTTAGCGGACAACACTTTCTTTCCTTATCACTCGTCAATCAACACTTGTAGTTAGTTAGTTAATACGTTTATTAGTCAAGCGAGGAGCGAGCGTCTCGTGTCATTCTACCTAATACTTTCATAAATAAATTGACATCACGGGACTAAGGCGCGCCAAAGTCTGCATCATGTCACAAGTTACTCTTAAATCAAAATATCTTTATGAGTAAGAAAGCCTTTACACAGTTACAGAGAGTTTGCCATTAAGACATAGCAAGTTGGTGACAATGTCTTAAGACAATTACTTATGATAGATGTGTTACGTGTCAACCACCTCTGACACAGCCACTGACAATCAATATAAAGTATAAATTGATCGAGGATGAACTGAAGCTTCGGTGCTTCTTACACGCAAGAAAACACTGCGAGGAGCCGCTCAGTATGGCACTGTGAGGTGGCACTGAGCCAGGGAGCGCCAACAACTGCGTCCAGAGACGAGCGGCGAGCGACTGTGGCAGCCTCCAGCCCTAGCTAGCTCTCCTCCCCCGCCTCAGCCGCCAGAGCCGCCAGCTGCGGCTTCCTCCATCACCCACCCAGCGGCTCTCCTCCCCCGCACCAGCCGCCACCAACATCAGCTGCGGCGGCCTCCACCCACCGGCTCTCCTCCCCCGCATCAGCCGCCACCATCACCAGCTGCGGAGACTTCTCATTTCCTTGAACCCCAGTGGCTACACCCGCCGCTATATACGCGGCCAGAGCTGCCCCAATTAACACATATATATATATATATATATTATATATATATATATATCAACGACCTCACCAGCAAGGAATCGAACCCTCGACCAACTGGGTGGGAACTAGGAACGCTTATGGCGTTATATGGACTAAAATGAAGTATACATATATATATATATATATATATATATATATATATATATATATATATATATATATATATATATATATATATATATATATATATATATATATATATATATATATATATATATATATATATATATATATATATATATATATATATATTGAAAAAAAAATTATCTGGTGTGTACAACAAAATAATCTATCAGTTGTGTATAACAATTTAATCGGAAAAATTGTTGATGATTGGTTTGTAAAAATAAATGAAAAACTGCCATTGGTGCCGCTGGTAGAGCCAGATAAAACACGCTCCGGTTTTGTCCTCAATGTGTGTATATATTTTGTATCGCACGACTCTCACGAGAGTACATGACTGAAGCTCACATTCAACTTTGGCGTAAATCTATTAAAACAGTAAACTAGTTTTGACCAAACACAAAGAGACAAACAATATGTGCACTACCTTGTGCACCAGGCTCCCTCGCCTTGTGACACGACAGGGAAAGATATAACGACGAGTTTCCACCTGACGGGGACACAGGTGAAGGTTATATCATACAGTTCACCTGTTGTAAAGGTGACACGCCACCGTCAACACGTGCGAGGGGAAATACATCAAGAGTTGAACTGTTTTTTGTCGGGCCAGATATTGTTCACTGGACCAGCTGGCCATAAGGTTTTCCTGGCTGGAGATATGATAGTAATATAGTTCACTAAATAAGGTACCTACGCACCTTACCTGAGGTTATACAGCTCACCTTCCTACTTAGCTCACTTTACCGACATATATAAAATTCACTGGACTGGTGTTGGCTAGGTAACGGGACAGTGAGTTATATATTTTAACTGGACTGAGAGGTTACACAGTTAACTGGAAATGTGAACTGTATAACACCTAACCCAGTCAGTCAAGGTAGCCAACAGTCTGTACTCACCCCTGAAGATGTGAATTACACAAGCGCTTGGGAACTGTTTTCTTCTTTCCTTGTGGTTATCATATATATATATATATATATATATATATATATATATATATATATATATATATATATATATATATATATATATATATATATATATATATATATATATACAATTTCCCAAAGCACCTGCGTCACAAACTCGACAAGATAAGATTTCTTCCGACTCACTTGAAAACTGCGAGTTTATTAAATTTTCAGATGCCGTAATGTGTCAGCAGACCGTGACCTTTAACATCAAGCTGTCAGCCAACACGAGACTAAAAAACTTATTCAAATCCTAAACTTTCTTTCCCATCTTGGAATTATAAAAGAAGCAGAAACACTTCAGGGATATCCTAGGAGAGAGACACACACACACACACACACACACACACACACACACATATACATATTATTATGTGTGTGTGTGTGTGTGTGTGTGTGTGTATGTGTGTGTATGTGTGTGTGTGTGTCTTAGAAGAAACATAGCGTCAAGATACATAATGGACTAAGTTCATCTATGAACTCTTACAGAAAGTGGTTTGTTAGTTTAGGTTAATAAAAACAGTAAAAATAACGCTATAGATCGTAAATTTTCACGAACGAAACGCTCATTTTACGGTTACTAACCTGTTTTTCCCTTAAAATTTACGGTACGGCACCGGTAAATAATTGACTTAAAAAACACAGTAAAATTTACACTAAAGGCCGTTAAATTTACGGCTTTAGGCTGGCAACTCCCACCTGTCCTGTGACCGTCAATTTTAAGGTATATTTTTAACAGTGTAGGTTACGTTAGAGAATAACTTCCATTCATTTTTAATTCTTACGAGTAAACACTTTATCAACACGTTTCAGACCTCAGTTTACAGAGATTATTCTTTTTAAACTTTATACAAAATTTACATCTCTTCTTCCTCTTAATTTTAAACTGAACTTGGCTTCGACAGTGACGAATAGATCTTTTAAGAAGTGTTCCAACTATTTGATGACGAATAGAATTTCTTAAGAAAGTTACTCTTTGATAATGACTTCGCCTGGATTTTTAGACACACTCACTGGAACAGCAATCCATAAGGTAATATACTAACCCTAACATGTTACCTGTATATAACGCAGATGTTAAGTTTCCTCTCATTTATATAATTGACACAAGATTTTTGCTTTAACATAAAACTAAACAGCTAAGAGTCATTTTTCAGACGAGAATCATGATCAGTAGTTCCCTTAAAATCAAAGACTCGGTTACAACAGTCGCCTCTTATACACAAATACACTTGTGATAGCTGTAAGGCATCGTCTATTGACAACACTAAGAGACGCTCAACATATCGTATTCCTGAACACCTGGATCATTCACTGGAGCTCGTATGACTAAAGATATTCTGTTCTTTTCAGCAATTAGGAATCACCCAGAAAACATGATCACCATTTATGTCCGCCTCGGTGTTCTCAGTCCTGGACAGACGAACACAGAGCAAGACCGACCAATAATGGAGTGTCTGGTCTCATGCATATACAAAAGACTTACAGACACATGCAAGACAACGATTCAGTTCATCTGCTTTTGATGCATTACGTCAAAATTGGGTCCCATAAACCAGACGATTCGTAAAGGGCAGTGTGGATATAACTCTCTGAATACTAAGTCTATTTTCAGTTCTCTAGGAGGCATAGTTTGGCCGGCTCGTCACTCGTCTATCTTCACGTCCCCAGCTGTAGAATTATGCACTATTTTACAACTGGTTCGACTCGGGGTCCTCCAGCAAAACTTAAACCATTCAGCAGCCGTAATGTTTGTTATTATTTGACGATGTGTACAGGATATCTTGTTTTATTTATTTACATTTTTCACTCATAAAGTTCCCCAATTTTATAATATTTTCTTGGTTATTTTATTGACATTTTTATATCGTTTGCTCTAACCTTCACCACTTGGACAACTCTACACTTTTAAAACATTTTTGTAAGTTAAGGAGTTTCGTTTTTTTAATTGCTACAGCATTTAATGTATTATTTTATACGGTAGATGACTGTACTGTACTGTATATAATTATGCTTTATTACCAAGTTTTGTCATTTAAATAGATACATTTCAGTACCAATTGTCTCTGAAGATCTAATAGGATGTTTTGAATCTCTCTCTCTCTCTCTCTCTCTCTCTCTCTCTCTCTCTCTCTCAGACCAGTGAGAATTGTTAATATCAAAAGTTAGTGTTAATGATACATACTTGCTAAATGTGTCATTGTCAAGGCTAAGTATTGTTAATATATCCGTAGTTATGTTACAGTGTTGATGGTACGGTGTTAAAAATGTTAGTATTCAGTGTAAATAATGATTTTAAATAAGTTTTAAAAGAACCACCACTGTAAAGAAGGTAGGAAATAACAGCAGTGTTAAAACTGCCGGTTTAACAAAGTGCTCTAAAATAAAGTCAATTGTCCTTCGAGCTTAAAATTCCATCAGGGTGATAAAAAAAATAACATGGAATAAAGAGTGAGTGTGAAGTGGTAGGTTAGGTTAGGTTAGGTTAGGTTAGGAACAGAGAACGGAGTACCTGTGTGTTAGTAGTGTTTGTTAGGCTCAGTTTATCTCGTCTAACGTGTGTAATGTCTTTAGGAATTATATCAGGAATTCGAAGGACTCACAAGGCCGTTATTAGAGATTATGTGTGTGTGTAAAGAAGACGTTTCTATTGTGTTCATGAAGCCCTAATATCAGTGTTATAGCGGCCTTGAACCTCTGAAGTGGCCTGTTATTGTGTTTCAGATATTCAGTGGGTGATAGGCATTTTCTGTGTCTCCTGAAATTAACTGAACTTTTGTATGTGTTTCGGTTCAATGGTTCAAGATGATAGTATACTGATTTTCAGGTTCATATGAAGACAATGATAATGTTTTCAGCACATACATATGCACGCAAAAATACACACACACACACACCTTTCAACTCAAGGGAATAACATCTGTGTGTGTGTGTGTGTTACCAGTATGTCTAGTTTGGCCTGACTGTCATGACGAAAAATATTATGAATGTTGGTTATTTAATTACCAGAATAAACTTTAGTTCCTGGTCATTTTAAACTATAAAATATACTACTATTTTTAGGGGGGGGGGGGTGTTATATTTCTGACTAAGGACACATGTAAGTGGTCAAATAAGGCCGACTAAAAATATATTCCCTAAAAATCTATATCCTAGTCCAATGGTACACCTTAAAGTGATAAATATCGCAATACACTTTAACAATCTTTATGAGCAATATCTCCTGTAAACTTAGGCTGGTGGGCTAGTGGCAAGATTTCAAATGGCAAATAATCTTAAGAAATAACGCTTGGTAGAACAGAGTTGAGCACTGTATATCTGCTTCAGTTTTAGCTGGAGTTTAATAAAAGTTGTGATTTGACAAAGCTTAAACACACACACGCACACACACTCTCTCTCTCTCTCTCTCTCTCTCTCTCTCTCTCTCACACACACACTCACACCTCTAAGAAATGCCGTTTGTTTCCTATGTACTTCTGAAAAAAGGTCTCATGAAGCACCACAGAATAATACATACAGTAAGAAAATATATACACACACACACACACATGAAAGGGAACTGTACAACAAAGACTGGGGTACAGCTTCTCGGTCGTGATACATGACACGGCAGTAATACAGCCCCGTGATACAGCCCCTCTGTAATGTAGTTCAAGGGGGCTTTCTCTACACTTCAGGGCTATACGTTGGTGTCATGATATATACACGAGTACATTTTGGGCTCCTCCCGAGGGTCCGTTCCGTTGGGGTATGGAAAGTCTCTGAAAACAATATTTTTTTCTCTAGTTGTGGTGAGTTTCTTGCATTAGCCTTTGGAACTTCGTGTTGGTCTTTATAAACACTGTTTAGCCTTGGTTTTATTACGTGGTGGCCTTAGTTTATAACGCGGTAGCCTTAGTTTATAACGCGGTGGCCTTAGGTTTATAACGCGGTGGCCTTAGTTTATAACGCGGTGGCCTTAGGTTTATAACGCGGTGGCCTTAGTTTATAACGCGGTGGCCTTAGGTTTATAACGCGGTGGCCTTAGTTTATAGTTTATAACGCGGTGGCCCTTAGTTTATAACGAGGTGGCCTTAGTTTATAACGCGGTGGCCTTAGTTTATAACGCGATGGCCTTAGTTTATAACGCGGTGGCCTTAGTTCATAACGCGGTGGCCTTAGCTTATAACAATTCTGTAAAAACCTGGAGTAAAGGTCAACAATATGTCAACCTGTAGTCGCCTTCTGTTACCTGCTGTAGAGTCTCTCACCACACTCCCTCGTGTCAATACAGTTCCGTCAATTTCGTAATGGTGTGTACTGTTGGTTTTCGGGATGAGAACTTGCATCAGGTCTTAAGGGATATGTTACTTATACATCTCTTCTATATATTATAAGTTACTCTTACTCTGTGGCTACACCAATAGTTTACGTTGTTGTTTAGTTTCGGAAGGAGTATTTGTTTTAGGCGAGATATTGGTTTTTTTGTTTAAAGAATTTTTGTAATAGTAACTTAATGGTTGCTAGAGCGATATGAGGAAAATGCAGGACCGAGATATAAGATAAAGACTAATATTATCAATAATTCTTACTATGAATACAAAACTGTTTGAAGCCTCACTTTGGGTAACACTTTTTGAACACTATATATATACTCCACACTTATCATGGCACTTCACCTGGCTACCACTATCGTTCAGAAACACTCAAAAGTCAGTTTACACTCGTCAGCTGGCCATGAGAGATGTGTCAGCTGGAGTTGATTACACACTCCATTTGGACAGCACTCGGTCGAGGTGCTCATCCACGCCAGGTCACGCCCAGTCATCAATAACTGAACCTGTGTCATCTATCTTCAATTTTTTTTTCTCCAGATTAATCAGACAAGACTAAAGGTATATTGCTCAAACCTTATCAAATGTTTTAGGGTTTTATTTAGTTATTTCTAAATTATTTCTATTCATTGAAGTAACTAAGCCTTTAAAAAATTATTGAAGGAAATCAGAATTATAGTAGTGTTGTGTAGGTGATGAATAGTGTTAGATAAGAGGAGAGTGATAGTGTTTCAGTGTTAGGTTGACATATTGAGTGGTGGAAAATTATACCATATTAGTGAGTGAGTGTTGGAGGAAGAGCCAGTAAAAGAAAAGTTAACAAAGAATATAAACATTTTGGAGATTTCTTATGAACAAACTGAATCACTAGCAGTACGCTGATGGCTTACGCATATGCTGGGAAAGGGGTGGAAATAACTAAGTGTTCGGTACACGTTTTAAGGAACATTGAAAACGTGTTGAATATCTGACGAAAAATATGACATATGTTTGATTATTTTTTTGGTCGTGATTATTATTATTATTATTATTATTATTATTATTATTATTATTATTATTATTATCTAAGTATTAATGAATGAAAGGTTGAAGGCAAACATAGAATACTGTGGAAACAATTACTGGAGAAGAATTGAAGCACTGGCGGCCAATGAAACCATTATGGGGACGATATTAAACCGCTTGAGTTATACAAAGTTTGAATAATATTAAACATAATTTAAGGCGGTGTAAGACTAAGGTCCGTAGATATTTTATACACTGGGTGATAAAGTGTTAAAGTCTGTGTCAGCGTTGGGAACGTTTAGGAGTCAGAGTTAAGTAATGCTGGTTTAGTGTTGAGAAATTGATTGATGAAAGATGGGTCATTAAAAAGCATTTACGCTATATTATGTTGGGGTTATGAGGAGCCAGTGATGGAAAGTTGTTGAAACAGTGTTGGAGGTTTGGTAAAGGTAAAGGAAACAATAGACCCGTTCTGGTGATATGTAGGAGATGTGCTTGACCTCTCCGAGATCGTTGGAGGAGTGATAGATGGTTGTGGAGTTTTTGAGTGGTGTTTGTATGTGGCTGGTCGTCAGATCATCACCTTGAGCTTCTTTCACCGTCAGAAATAAACCAGTCACTAATATATGTTTATGTTATATCAATGTTCTTCAACATCAAAGGCCTCCAAGCACGTCCTCTACATGAACTCATACATACTTGACACCAACTATTACATGTATCTTGGCTTTACTAATGAGTTTCTCCTTCAACAGTCATGCAGGACAGGAGACTCAACACGCTGTCCACACACTGAGTAATGGTGTGGCGTATGAGAGGAAACATCTCATATGGAAAAAACCTGAAGATAAAGACGCTGCCCGTGTATTGGTGCTTTATCTATTGACATAATACACCGCAGCTGGATTAGGAAAACGATGGCAATGAGAGAGAGAGAGAGAGGTTGGAAGATAAGAAAATAACCTGGAGATCTGCAGGTCTGATTCGTTGAACCAGTTATCTCAATACGTAATAAGAAACTGTCTCGTTGTTAGTGTAAAGTGTTTACCCAATGTCATGTTAAGAGGTTCTCAAAATCTTAAGTTATGGCAGAGAAACATAGAGCACAGCATCGTACAGTGGTATAGACGTGTGAGGACAATCGCCCTTCTGGTCAACATAGAACGAGAGGTAGAGGAAATAAAGGCACAACTCTGGAAAATATTGGACACGCTCCCCGTGCTGGACATAGATGGACGCATTTGCATGATTGCGCTTTATAGGTAGAGAGGAAGACCTTTAGTTGCCATATTTGCCCAGATGGGAATGACTGTACAGTTGTCCAGGAATATTCCCTAATATCACTCGGCTCCGGAGCAGCGTCCAATGTTTTCACAAAACGTTTCTATTTCCCGTTACCAGATATTTCATTTGTGTATAAAGTTGACACTCACGGCAGATAAACGTGTTTTAGAAGCTTGAGCGTTAAATCCGGAAATGTTGTGAAATTAACTATATCTATTACTAGAGTTAAATATAATGCTTTAAAAATCAGTAATTCATTCTGTCCTGACAAAACTCAATAGTATTAAAGATAATGAGTTATGTCCAACAAAGGAAACGTTAATATATATATATATATATATATATATATATATATATATATATATATATATATATATATATATATATATATATATATATATATATATATATATATATATATATATATATATATATATATATACAAAATTAAAAGCTGCTTTTCACTCGTCCATTAAAATTTCATAAGTGACATCACAGCCATTTGGCATCATAATATAATTTATCATTACCAGCCACTGGTGTCCCGACCTTTACCAGGTGGTCACGTTAAGGGTTTAGTCATATAATGTGACATGTACTGTATATAGTCGTTGGTTATTGTTCAGTTTTTGTCCCCTGGCTTTGGTATATTTACCCACACTTGTTGTAACATTACCATATTGTCAGTACGTTCCTTATGGGGAAATAAGAACAGTTTGAAGATGTATAATAATGACCTTAAACCAATGAAGAACTAAAAACGTATTTATATAAATCAATTTGGTTATTTTGTGGGATTTTAAGAATTATTATTCAGTAGTGTGTAATGCACTAATGTGATGAATAGCTTCACCTCGTAGTGCAAATGTCAGTTTTTGGGTTATTTAGAATGAGTTATGTTATTAAACAATCATAACTAATTTGTTGTGAAGCGTAAAATATATGCTTGATATAACTCATGATCATGGATTTGGGTAAAATTGTTAATTCATGATGTATTTAGGAAAGGTTTCGAAAACATTTACTTTGGTGTTGGTAATAAACCATTTAGTATTTACTATTAGTCTGTGCTGATTGGTCGATGGAATACATGATTAGTTTAAAGCGATCTAATTAATGGTTATGTTTACCAGGACTAAATTTATACGCAGTTCAGGTAGCAATGACAGGTGTTTTTTCTCTCTCTCTCTCTCTCTCTCTCTCTCTCTCTCTCTCTCTCTTGTCTCTCTCTACAGCCCGATCTCTCTTCTCTCTCTCTCTCTCTCTCTCTCTCTACAGCCCGATCTCTCTCGTCTCTCTCTATAGCCCGATCTCTCTCGTCTCTCTCTACAGCCCGGTCTCTCTCGTCTCTCTCTAAGGCCCGATCTCTCTTCTCTCTCTCTCTCTCTCTCGTCTCTCTCTACAGCCCGACAGCCCGATTTCTCTCGTCTCTCTCTACAGCCCGATCTCTCTCTCTCTCTACATACAGCCCAATCTCTCTCGTCTCTCTCTACAGCCCGATTTCTCTGTCTCTCTCTACAGCCCGATTTCTCTCTCTCTCTCTACAGCCCGATCTCTCTCTCTCTCTACAGCCCAATCTCTCTCGTCTCTCTCTACAGCCCGATCTCTCTCGTCTCTCTCTACAGCCCGATCTCTCTCGTCTCTCTCTACAGACCGATCTCTCTCGTCTCTCTCTACAGCCCGATCTCTCTCGTCTCTCTCTACAGCCCGATCTCTCTCGTCTCTCTCTACAGCCCGATCTCTCTCGTCTCTCTCCACAGCCCGATCTCTCTCGTCTCTCTCTACAGCCCGATCTCTCTCGTCTCTCTCTACAGCCCGATCTCTCTCGTTTCTCTCTACAGCCCGATCTCTCTCGTCTCTCTCTCTATCAGAAATAATCAACATGACTGAGCCAGCCGTAAGATTCTGCTGACTGAGGTTCACTGAAATATTCATACGTGCTGACACCAGAGGAGGAGAAATACTGGATGAGACGATGTCCATTATAAGAAGGTAACGACCTGCTCTTGCCTCAACACTTGAGTTGTGGACCACACACACAGCACCGCCTCCTCGTTATAGATAAAATGTTAAAACAACTCAACGAGCCGGAAGTGATCCAAACGGGGAAATAACAAGCGCTACAAACAGGATAATGTTCCTTTAAGAATAACGACACTCTATAATAAATTTCTAAGGCCTTGTGGGCGAACTACCATCCATAGAAAAAGGTCTCTGATAATATTTACACGGTTGTAAAATCGTCCCTGACCCACACACGGAAACATATACGATAGGCGCGCCGTACATAACCTGTTTCAGCTTAAACACAAAACACATATTACTGTTGATTGAAATTTTTATATGATGTATTTCAGATTAAAATTATTCCAAAAATATCCATATTAATATCTTTACAAAAAATGCAATATATTTTTTTTCTCGCATCAGTGTTTTTTAAATTCTAACCAAACACGGGAGTAGAGAGAAAAATATAATATAAAATACTGATTAATTATATGAACTACCAGCGGTGGGAGGAAATGCATTTGATCTAATAACACAATGCTTATTTAAAATCCCCGTGTTTGCCTAGTATCACTAACACATCAACACAACATTAACACACCTCTGACACATCACTATCACATCACTAACGCTGAACGAGAAGGTACCGTAATCTCCTGGTAGACATAATCTCCTAGTAGACATAATCTCCTAGTAGACATAGACACAAGCTCCTTATATAAGAGACAGTAGACATAATCTCCTAGTAGACATAGACACAAGCTCCTTATATAAGAGACAGGAGACCATTATGACACTGACTGAGGCTGACGAGGGTAAAAATACAACATGGCTTTCTAAGACGCCCCACAAAAAGAGTGAATCCATTAGCGAGTGTCACTTGGACAAAGGGGGCGTGACGTCAACCCCTTAAGGAAGCTTGATGAAGTGTGTGTGTGTGTGTGTGTGTGTGTGTCGCAACGCTAACAAGTGTGTGTGTGTAGTATTTCTCTATGATGACAATTAATAGTAGGTGTTTCTTCATGTTATCTACGTGGTTGCCTCAAGAATTTAAGATGACCATTTATGTCGGTAGTGAAGATCCTCGATACGGTCTCTTAGTTTTAAGTTTTATGGCCTTAACATCAATATTGTCTGAGGAAGAAAATTTACTGTTTTTATTTTATAAGTTGACAAGAGGGTCATAAAGTTATCGGAAAGTAGGAAAGTAGCATAAAGTAATCAACCTTAAGCAAATTCATATGATAAGTCAAATAACGAACAAGTAAAGATACTCAATAATGCACTTAACGTCTCCTTGCATTTAACTTACTATCTATGTAACACTACACACCAGGAAACTAACCTTTAAGCTCTATATCACTCAAATAAAAACCTTTGTCAAATATAAATAAATCTCTCTAAAGTTTAACACATGATCTGTATTCCGGAAATCCCACGGAAGAAAAAAAATCCTCTCAAATCAATACTTTTAATCTGGTCATAAATGCCTTCACTGTGTATTATAGTACAGATATATTTAACATTTGAGGTAAATGCAAAATGATATATATGCCACAGTTAACACTCTCACTGTACTAACTGGACACAAATGGTCAGGCAGGTAGACAAACGACTGTAGTTCCCCTCCAGTCTAACCGAGAGGGAACAGTTAAGCTGTGAGTCGTGTAAGCGTTCTGGTAGTTATGTAAAGGAAATCAATGACTGGATGTACACACGGACATTCACGCCAACGTACAGACTGATGGAAGTGGCTAGTAGTATGTGTGTTCGGCTCAAAGAACGAAAAACGACCACAATGCGTTCTGGTCGTTTTTTGGCTCAGTGAGGAAATTCGGTCTTTAAAGCTTGATATATATACCACACAGTAAACCATGACGAGGGATAATAATTCTTCCTAATAATACAACATTTTTTGTTCTCTCTCGTGTGTGTGTGTGTGTGTGTGTGTGTATGTGTGTGTGTGTGTGTGTGTGTGAAACGAAGTGTAATCAGTGTAATTTTCAAGGGAGGAACAACTGAACAAGGTAAATTATCATGGTAGATACAGCTATATAATGATGCAAGTATATAGACAGGTGGAGACGGAATGAGTAGCAAGGTAATATATATAAACACAAGTATAATTCTGGATTAACTTGGAGATGAAGTGAGCAGAGAAGAAGGTGACGAAATTAATGGTCTTTTGTTACGAGAAAAACACTAAGTTAAAAGTACAACGTCACAGGGTTAATAGTGTCAAGTCTGTGTGAAAGATCTGTAAAGTCAGAGATAATGTATGAAATAACTTTAGGCTGGTAACTAACTATTTCCTCCTTATACCAGTCATCAAAAGTGGTGCTGACTTTTTACTCTTTGTCCTCAAGAACAATAGAGTTCATCCTCATCAAGAACAAAGAACTCATCTTCCACTAGAACAATAACAGTTCTTCCTCCTCAAGAACAATAGAGTTTTCAGCTAAGAACAGTAAACCACAGATGGGTCGTGGCAAGCGATGCAATTATAATATTAAGATACAATAATTAAAATCTTTATCCATCATTAAAGAGACAGGTATACACATAGGCTCCACTACAGTATACAGTGCACCCACAAGCACCTTACACTACGTTTGTGCAGGTTATAAAAAACAGGAGAGCCACGAGATTGATACCTGCAGGGGAGAATTCTAAAAACAGAATATCAAAATACCATGAAATGTCCGCATGAATATTGGACTTCAGTTGTTACAAATGTTGAAAGAAGTTTACCGTTACGTCTATATTCTCTATATACCATAACACAATGGAGAGTAGAAAGGAAGAAAGAGGGAAAACTAGAATTGCAATAAAGGAAAAATTGTTATGGAGATTCAAGCAGTGTCAAGGGAACAATAATATAGGTAGTGGTTACCCCCAGAACACACTATTTCTCTACCACCACCACCACCACCACCACCTCCCCATGATGTTGTTACTTGTTTATGGGAGGCACGTGAACCTTCTCTCCTCCACCCACTCTTCCATTCCACCCTCCTCCACCTCTACTCTCTCCTTCCACTCACCACCATCCACTGCACGGTCACACTATCAACGCATCCTCATTTTTATTACCACCCCCTCAACCCACCACCAATACCCGCATTACCACCCCCTCAACCCACCACCACTACCCGCATTACCACCCCTCAACCCACCACCACTACGCGCATTACCCCTCAACCCACCACCACCACATTACCACCCCTCAACCCACCACATTACCCCGCATTACCACCCCTCAACCCACCACCACTACCCGCATTACCACCCCCTCATCTCACCACCACTACCACCATCACTACTTACCCTCTCAGTTCGATCATCTACTTCCTCTAACCCTCTATACCACCATCACCACCACTACCCACTCGCCAACTACCACCATCACCACCACTACCCACCAGCCAACTACCACCATCACCACCACTACCCACCAGCCAACTACCACCATCACCACCACTACCCACCATCTTTGTATTCGGAACAATGGTTTATATCACAAAATATCCCGCTATTTATTCATATCGTTCATTTGCATATAAAGATAAATACTATCATGATAAGTCTGTATAAAATAGTGTACAGAAATTAGATTATATATCAACTAATGTTTATCTTCAACCTCACAAAATACTTAAGGTTAATTTTATAACAGGATATTAACTGAAAAATCAACAACATTATCCATATATGATAGTCATATATATTTCTGTTTTCCAAGAATATTATCCTCAATTCTTGGCAGTTAAATTGTTAGTATATTATTATTTGTTGGTCTGTTCTTCCTATTTTTGAGCCAATTACCGTGAGCAACCTTGACCCCGTAAGCGAGCTCGTTCTTGAGATAAAGAGATCGAGCAGTTGTCTTGTAATTACACAGTTAACATTACTTACACAGGGAGAGACATAAGAGACTGCCAGGAAGTTTGTTTCTAATTAATTTAAAGACACGGGCACAGATTTTATTTGTTCAATATTTTACTTCTATAACCTGTTAGCGAAGGAAGGAACGTGATGGTATTTCTTAACCTCTGCTAATGACCTCTGTGTGGGGGAGGTAAGTAGCGCCTTTAGTTTGTTAAGCTCTAGGGTGAACTACTAACACACTGTCACTCGTGTAACTTCTCAACAAATTGTCTTTACTGCAACTTAGATATTTATACTGTAAGGCATGTGAGGGTCCATACAAACACCTGAATTATTTACAAGCGTGCCAGGTAGCCATCAGCACCTCCACTAACCTTGTATGGGAAGATATTGTGTTTGGGCCGGTTAACATTACTGACGTTGTTAGTTTCATAAATCCTCAATAGTCAAACATCATTAAATTCTCCTCCTGTCATCTTCCGACACTTCATTTATCCCAACCTATAGTGAAAATCCACAAACTCAGTGGTTATTATCTTCATCGACTACATCAATGTTATCAATTTAGTCAACCACAACATAAATCCATCAATCAGGAACAATCTCATTACGTGGATATCAACTTTTCAATCATTCATCCGTGGCTTTCAACTGTACACAAATATAGAACCTCCAGTGGATCTTCCATCTTGATGAAAGTAATGTTGACGGCAAAACCTTTATTATCACAACACGTATCCTGAAATACTTGATTACATCGTCTCCCAGAGCACCCTGAACAGTCTCCAGAAATAGACAGCCAACAGCAACTTCACCATCAACTATACCAACACCACGGCTATGCTCATTAACTTCTCCTCTATTCAGGCTCTAAGTTTCCTAGGTTGTGCACTCCATCACCCTCCCAGGCAATATACAGTATATATATACAACACAGTAAGCTGGGGAGAACTCATCAACACTATCATCCAACTTTCCTCTTATCGCCTACACAACCTTCATCGACACAAGCCCCTTAACTTTTTTTTTTCTGTTTGATCTCAAGAAATTAACATAACTTTCACTACTACACTACCAGCACCTTACGAGGGAGTGATGGAAAGGGCGTGTAAGATTATCCTCCAGTCCTTTTACCTAATAAGAGCCGTTCAGTACCTCTCTCTCTCTCTCACCCGCACGCACACACGCATGCTGTGCATCAAACGTCTATGCAAATCAGGAATATAAGAAACAAGTCGACAGGAGTGATGAAGATAGATCTACCGTGTTGGTCCCAGCGCTCTGCATCTAAACTTCCCCAGACCCAAACCTACAAGAAACACCAACTTGGCTGTTCCATCAATCAACCGACAAACACAATAAAACTTTCTCAAATTTCTGCCTGAGTTTAAGAAGTAGGAGGAAGGAACGTTAGATCTGGCGGGAATTAAATTACTGTTGCCACAGTCTAAGGCTTCAGACAAGTCTTGTTACTCTCTTAATGTTCCTCTATAAATGTTAATTATTGCTACTCTGTTGTGCCTTGTGTCGTATAGGAGTGTTGTCTATGTATGTATGTATGTACGTATGTATGAATGTATGTATGTATGTATAGCATTCCTGTTTATACTTCCATGTAAATTTTCTGAACGGATCATCAGGTATAAAGGTTTATGGTCACGCAGCATTCCCTTTGCCAAGCGAGAACAATCAGAGGGTCAATCCAATCTTTCTGCCCCCATCTCTCCATCCCTGCCTGCAGCTTTATTGCATGAAGCAATCCAAGACTCTATTGTTTCTCTCTTTAACACAAAAAGACTTTTTAAAACGACTATGCCGGGTGCATGTATTCACTTTGAGAGAGAGGGTCCTAGCCATTCTACAAGCGAATTCGATATATAGACAGCCAATCCTTGCAATTCCTTCAACTGTGACAGTGAACCAGGAAGTACTGGCCGCGTTATGAATGAATCACTATAAAGTGGGGCGTTATGTTACAACCACGGGGGAGAGTGAGCTCCGCTGACGGTATCATCGACCCACTTCAGCAGGATCTAACCTCATTACACAGCTCTTGCACATTGTGAGATCATGTCAGTGGGTAGTAATGGTCACGGGTTTAGTCATTCACTTAGTAACTTCACCTCTCTCACCCGCAGAGTCTGGCCATGTTAGTGCCCAGTTATTGTATGTGGTCTTGTGTGTTGTGGTCACACCATTATTGTGCCACTGTGAGCCACTGGGTATTAATCTACCGTGAGGAGTCAAGGGATGCGTTCTTGGGCCATCTTCCAGAAACGATACACGACAACTGTTTAAATGATACTTTAGTAAGCTTTAAACTGGCATTGGGAGAAAACAGTTTTGAGCTGAGGTTATGTTAACAACCAGCGAAGATTTGTGTAGAACTCACAGCATCCTGGTGACACTACCAAGGCCTTGTGATCACAGCCCGGTGGCTCTGTTTCTGCATTAGTTATTCCTTCATAAAAACACCGAACAAAATTTAAGAAGAAAGGAAGTGAGAATGTAACTTATTTATGTAATCTTTTCTCTTTTTTCATGCATGGACCAGCCAATAATTTTGTGGAGGAATTTGTTCAAAAGTTATTCGATCCTCAAGTGTGACTGGGAAGGTCGATGGCATTAGATACAAGACAACAACTATCATTACCCCACAAAATCATTACCTACCACATTAGCCTCTACTAATTACCTTTGTCAACCACGAGTAAAATATCTCAACCATAAATATAACCAGAAAGTTGGTAAATATAAGCAATAACTTGTTATCTGGTAAGTATCTTTTGAAACCATAAGTGGAAACGCACAATAAATGGCACCCCACCCCAACACCTCCAGCTACTGGCCCGGAATACAAGTCCCCAGATTATCTTGCAAGACCATGACTGGAGCCTCATTCCGACCTGGTAAGTACAAATGGAATGGCGGTTCCCAGTAAATATCATGAGAAATATGGAGACAGGCAGAGAAGAAATTTGTAATATCTCTACATAGACGATAAAATAAACTTTTTAAGTCTGTTGCTAAAGTCATGGTAAAAGAGCTCCATAGAGTCCATTAGCTCTCAGACGACGCACACTGTATGTTCAGCTGTCGAGTAGCAAGAAGGGAACTGCGTAGCTTAGCGATATTTATCTGTAAGGCAAACGCATAAATTGACTTACTGCTTCAATCTGAAAGTAATGCATACAGAGAAGAGCGTGTATGCAATGCAGCGCGTCTAAAACGTACAGCAGTATTAGCATGTACGTGTGAAGGTCTTCTGAATTTTAATGCAAGAGGGTATGAGAATGTAACGATAAACGTATTGTATGAACGCGTGTACATAGTCAATATATGCTTAGATGCCTTTATTCAGGCGAGAACAAGCGGTGCACCATATGAACACATAGACTAGAAAAAATTAAGTGAATCAATACAATTCATAATACTGTGAAACCGAGTCACTCCGTTTAAGGGTCAACGATGGCGACCATTTCTAATACAAATTAATTTCTTATTCTTCTTAAAAATGTTATATCATGAAGTCTTTTTCCTGTTAGCTAACATCTTGGTGTACTGATTCAGCGGATGTTCCTTCCTACTGTACAAGATCAATGGCAATAATGATTTTTATTCCGAGTTCCTTTATTTAACAGTAACATAACAAGAAGATACATTACCAAGTTTACTCTCGCATTTACAGCAGTTAATACAAATTATTCTCAACTTGACATTGCGTTGTTGAGCAATACTTCCACCTCAATTATTTAATAGTTTCCTAAATATCAGTTCACACACACACACACACACACACACACACACACACACACACTTCCCCCGACCATTGTGGAAGAGATTTTGTGGTATTAGTAGGTTGTGTGAGGAGCCTCGTCTGGCTGGTGGAGGGTTGAGGGGCTGTGTTTCTGCCCAGTAAGCTGCCGGGAAGAACGACAACAACTTCTCCTTGGACAAACAGTGCGAAACACAGCTTCCCGATAGTGGCCATTACGGGCTGGCTTTTAGTATACAAAGGCAGAGCGACTCGTGCACATGCAATAGAGACCATAAGCGTGTCTGACTAAAACTGTAGTCTGGTAGACAGTAAAGAATACCATTAAATGGAATTGGATCGAGAATTGTGACTCCTCTGCGATTGGGAATGGTGTGTATGTGTGTGCGTGTGTGTGTGTGTGTGTGTGTGTGTGTGTGTGTGTGTGTGTGTGTGTCCATTATCCATGAACAACTACGCTAGACTGGCTATGTTACCCTCATGGACGACAGTAGACTGCCAATGCAGCTACTTTACAGTCACCTAACGAATAGTAAACGTAACGCTGGCGGGCAACTGAAAAGTTATAAGGATAGTCTTAAACCTGAAAAAGTGCCAAATTGACCCCCTCACCTGGGAGACGATTACTCCACACCGTAACGCTTGGAGGATCACCACACAAGAAGGTGTCAATACTTTCGAGTTAGCCCGACTGCATAACGAAGCAGACAAGCGCCAACGCCAGAAAGACTCTGCCGCCGCCCCTCCCGCACTAGATGTAGCCCTTCACACGTGCAACATCTGTGGACGAACCTGCCGGTCCCATATCAGTTTCTTTAGTCACCTTAAACTCACCAACTCAGGTGACATCCTTAATAACTCATATAATTGTATCATAGCTGGATGATCGTCATACTCGATTCAGAGTGACAGCAAAGTAGTATAGTAATGTATGTGTGTGTGTGTGTGTGTGTGTGTGTGTGTGTGTGTGTTTGTGTGCTATGTTTTATAAAATGTACAGTGTTGTGAGCTAAGTCTTCGTATGGTTCTCCGGCGTTTTCTTTTGAGGCAGAACAGAGGCACAGACCTGATGTGCGTCACCTTACCCTCAGGACACCAAATAAAGTAAGGTGTTGTAAACTCTATGGTCACTGCTACCCATATTTCATTTACCCCTGCATCTACAGTATAAAATATAAATATATATATATATATATATATATATATATATATATATATATATATATATATATATATATATATATATATATATATATATATATATATATATATATATTCTCTAATAATGGGGATCACCAAAATATTTATGGGGCCAATCCATTAAACGTGTCAACGGAGACCGTTTGCCAATACCGGAATCTGTAATCATTTATTCAATGTGACAGCAGTAAAAGAGGGAAAAAATAAAACAAATAAAAAATGCGGACCTACAAAGGAATGTCCGGCGTTACTGTCAACAATGGATTAAATCACACCCCCAGGATTGAGGCACACCAGCATGGCGGGAACAATACCTTAACTCACCAGAACTCGTGAGTGTCAGCACAGTCAGCGAGGGAGGATTTCACAACACGGGCCTTTACAATATTCTTCTATTCCTCAAACCTTGTGCCCAGTCCTCTCCTCCCCGGCACCGTACCCCAAAGTTTAAGGCTGAGTGCGCAAAGTTGGAACAACAAATCGGGAGAGGCGGCCCCGGGCAATAACACGACTCCCGCCAGGTAATGCTGCCTCAGGGAGTTACCACTTGAAGGTTTCCCAGAGTCCCTCAACAACTAATTAATATATTGTAGGTCGTAGGCAGCAACCAAACAGGGAGGTACTACTGCCTGGGAAGATATTGGAAGCATAATGTGTTGTCTAATGGTAGACCCTGATGCCATATGTGACCCAGTCCCAGGTATCTGATCTGACTTTTTGCCTCATTTACACACAATTGCAGGGTCTCAATTGTTTCTCTTACTATTGACAACACAACATACATATATTGTTTCTCACTCTTGATCTTTTTTTTTAATTTTTGCATTTCTTTATGGTTAATAATAATAATAATAATAATAATAATAATAATAATAATAATAATAATAATAATAATAATAATAATAATAATAATAATAATAATAATAATAATAATAATAATAATAATAATAATAATAATAAAATAATAATAATTATTATTATTATTATTATTATTATTATTATTATTATTTCATTGTTGGTATTATTATTATTATTGTTATCATTATTTTTTTATTATTTCTATTTTTGTATTTGTATTTTTTATTAAAATTTTTACTTATCTGAATTATTATTGTTATTGTTGTTATCATTATTATTATTAGTAGTAGTAGTATTATTACACTTTCGCCCCCCAGGCCCCGATGTGAGTCAGTGACCTGTGCCCGGGTGGGCTGATCCCCGTAAAAAAAAAAAAAATATATATAAATATATATAAACAAAAATATCGAAGGTTCCTCATTATCAAACTCTCTACACCTTTTCGTATTTCCTGTCATTTTTAATAATCCCTCGTAAATTCTAGCAAGCATATATATATATATATATATATATATATATATATATATATATATATATATATATATATATATATATATATATATATATATATATATATATATATATATATATATATATATATATATATATAAAGCGTTGATTAATTCCACGAACTTGTTTCTTAATAAAGCAAAAGAAATAGTTTTAAGTAAAATTTTTCCTCGACATATATGGTCAGTAAAGCTTCTTGAGCAACATCAACAACAAGTACACTCAAGTTAATAAAACATATCTCCCCTTGACCAACACAAGTTCTAATATACATTATAGTTTGTTTACCTTTGAACCTAAAAAAATCCTCACATGGAGAAAAACACAAAAAATACAAATAAAAAAGGTGGCTGGACGTATTGGGTGAAGGACAACTCTCTCAACTTTGGTTCAGCTCTTAAGTCACAAGTCAAATGACCCAGAATTGAAGGAGTGATGATTGATTATTTTGTCGTTTGGAAACCGGAAAAGGCAGAGGAACAAGAAGAAAATAGAAAATAAAGCATAAATTCGTGGATAACAGTAAGTCTTTCTTTACCGTGGCAGACGGGTGAACCGGGGTCATAGTACTGGTGAACCGGGGTCATAGTACTGGTGAACCGGGGTCATAGTACTGGTGAACCGGGGTCATAGTACTGGTGAACCGGGATCATAGTACTGGTGAACCGGGGTCATAGTACTGGTGAACCGGGGTCATAGTACTGGTGAACCGGGGTCATAGTACTGGTGAACCGGGGGCATAGTACTGGTGAACCGGGGGCATAGTACTGGTGAACACACACACACACACACAAAACCATGAAAGATTTCTTCTCTTCTGAGGTGTTGCGGGTACCAGCTGGCCGGGTACTCGAGTGAGCCACGCCTGACACCAGCTGTGGAGCACCTCGCCACAGCCACTGGATCACTACACATCCGTGGGACACCTCAGTTTATTTAATAGAGAATAATTGTGTTATTGTGTGATTGTTCGTTGTGACCGACGGGTAGAAACGTCTCAGGTGGGAAGAGTGGGGTCGTGGAACACCCGTTTCACGACCAGTGTTGTATAGGCCGGGGTGGGTGGAGCGTGCACAGGAAGCAAGGCCGAGTTTGTTGCCACAGAAGACCGAGCCTCGTAACTGTACCTCGGGTCCTGGTAAGAACCGATTAGTATGAGTGTGGAGGGTTAACAGTGCTGCGGCAGGTGACGACGGAGGGGTTGTTATCGTATTAAACTTTATTGTAAGAGTTTGGTCATTAATTGTACGCTTGTGTTTGACTAAATCATTATTCGTTTTAATATTAAGCCATATTAGTTTTAAGAGCTTGCTGTAAACATTAATTTGGTTACATATACTTTCATAAGGCGAATTCTAACGGATAATTAAGTCAATATTAAATGTAAATAACATTAATGAAAACATTAATGCAACTTTGCATGAATATAGTGTTCAGGCGCTAGAACTTGTGACACACATTTACACACGCATGCACACACACGTGTGCATGCACACACCTTACCCTCTGACCTGACTACCGACCGTTGCGGTGCTTTTTAAAGATTAGTAGGGTCATTACCTAATACCTGACCATTGTGGATCTGGTCTCACCCTCCTCTGTATATATACATCTTGATTTGTACTTCTCTTTAGTCTGTACTCACCCCTGAAGATGTGAATTACACGAAAGCGCTTGGGAACTTCGTGTTTTCTTCTTTCCTTGTGGTTATCAGCATATACCTAGATCACGCGCACCTACAGTGATTTACTTGCATATATATATATATATATATATATATATATATATATATATATATATATATATATATATATATATATATATATATATATATATATATATATATATATATATATATATATATATATATATATATATATATATATATATATATATATATATATATATATATATATATATATATATATATATATATATATATATATATATATATATATATATATATATATACAGTATATATATATATATAGTTTGTGTGAAAATATTGAGGAAACAAAAGTCAAGCCGTAATTTCTTCTCCGGGAGGTGCAACAGAAAGCTCGGGAACTGCCGATAATAAAAAAATCTTTCGTTCTCAGTCCCTAATGAATTCCTCATCGGGTGGACCGTTTTCACAAAATGTTTTTACCTTTGTGTCCTGTCAAGAAACTATGTTTTAACGCTATATACGAGTACAATATTTCTACCAGACGGTGTGGCGCAGGAAGCCCCTTGATGGTTTAGGTGCTGTATAAGTCATATATCTTAGTTAAAGGATGGGAGTGTATGAAGGTGGTGACCTCTGGCTGTCAGAGATATACTAAATGTTCCATGAAATGTTCATTAACTGATTGGCACAAATATGAGAATATTTCAGAGTGTGTGTGTGTGTGTGTGTGTGTGTGTGTGTGTGCGTGTGTGCGTGTGTGTGCGCGCGGCACGAGACGCCTGCTGTTCATCGGTTTCCAATTTTTTCGGTAAAATACATTATTCTTCAACATCAATGTAACATCAGATATTTCCCATTTCTTATTTTTAACAGTCACTTATTAATCTCTAACCTTACCTGGACTTATTTATGCTTATCGAGGTGTACAGTCACTCACCAGTACGGTACAGTTAAAGGGGCTGTGGTATACAGTCACTTTAGCCCAGTGAAATTATCATATTTATGGCTACATCGGAAAACAATAAGGGAGAGACGAAACTTGGTGGATATCTTCACCTAAACCCATTTAACAAAACAATAAAAGTCCCCAGGTATCCCAGGTGAGCTTTTGTCCGTATAGAGGAAATAACACCACAAGACCATACATATTCCTCCTGGAGTCTAATCTAAAAGAAATAAAGAAGTAAACAATATTGGACTTCGCTCGCTTATAAATTTATGTTAATATAAGAGTTAAAAAATTTCTATAAATTTAATCAAAATAATAAAATTTCAATTCATCATTGTCTATGATCACATGTAACACACATTTTGTAGTTTTTTTTAATTTTATCACAACTTTGAATTACTCGATACATTCAAAAATACATCGACAAACTACGATTCAATGTCTATTATATTTTAACCACAATTTACTTAAGCAAAAATGTTATGTTGGAAAGACTGAAGTATGTGGCTGGGGGATACACCTTAAGTAACTCGTCAAGAGAGACTGTACTGACACACATGACGACCACGTGTATGACTGGCTGATATATTGAAGTTTTTTATAGCACCTTATGTGATATTAGTCTTCGACAGTCACTCCAGAGGGGCAGGGACTGTGTGTCCACCCATCACCTCCTGCAGCTGCCATGTCGTAGAGGGACTATTTACACATAATTATTAATCCATATAAAGCCCGTCTGTCAAGTGGTTTCTTCCTGTCAGCAAATAGATCACACTCACCGCTACAAAGCAAACACTGAAGCCGTAAGTCAAAGGGGACCAGTAATGTTCTAAGGGCCTTAATCTTGTGAGAAGAAGGTTGACGTAGAAACAGTACAAGACTCATTGGTAAAATAATACATACAAGGTGCAACAGCGTACACAAACACACGTTAGTTATCACCTTATGTATCTTTACGATGTATATTACTTTTAACTATTGTTTCTAGTTCTCACTGTTACCAACTCTCCTTGTGACAGTTTCTTCCCACACAGAGTACAGCATCCACCATGTAAACTGTGACTGCTCAGCTGTCTTGGTACATATATCAGCACCTTGCTATTTTCTACACATATATCATGGTCACAGTTTAGTACATTTTCAGCATAATGAAATAAAACCTTTGACACCAAGACTTTATCTAAATCTTATATTCAACAAAATTATTATTATTATATATCTACAAATAGACTATGACGTCACTTCCGATCTGACACAGAGCTGATGTAATACTTGGAGACCCTTAGTATGTTATTTCGTGACTTAAGGAGACTGTATCAACAAAGTTTCATCTGTCACCTATTTTTTTCTGATCCAAAGTCCCTTTTTCCTGACCTAAAAACGCCGTATGTAAAGCTTTTTTTTTTTTGTTAACTTCTATCTTATTTCGTTGTGTTGTTCACTTATTCATCATCATTAAAGATTATGTACTATTATATTATTTATATTTCAGAAAGTATATTAACCAAACACTTGATGCATCAGAAAATTATCTGATGTTGACAAAAATAAAAATGTTATTTCTGATTTTTACACATCTGAGATTTACGTAACAGTAAAAGCTATTAGTTTGCCTTTTACTATTTAAATATTCTTTTAACACAATAAATGCTCAAAACTTTTCCCTAACTTAATTTTCACGCAACACAAAATAAACAACCAACTTTTTTATTCACATTTCAAGAAGTTTTATGGATTTTGAACAATTTATATATTTATAGTTTCATGGATTTATTTTATCGCAATGTTAACACAAACAGGATTTATATAATAAGAGCTTCAAGGAGGCTTCACCAATAACGCTTACCTCCCTCTTGCTGTCCGAGTTACTGCTGATGTGCGTGCGTAAGTGAGTGCGTGCGTGCGTGCTTGCGTAAATGATAAGATGTAATTTAGATTTCAACCGGGCAGAGAAAAATAAAATTGGAGACTATAATAAAACGAAAAATCTCTCGCTCGCTCTCAAGAAAGTATCATTTCATTGCAGTTAAGTTCCACGGTTCAACTATTTGGTTACGCCTCCATAAAATTATTCACTATAAAAATAACATGATGAAAAAAAATGTATGTATGTACAGTACACCTCTCGTGCTGCTACTAAACATAAGTTTCCTGGTTCCTAGAGACCGACTACGTAATGGTGTCTAAGCGCCCATCAATTCCTGGACTAGATCTCCTCGTAAATTCAGATCAAAGAGCATTTTATCAAGTTAGGTTGAACTGATAGTACGGGTGAGTTGTGGAGACTGCTTAAAGTAAGCCTTTGGTGGTGGTGCTGGTGGTGGTAGTAGTGGTGGTGGTGGTGGTGGTAGTAGTAGTGGTGATGGTGGTGGTGGTGGTGGTGGTAGTAGAAGTGGTAGTGCTAGTAGTGGCAAAGAACCGACGGACCAGCGCGGCCAGGAAGTCGTAAAGAGCCAGTGGACGATCCTGAATTGAACCTCAAGCGGCTATAAAGTGAAGAGCTTGGTGAGGTTGTGGAGGTCAACCTCTCATCTACTGCCCCAGGTCATTGATTACCTCTACTGCCCCAGGTCATTGATTACCTCTACTGCCCCAGGTCATTGATTACCTCCACTGCCCCAGGTCATTGATCACCTCTACTGCCCCAGGTCATTGATCACCTCTACTGCCCCAGGTCATTGATTACCTCTACTGCCCCAGGTCATTGATCATCTCTACTGCCCCAGGTCATTGATCACCTCTACTGCCCGAGGTCATTGATTACCTCACCTCTACTGCCCCAGGTCATTGATCACCCCATTGCCCCAGGTCATTGATTACCTCACCTCTACTGCCCCAGTTCATTGATTACCTCTACTGCCCCAGGTCATTGATCACCCCTATTGCCCCAGGTCATTGATTACCTCTACTGCCCCAGGTCATTGATTACCCTATTGCCCCAGGTCATTGATCACCCCATTGCCCCAGGTCATTGATTACCTCACCTCTACTGCCCCAGTTCATTGATTACCCTACTGCCCCAGGTCATTGATTACTCTACTGCCCCATCTTCATTGATATGGGTCTGATTACCTCTACTGCCCCAGGTCATTGATTACCCTACTGCCCCAGGTCATTGATTACTTCACCTCACTGCCCCAGTTCATTGATTACCTCACCCTACTGCCCCAGGTCATTGATTACCTCTATGCCCCAGGTCATTGATTACCTCACCTCTACTGCCCCAGTTCATTGATTACCTCACTTACTGCCCCAGATCATTGATTACCTCACCCTACTGCCCCAGGTCATTGATTACCTCACTTACTGCCCCAGGTCATTGATTACCTCACCACTCCAGGTCATTGATCACCTCTACTGCCCCAGATCATTCAGTAATCAGCTGTACATCGCCTCATGTCACCTCGGTGATCAGCTCTACATCGCCTCAGCAGGATCAGCTTTACATTGCCTCATGTCACAGTGATCAGCTCTACATCGCCTCATGTTACTCAGTGATCAGCTCTACAACGGCTCATGTCACTCAGGATCAGCTCTACAACGGCTCATCGTCACCCGGTGATGAAGGTGACGTTAGCTCCGCACTTTTCATGTATGAGATTAAGTCCGCAGCAGCGTGAGGCGATGGGCGAAAGTATTATCATTATTAACATAGTGAGGAAGCGCCTGGCTGGCCTGGAAGTGAGTTTAGGTGGCTACATGATTTACCCAAAAGTGTTGGTTTTGTAAACCATCTATGGCCCCACTGACCAAAAAATCGCATACGTATATTGTTCTTTAATTATTCTCACTACTAAAATAGATGTGATCTACGATAACTTTCTCCATCAACAACGAGGTCCCGACGTTACTCGACGCCCTGTTATCCACTCGTTCACGCACACTGCTGTTTCTGATGCCTTCCTTCCTTCCTTAGCTAGTGTTCTTCATCCTAACCTCTCACGTCCTTTTCAATACTCCGCTCTTCCTCCTATCATCTACCTCTAAAATATTTATCTTCAGTTATCTTATCATTTCATCAATATAGCTAAGCTGGGTAAACCATGATAAACTTTACCCAGAATATTTTTAATTTCGGTTTCGTCCTCACACGAAATATTTCAATATCAACAACATGGCTTTAGAAAACATTCTCCTTCACACACCGTCACCACAGAACAAGTCTACAGGTGTTACTCTTCCACTGCATCCGCCGGGAGTTCTCGTTAAGAAGTCATGCGCACACTAACGTCTGAGAGATTAGTTAATTTTCTAATACGTTGAGTTACATACTGTATAGTGTAGACTAATGAGATAAAACGATCTGTACAATGAGGAGATGATGAATAATAATAATTAATGAATCGAGTATGACGATCATCCAGCTATGATACAACGATACGAGTTATTAAGGATGTCACCTAGGTTGGTGAGTTCTGAGGTGACTAAAGAGGGCCGATACGGACAGGCAGGGTCGATCCCGTATCGGCCTCTTTCGTCACACACACACACACACACACACACACACACACAGTAAGCCTGTACACTCAGAGTTACACAATGTATAGACACATACAAGAGATATATATATATATATATATATATATATATATATATATATATATATATATATATAAAGAGTTGTTGAGGGTCACTGAGAATTTAGATAAGCCAATAAAGTGAACAGCTAAGAGAATATTATTCACAGGATGGACGTGGAGGAACTTCCAAAATTTCGACAACTAATGGAGTCTCTGGCCCCGCTGCTTCAACCATCTTACAGCCTCAAGAAAAAGAATTAAATTCGGGAGGTGTGCAGCGTAGGTAAAGCCGGGTCTGAGCTGTCAGACCCTGCCCCTCGGCAATCTCAAAACTGAAATTCTAACACAAATTTCACAGACGCGTCACGTTGTGTTTCATGTATCATCCTTCAGGGTTCCAAAAAATATATCCCTGGAAAATGTATCACAAGTTTAACATTTCCAGTTTTCTATTTTATGCGCCAAAGTATTTATCTATTTCATCAATCAAAGTTTTACTATTTTTTAAATATTTTCAGTTTTTACTTTGAGGCACAATGAGTGTTCTATTATGTTTACAAACTTGCAGTACGGTTATCCCACTTCACGGACCAAGAGGAGGGTCGATCCCCAGACTGAGCAGAATATATGTATTGAGAAGAAATATCTTTGTGGGCTGAGTTATGGACTCTTAGCCACGGTAAAGCAATGATGATGGGTGTTATACTAGGTAAGATCACGCACCAAAAGTGTAAGTGTATGTGTGTGTGTGTGTGTGTGTGTGTGTGTGTGTGTGTGTGTGTGTGTGTGTGATTATTACTGATAATACTGGTTCATGGTTTAAGTAAGATCCTAGAGTACAGTATATGAAGTATATTACCTTGACAGCTAGATTTTGTGTTTACATTGTCAGGAAGTAAGAGAGATACGCATCAGATTTGATTTGGTTCTTCACACCATGCAACAAGTATGACCCGACCCGACCCGACCCGACTCGACCCGACCTGACCTGACCTGACCCGACCCAGGCAGCGTCTGTTATGTGAGCCTGGCGTCAGAAATCACAGTCAGGTTGGGGTGGAGTTAACAGTATCTACTATGGTCTGGATTTTTACGTTAACCTGATGATAATATAATCTATAACAGGTGCTGGGTTATAGAGGATAGCAGTCACACAGGTTGGCTCCTTAATTCATATTGTCGTAAAACACTAACTTTGCAACACATGTTACAAATGCAGGCCTCCGTGAGTATCGATGAGTGAGCATAAAATTTCAAGAACCTCAGCCAGTGACAAACACAAACAAGAATCTTAGTGTTTTACAGGATGATGGACCACCTGTTTCATCTTACTTAATGACAGGCACACACGCACACGGGCACACGCAAACACACAAACACACACACACTTTCACTTTTCACACACACAAATATAAGAAAACACTAAACTCTCAATAAAAAATTATATAACGGAAAAAATCACGAATATAACGCAAATGGCGGCAGCTGATTTAACTAACAGACACCCAGATCATAAAGAGAATGAAAAGGAATCAAGACAATAATTACATCACAAACAAAGCTCAACTAATATCACTCAAATTATTGTTATTATCACCATTATCATTAAAAACGTCTCAATAACACCAGACTGAAGATTGTACGAGAATAACGAGAGAATGATGGGGTAGAGATGGCAGGAGAGGAGGAACTAGACAGGGAGAAATAATGTATAAATAATTCTCAGGGAGACAAATGCAAGTGGTGGAAAATATTGTATACAGTGAAAATATTGGAAGGACATGAAAATTATAGGCGAGGAGAGACAGATGCAAGAATAACAGAGAAAGAAAGAAAGAAGGGAATACAAGAATAATAAAGAGATGCAGGAATAACAATGAAAGAAAGACAGAGAGAGAGACATGGAAGAATAACAGAGCAGAGAAGAACCACAAGAGAAAGACAGAGACAGGCAGAATTGTTTTGCCCCGAAGATTTGGGGAGAGAAACCAGTGTACCAGCGAAGGTGAAATGGTGGCGGCTGCGGTGGCGGTAATGGTGGTGGTATGAGTATCGCTATTCTCTTAATATATTACTGTGTGTGTTAAGCGTCAAGTTAGTGGGTGAGGTGTGTGTTGGGAGGGGTGAGGCGGGTCTGGAGCGCTCGGTTGTTGAAGGATAATGTGTATAATATCTCCTTTAATATCCCTGAATACTTTTTTTTACAGATTTATCACAAATATTAGATTATTTAATGTAAAAGATGAATTACCTGTAATCTAGAGACTATTAGTAATACTGTTTGTCGATAACTGTGTGCGCTGCCACGCCCTTTTAGTCCAATGTCACGTACTGTTAGCTGACCTGATGGTGTTTTTTTTGTGTGAGCAGCAAAGACGACAGTTCTGTATGACTCCCAAGGAAAGTACTCACTCTCTGGTTTTGTCTAATGTCACCTGGGGAGTATTTTTGTTACTTTGTTTAAGAACTTTACTAGACTTAACTTAATTTATTGCTTCCAACATTCGTGTGTGTGTGTGTGTGTGTGTGTGTGTGTGTGTGTGCGTGTGTGTGTGTGTGTGTTGTTTTCTGTATTTAATTTGTAGGTTTGAGGTTGTTTTGTGCTTATTAATTTAGATTATTATTACTTTCGATTATGTCTAATTTATTTTACAGGTGTTTTAAAATATCCTGGAAATAAACTCGACCTAGTGAACTGTGAAAGGATAATGAAAGGATCTGAGAATAATTACTAGTTATGGCTACACCCGAGGATCGTAAATAGTGGTAGTGGAGGTGGTGGTTGTGGTAGTGTTGATGGTAGTGGAGGTGGTGGTTGTGGTGGGTTGATGGAGGCAGCCGTGGAATGGGGAGATGAGGTGATGAGTAAATGGGATAGGTAAGGTGATGGGTTGATGAGTGAGAGCTGGACCCACTAGTGATCAAGTAATTAGTTATTGATGTGTGTGTGTGTGTGTGTGTGTGTGTGTGTGTGTGTGTGTGTGTGTGTGTGTGTGTGTGTGTGTGTGTGTGTGTGTGTGTGTGTGTGTGTGTGTTACTGTTATTTTGTTCATATAATAGCTTTGGAATACATTGAACACACCAAGTCTTATTGATCTCCTTTATAATATATTGAGTTTGTTTATCATTAACATATAATTAACTAATGATCTAAGGTAACTCATCATTGCTCCTATCTTAACTTTTATATTAGTAGTTTGTTTCAATTTATTTTCTCGTCTTTTTTTGTCTAATTAATGTTTTCTTTATTGATGATATCTTGTTCCCTCAGACCCATCTCCACGAAAGACTTCAGGAAATATCCAATCTTCTGTTGAGCTCAGTTCTGTTAATTTAAATGTCATTCCTATTCCTGCATTATTCTTTCTTACCAATTTTTAAGAAGAGTTACATTGACTTTATAAAATACTTTTGGTTGCCTAAAAGTGGATTAAACCAAGGTTAATTATTGGTGTAGTATTATGTATCAATCTAAAGTGATATATAAAAACAATTATTTATAGGAGTAAAACAAAATGATGGTGAATTTACTACTCTTGGGGACGACGCGTCAGTAACTCGAAAATGTATTGGCTGGATGAGCTGCTCATAGATGTCATAATTTCGAATCCATTTGCCGTCAATCGTCAATTAGGGGAGCGACAGGACGGTGTCAGGATACATGTGAAGAGGCGGACTTTATTTATACCTTATATTAGGATTCAATAGTGTTGACGATGTGGGATGAACAGGCTGAGTCCTCTGTTACTGCTGTAGGTGGAGGTCACGACAGGACGTTATGTCACCTGACTATCTATTACTGCCAAATTTCTATCGCTGGCATCCGATGACGAAAATGGATTACAAAGAAAAGAATAATACTTACAAAAGGTAATACCAGTTAAAAAGAGTGACCTTGCTATAAGCGCTTATGTATGTGAATGAATTATTGAGGTGGCTTACTGCCATGACGTCAAGCAATAATGGCAGGAGCGACCCAAACCCAGCAGTCAGCCGGAATAATCTGCATTCTCGAGAGATTTTGTTGAATATCTGGAAAATTCTCGTGGAACAATACTTGTGTAAGATTTTCTTTAGATTTATATAATGAAAATTATTGCCTTCTCTCATTTAAGTTTGTCTGAGTTTAAACCCAGATATTAATTAATACAATGCGTCACTTCCTCCGTTGAACATTACCAAACGAATATCATCCATGCGTCTGTGTACTGTCCTAAATCCTGCCACTTCTCTGATCCGATTCTCCATTTGGTAAGAGGTTACCTATTTTTCAGTCATCTCTTCACTTCATCTCGTCAACTTCATACATGGCACTTTAAGATCTAGCTTTTGAAATACTCTCTCTCTCTCTCGTATCAGTTATCGTAAATCAGATACACAAACTTCAACTTTTCGTTATTCAGGTATAAACAAACTTCACCTTTTCGTAAATCAGATAACAAACTTTAGCTTCGTGCTTTATCCATATTCTATTACCACAAACTCTGCCCAGACGGCTGGGGTGAGCACTGCACCACTACTACCCTCACTCCAAGGCAGCTGGCGGCGGAGGGACGGTAATGACTTTGGGTAAAGACTCAGAAAACAATAGGAAGACTGAGGAATTCCAGACCATTGCGATGATAATGTACGGTAGAGGAGTGCAGCTGAATGAAGGCCCGGGTACTGGTAGGTCAAGGGTTGAGCCACGGGTCTAGGGTTGAGCCACGGGGTCAGGGGTTGAGCCACGGGGCCGGGGGGTTGAGCCACGGGGTCAAGGGGTTGAGCCACGGGGTCGGGGTTGAGCCACGGGGTCAAGGGTTGAGCTACGGGTCAAGGGTGAGCCACGGGGTCAGGGGTTGAGCCACGGGTCAAGGGTTGACGTCAAGGTCAGAGCTGCGGGGTCAAGGGGTTGAGCGCCACGGGGTAAGGGTTGAGCCACGGGTCGGCGGTGATCCACGGGGCCAGGCGGGGTGACACGGGGTCAAAGGTGGGCCACGGGTCAAAGGTGGGCCACGAGGTTAAGGGGTGAGCCACGGGGGCCGGGGGGTGAGCCACGGGGTAAGGGTGAGCCACGGTCAGAGGGTGAGCCACGGTCGGAGGGGTGAGCCACGGGGTCGAGGGTGAGCCACGGGGTCGAGGGTGAGCCACAGGGGCAGGGCGAGCCACGGGGTCGAGGGTGAGCCACGGGGTCGAGGGGAGCCACGGGGTGGCAGGAGCCACGGGGTCAAGGGGAGCCACGGAATCAAGGCGGGACAGCCACGGGGTCAGCTGAGCCAAGAGGTCAAGGTGAGCCACGGGGTCAAGGGTTAGCCACGGGGTTAAGGTGAGCCATTGGGTTAAGGTTGAGCCACGAGATCAGGGTGAGCCACGAGGTCAAGGGTGAGCCACGGGGGTAAAGTGGTGGTGAGCCAAGAGGTCAAGGTGAGCCACAGGGTCAAGGGTTAGCCACAGGGTTAAAGGTGAGCCATTGGGTTAAGGGTGACCAAGGGTTAAGGGTGAACCACGGGGTTAGGGGTGAGCCACGGGGTCGAGTGTGAACCACGAGGTCAAGGGTAAACCACGAAGTCAGAGTGTGAGCCACGGGGTCAAGGGTGCCTCGAGGGTTAAGGGTGAGCCACGAGTTCAAGGTGAACCACGGGGTCAAGTGTCAGCCGAAGTCAAGGGTGAACCACAGGTCAAGGGGTGAACCAAAGGGGTTAAGGGTGGGGGGGTCATGGGTGAATGGAGATCAAGGGCGAGGTGGGAGTTAAGGGTGATGTGGGAGGATAAGGGTGAGGTGGGAGGTTAGGGTGATGTGGGAGGATAAGGGTGGAGTAGGAGGTTAGGGGTGATGGGAGGATAAGGGTGAGGTGGGAGGATAAGGGTGAGGTGTGAGGTTAAGGGGATGTGGGAGGATAAGGTGAGGAGTGGGAGGATAAGGGTAAGGTGAGAGGTTAAGGGTGATGTGGGAGGATAAGGTGAGGTGGGAGGTTAAGGGTGATGTGGGAGGTTAAGGGTGAGGTGGGAGGTTAAGGTGAGGTGGGAGGTTAAGGGTGATGTGTAAAGTCAATGGTGAGGTGTATAGCCTGTATTAAAATAATTGTATGTTATGTGTGTATGGAAACAAGTGTTTGGGCAGGAGCGTTCACTTAGTAGTATATTACCAACCTATCTGTCTGGCTCATATCTTGATCAGGTTCTAGCAGCAAAATTTTGTCATCAAGAGGAGGACTCACACCGATCCTAGGAGGTTAGCAACACTTGAGTCGGCCTGGTGCTCCATTACAGTTCAATGGAGGAGTCCAGTGTTGCAGTAAACGGTGGGATCGGATCATCAGACAGCTTCATTTGGTGGTATAGCCAGCACTCCGCCAACCGTGCCCCCCTCTACCTCCCTCGCTTCAAATTAAACGCGTGATCACAACGTCCTCAGGGTCCCCGAGCACGGCCTTGGACCGATAAGTAGTTCAGCTCTCTCATGATTAGAAGGATTTTTTTATCAGAAGATGCGTTCTCTCTGTCAATAATGAACACTTAATAGGAGATACAGTACTTTCTTTTATAACCGCACCGCAACATGAGGTTTATCCCTCACGAGCCAACGAATTGTTAAAACATTAAATTTAGTTTTAAAAGAGGCAGCAAGGTGAAGGTGAGAGGGAGGATATGACCGCCAGCACCCTGTGACCGCTGTACCTTGATGATGATAACCCGAAACACTATTATTTTATGCCACAAAAGGTAGTCACTGTTTTTATGGTAAATACAAAAGTTGTACATTAATATATACGCATAGAATTACATGCATTAAAACATTAAAACGTATTTGTATTTTTCGTTTCTGAAAATGTATTACTGAAATACTGCAATAAACTGTAGTTAAACTGCATTGCTTTTCTTTGAATTTGTGGAAAATTCACATAAATATTTCTATACAAAATTTCCACTTTTATACACGCAGTTCTACGACAATGAGAATTGTACACAGCTGATCAAACGCAGCCAACCTAAAAATAAATAACTTTTTAAACGAGATGATTCGTCCAATACAAGTATAGTATTCAACCAGTTAATTTCATTATTCGTCGAAAAGCTGAATTAGGTAATGTTAATGTATTACGTACGGACTGTGTGGCTATGTGTGTTGGGATGGTTTGGGTCATGAGCAGCGAGACTAAACTTATGGTCCCCGTGTAACTAAGGCCAAGTGAGGTACAACGTGGGTGACCAGACCATTCCTCATTACCACTACTATCACCATCATCACCTCCATTACCACAACCATCATCATCATCCCCACTATCATCATCATTACCACCATCATCATCATCACTGGCAGATACAGTATCCACACATCATATGCGATTAGCAAGACCTCGTAGTTTGGACTTCAATGCCTCGAATTCCAGAAAATCTCACCTGTCCTATATAATCGAACTCATGAATACATTCTTAGTTTTCCGATATATTCTCCCAAGTCTCGTTATCTCGTAGAGTGTTAATCATAAAAGTTATTGTTGAATAATTAGGTGTGAAGAAAAGTACAGTCGACCCAGCAAAAAAGTATCGCGACCCTTGTCGTAATTTACATTCTGGATCACAGGATGAAAGGTTTTGATATATACTCAGGTTGTGATGATGTGTTAGTATGTTTGCTTCATCAAAAGATATCTCTTTATGTCAGAAATGCGAGTCATTTAGTGAGTTTCTTTGAATATTTCGTTTCTGCCGTCTGTTTTCCATTGGATGTTTTTTGCACATTATTTAGCTTAGACATTTATATACCAATTCGATTTCGATTACGTGATAATAAATATAATAAAATCAATATTGAAACCCATGAACAGATCATCCATCATGTTTCGAGATCCTCTAAGTAAAGGAGAATACACATAGATATCTGAAAGAATAAGACTTTGAATAATATTGACGCAACCAAAAGAGTAGAGAAGAAATACCACATAATCTCTGATTATTTCGCAACCAACCTTTTACATGTTGGTTTTTCTCCTGTAAATAAATATTATTTGGAAGATGAAAACTGTTGTGTTCAGGTCTCAAACAATCATCTCCTACTGTATGTCACAAATATATCCCTAACCATTCATCATTAAAGCACTACACAGTACTTAACCGTTTATTTCAACCCAAATTGTAGGCTTAGTAGTATTTCAGTAGTCTAAATCACAGACCATTGCACAGTAAAGGATATTACGCCTGTATAGTATAATCAGAGATATCAACCCAGATATATTTGTGTCTACTTATTTCCATCGGAGCCGAGGGCCGCGGTGCCTGGGTTTAGTGTACATACTATGACATCATCAAGAATAAAGACTTAACCAGAAAGTTTGTTAATGAACAGAAAAGTGATGGTTCTTTTTGTGAATATTCGAGAGAGAAGACAAGGCCTCCAAGTCTTTCTCTCCTGGCCACGCTGACTCGTGGAGGCCTACGAGCCTAGCCCCAGCTACAGTATGTGGCCGCTCTTTCAAGAGGTACTGTTAAGGGAGGACCGCTGCATGCTGTCCTCTGCCTCACCCACTTCCTTATTGGGTTATACTACGTCTAGGATTAGGAATGCTATTTGTGAAGCCATTACTGGCCTCAACAGACTCAGGAGATTGCGACGGTGGTACAGCTCTTGGACCCATCCCCATGCTACGGAGATGGGAGACGACTGCTCTGACCAAGATCCACATTGGCCACTAGGCTGACCCACGGCTCCTTGGTGCAATGACTGTCTGGTCCTCTGGGCTATAAACATTTGCTGGTGGAGTATCCCAGTGAGGGGGACCTGAGAGGCGGCGTCTCTCAGCACTCGGGTCAGGGACGGGTATTACTGCCTACCATCGCTCCTCGGTACTGATGTGAAATTCTCAAAGCTGAAGGTTGTAAGTTTATTTGGGGCATTGGTCTCCTCCCACATATTTATATTCATATTTTGATCTTTTATTAATTTTTCCAACTCTTATCTAATCCATCACAATTTTCTTCTTCAAGTTTCTCCATTTTGATAACAGTTTTGTGGTCAGAGTTTAAACAACACTAAGTGTTCGTAAAATGTTAAATAAAATATAATTAGTACTAATTAACAATCATAATTCTCAAAATTTTCAGTTTTGGATTCCTCTTCCTAATTACTTCGTCTATGAAATTTATTATACAAACTTATACAACAGACAAAAACATAAGAGGCAAGTAGAGTTTTTTTCACCATTGGACAACTTAATGCTCGGTCACACATGCCAAATATCGACGGGAAACCAACGATTACAGCAACTTTGTGTATAAGAACAGACAACACCCAGTCGCCGCGGCGACAGTCGACTTAACTGTTCTTACCACCCGAATGTTGTCGATTCTCCGTCATCCGTATTGATATTTGAAATTCTAAAATATTTTAGAATATATCCTTTATAAAGTATCCTCATTTATGCCTGAAATACAAACGAAAATTATGAAAGTATTGCTAAAATAGAAATGATGAGACCTCATTTGACCACAACGAGACGGCGATATGGAGTCTGATCTTCAACTGTACATTCTCCAAATCTGCCAACATACCATCGGGTAAGTCTCAACTTGCCCTCACTGAAAAAGCGAGGAATTTCCAAAGCTTTGGGACTTCATGCACATCCATCATCAGAAGAAAGTAGTGAAGAGACAGTGTTGCCAGCGGACACCTCAGACAAATGTTTCCTCAACTACAGTTCCAAACGCAGGTCAACAATTCCATAATTGACAATTTATACCATTTGATAATCCTTCACAAGAGGTCCGCGTCTGTCTATGTATTATAATAAATAGTTCTATGTATATTGAAGCTTGTTTTGTTGATACCCGTCATTGAAGACATCTCCTTACACTGTTAATTTGAGCACAAACTGGAGCCACCCTCCTCGGTTAGGTTAGGTTAGGTTAGTTATGTGTTTTATGGTCTGGCAGCTGGACGTGAACGCCCATCACTAACGCGTAGCACCTCCCACCTGTCTCCTTATTGCTTTGGTTGTACGAGTGTTATTCGTTACTCGTTAATGATTACCTAAAACTAAATGGGAAAATACAGATATTTTGTTCACATTTGGTTAATAATACTAATATACTCCCTGTGCTTCTCTTTTCCCGTCGTAACACAAAACCTTCCTGACAGCCTTGAGGAAATTTCTAAATAGTTCTACCAACAAAATGAAAAGATATGAATAAATAGAAGACATTCATCTGGATAAAGGAACACAGAACTTGGTTTCATCGTGTTGTACGAAACTGAACTTCATTTCTATTTTAAAACACAACGGACCAATACCTTTACCATCCACAGGCTACAGGTGTAATGTTAGTGATTTATTTCTAGTCCCAAAATCACAAAACATCAGCTTTTTGGGGAAGTTTTGATTATAAAGCATAATGGAGTGTGGTAGCAAATGAAGCACAAATTAACGTAAGGAATTTTAGTCTGATATGTCTCGATCTTACCGTCACAGATGAGGAAGATTAACTGGTCGAAACACCTGCCAGAGTCAAATATTTATCACACCTTTTGTATTAAAGTTGCAACCACTAACTCCCATCTGTCCATGTAAGTCATATTAATTGATAAAGTACTGTATAACTCCATAACAGACGTCTAATAATACCCAGGTGTCTCGTAACATCAGGTGAGGCAATAGTGTTAAGTTCGAGCCTAAATCAAAAGGATTAAATCTGTTTTATCCCAATTAGTTGACTTTCATTATGTAAATTTTACTCATTCGACAAACACATTCTTTCCAGTCCTGAATGGTAAGTGGTCATACTGCCTGAGCTGACCCGTACAAGAGATTACTTTTTTTTAGTTTCAGAGTAATAATGTAATTCTGTAGTACTTATATCACCTGTCATACTTTATCAAACTTAAAACTTTATATTAATAAGTTGACTAAAAATTGTTGTATATGATAATTAATATATAATAGCCCCCACCCTCCACACACACACATTATGGCTCATTATCTGAACTATCAACGGTATCATTTTTTTTTAACCGAGGCTCTTACTTCTCCACCCTCAGCCATTACCATCTCCCTTGAGGAAGTCATTCGTCTTCATTCGATTATCGTCCGTCAGTCTGTAAACTTCTCACTTTCTTCTACTTCTTCAAACTACTGAGGCAATTTTGTTGAAACCTTTCGAAATACTTAAGTGGTCAGCCTTAAATATGCATCCATGGTAAATGTTCTTGTGCCCAGGCGGTGTTTGACCTAAACTGTTGCGCCGCCGAGGATGTTATTATCACAATCAATCAATCAATCAATCAATCAATTAATTTTTGAGACGATGGGAGCTGAACTGATGCACGATACCTAAAAAATGTCGTACATCCGATACCCACAAGACAGGACAAGTAATAAACAGATTTTTGACTTACTGCCATGTACAGTATAATGATCTTCTTTCAATGTATAATGTGATAAAATGGCTAGAATATAAAGCATTAACTTGCCAGGTTATTTCCACATATACGTTCTGATTATATACAAATACATCGTCATAGTGAAATTGTGTAAAGTAGATTTAAAAAATACAGCGTAGTGTTATGTTATTATCCTCTGGCATGATGGTGTTTTTCACTGTACTCGCTTGTGTGAATACTGATGCGTCGCTTTGGTGTGTGTGAGCAGGAGGTGTTACGGAGCATGGAATCAAAATCCGTAGTGTCATGTTAACTGCTAACCTCTATGGCAGCCCCTTGAACATTATCACAAGGTCGTAATATATCCCCAACATATGTGTATTTTTATATAATATCTAAGGACAGGTTAAAGGCTCCCAGTTGTCATGATAAGGGTGATTTTTGCACCATAAACACATTGTTAACATCTGCATAACTTGCCTGAATTGTTATATTTTATTCTGCCCAATTAAGTCTGTTTATATTTCTTTATAACGTAATGGCTTCCTGTCCTAAGGCTAAGAATCGCTGGTTCGAGTCCAGGGCAACGAGATTTGAAAGGGTACTAAATGTACAGTTGGGGAAGTGCATGTGGTCAAGTGCAGCACCAGCCACATTATATCCTTGTATATTAAGACTCAGTTACAGGGTGTTGTATATACACTGTCCTTGAGTCCCGGCAGCTTAATGATCCACTTACAATGATATATATAACTGGTACTTATCAAATAACCTCAATATTCTGAACCGTAAAATATCAGGTAAATTACATTATCATGACCGTGAACAAAAAGAGAATCTCTTACTTTCTATAAACACTTGTTAGCTCTTTATTCCCCAAAGGCCAGTAATGCTCACTGCCCCTACAGATAACACTACCGTCAAGAACTACACTACATGTCCAGGTATTTCTTCTTCGTCTTTATATTTGTCTTTGTCTTCTTTCTTTAGACAGTTGCAAATGATAGCTAGTTTCTCAGGTCTGTCTCACCACCTACGACTGTCATGAGCCTCCTTCACCCTCACTGAGGTGTTTACCTGTCCCTCTCACCCCTCCCGTCTATAGCTGAATAAATAAAACTTTAAAAAATTCCGAATTAGAGTACTGAGAATGGAAAAAAAAAAAAATCACCATTCATTCTCAGCTTGGAAACTTGGTTCAAGGTTTTCTTAACTTTGAGTTTGCCGTGACAGTGACAGTTCAGATGCCACATAAAAAGCGATCGGTCATTAAAAGGAGGAAAAAGTTTGATGAGAATTCTGGTCACGGTAATAAAAGGTTTCTCAGATTGTGTGTAGAAAATTAAACATGGAATTGATCTTTTAAATGAAGTACGATTTATGTTTATAACACCAGACATGTTTGGAAAAAGGTGGATGATTTTTTTTTTAGAAACTTGGAAATGATGAAATTGTACCGTGGAAATATGGTCCAATTAATGTGGACAGTCTTCAAACCTCAATTCTTATATTCAATTTAATATTATTGTAATTTCTCGAAAATCAAATTATCAACTATTGTAAAATCTTTAAACAATGAAGCTTGAATACAATATTTATCATCTGGTATCGGCTACCTCCCTAGTAGCCCTGCCTGGACGCTGACATCTTGCTACAGGAAATATAACCAAGAACATCGTCCCTCCAGCGTCTGAAAGTCAACATCACAACTCATAACACACCTTACAACAGTCCTCAGCTGCTTACTTTATAATACATGAATGTGTTAGGAGTGAAGGTTGCTAAATAGAATATGCATAAAAGAAAGGAAAGTAAATTACGAGGCAAGCCAAGACAAAGAAGGAGAAATATAATGAGTGGACAAAATCTGTCTTATGTGAGTCCATATTAAGCTTAAGACTCGGCTGTGTACGATAACACTGTAATGTAAGTCAGAATATTATCAACACCATCCTACTTCATCTTATACTCTGTAGAGTTTTCTCCTGGCTCCATAATATGTTTTCTTTTCTGCATAAGACTTTACCAGAAACATTAAACCTGCTGCAACATGTTCCACTGATGTTTGGTGATTGTAAAGATTGACATATTAAAATATTAGTATCTATACACACACACACACACACACACACACACGTCCTAGAGAGAAGACGCATTTCATGGTGTGTGTGTGTGTGTGTGTGTACAGGAGGAACAACTGAAACTAATCTAGGTTGTCTGGTAAAAATGCGGCGGTGGAGATGTCACTTTACACCCGTGGGCGAGTCTGGAGGAGGGTAGGCTCTAGAGAACCAGACAGGGGCCTTTTTCATTATTCAAAGTTGATCTCTACATTTCATCAGTCAGTATATTCAATAAATAAATTTGAAAGTTCATTTGGATATGTTGTGCTAGATATGATTTCTTTATAAAAAATATTGTTTTTGTTTTCAACGAAATTCTTAAAACGTGAGGAACGTAGTTTACCTGCACGTCGCTTCATCAAAATGCATGAGTACAATTTCTGAAGACTTGGTCATGTGACTACAGGAATACTCTGGGATGGAAAAACATTGCTTTTTTCTTTTACATTTCTATATTTATGCAAAATTATTTTCACCAACTGAAAAAAAAAAAAGTTGACGTGAAAACAGTTGAATACTGATCGTGTAGCTAAACTATGTATTCTGAAACTGACAATATGAAAAAGAGGTATTTTTCTACCTAAATCCGCAAATATAGTTCAAAACTGAAAGTCAAGCAGTTTCCGGCAAGGGACCAGCTAGAACAGAGGCTGGTGGCACTTGAAAAGGAATACCGAATTAAAATTGTATTAACTCAAACTGATTAATGAGGTTACGTGATATCCCTTACTGGTACAAATGACCCACGAGAGATCTTCTACAACAACACACGATTCTATAAGAAATAGATTTATTATTTAACTATTTCTTCCTTTTTATGGGATTCTTACCATTATGTTTATATCAAGCAAATAATGTAAACACGGTAGGAGGCGAGATGATAACGATTTAGGAACTAAACCTGAGATCTTTAGGCTGAATTCATTATTCTGTTTCTCCTGTAGTGTCTCTGTTCACCTGAGTTTGTTGCTGCTACATGCACGGGGAATTCCACCATATTACCCTCAGTTTACAGTCAGGGTTTTCCTGTTCTCCTTACCGTATTTAAGCTCCATCACGATAAACAAACTAGAGGAAAAACTGGTCTTAACTCTCTCAATTTCCGATCTCTAGTTTATTAATTATGTTATTCTTCCTTAAAATAACTGTCTTGTGAGATATTTCTGCCTCCTCCTGCACTCTGATGAAGTACGGTTACGAGTAAACAATGGAATGTATCTTAATATTGAAAGATTAAAATGTTGTGTCTGGAACGGAGTGAATCTAAACGTCTTGATTATAAATTAAATTGAAGTGAATATAAAAGAATAAAAGTCATACTCACAGAAACGAACCTACTTATAACCTAACCTAACTAATGTTCATTCCGTCATTCCAATCGTGTGTTTCGGTTCGGATACTGAGACGCCACTAATAAAGCTGCTACGAAAGTTATCACAAAGCTGATAAGAAAAGGGTTAATGATAAACTCAATGTACAACAACGAACAATACAGATAAAGAAAACAAAGACAAATAACAAGGAAAAACAAAAGACCTGAATTAACATCTGATACTTTTCTCTTTCAGGTTTCCTTGAGAAGAAACTTTTACAGCGCAAGTGGTTTAGAAATAACACTCCGACAGTAGCTGACACGTCTGCTAGCGCATAAATTCTCTTAGCTTTCCTCCCTGCTGTAACGGAGTCTAGTCTCAAGTTGACCTGACACATCTCGAGACTAAAAGCAAATTGTGTTTTCAGCTCCTCCCGGCAGACTTGTGTAGTGTTGGAAGGTAGAGGTTACGTTAGGTTACATAAGGTTAGGTTGGGTTAGGTTAGGTTAGGTTTTCTTTGTGTGGTTGTGGGATGGTAAGAATTATCGCGAGAATTTCTGTCTGAGAGTGTGAGAGAGACGTCGAGGAGAGCAATAAGGGTATGGTAGGTGGTTGTGTGTATGGTAGGTGGTTGTGTGTATGGTAGGTGGTTGTGTGTATGGTAGGTGGTTGTGTGTATGGTAGATGGTCGAGTGCATTGTAGGTGTTGATGCATTGTAGGCGTTGAGTGCATGCTATCAGAGGTTTCTTCACGTGAATGCCTCTGATACAAATTATATTCTCAATGCCATGTGGGACACTTCAGGGATTGTTTCAGTTATTGTATTTGTTGTACACTGTCCCTTGTGTTGTTGGGTGTTCCGGCACTATGCGTCAAACTGTCTAGGGCTAAATGTAACGAAGTATTCTATTATTTTCTTTTCATATCAGAAGAAATAACACCTTGCAACTGTGACAAGTATTCTCGCCCACACAAGACTCTGTCGTAGACTGTCAGGGCAAGATGCATTTGTGTCTGACAGAATTACGTACATGTTCTGCAAGAGGTGTCGCAGGCAGCGTCCCCGGTCCACAAAATAATGACAGGACCAGGAATAGCTGCCTCAGCCGTGAACACCGAACACACACACATGTGATGGACACCAACATATTTATCTGGTAACGCTACAACGATACATTACATATTTGTAATGTTGATAAATAGGGTTATTATTTTACACCAAAACAAGAAAAGTCTGATAATTAACATTTATATAATAACGTTCTGAGTAACAGTCGACACTTAGAACTTAATGAAGAAAATATACACAGACAATCTAATATATAACAAACATTTTAAAAGTCGTTGGTGCTCAGGACTGATGAGAGTTAGGTGACCCGGTGCCAGGTACAGTATTAGGCCGCTTGTTAATGATGAGAACTGGTGGATGTTGGATTCCCAGATGTTATACTGTTGCTGTGGGCCGGTGTAGTGATGGGACACTTAGTCTCCCGATTCGGTGCAAAAATTACCCAACAGTAATGCAGAAAAACTCAATACTAACGACCTTACCAGATAATATCCACCACTACACATTCCTCGGGCGTCTCATCGGCTTCCTTACTTTATGAATATCTCTCGACAGTTTTAACGATCTAAACTTAATGATACAAACACTCCCCATTTTTCATTGGCCCACGAGGACATCAGAGGGCCCATGAATTGTGTTGATTTTCCATTCCGTAAAACCTCTGGCTACCAAACTCATGTTATCTCTGACTGGCACTGTGTAGCTCAGGGTCACAAAGCTTGTCCCTGTGCCTCAAAGAGAGCTTGCCCTTAGGGACTGGACAGCTGTGTGAACTGAACTGTCCACGACACTCGTCTCATCTCTCCCTGACAATTATATCGTTAAATAACAGCCCCACTGTTACTAATATACCGAACACTCCTTCCTCAAAGTCCATCGACTATGTAATGGAAACACCAGAATAGAACCATTAGTTCCATTTAGGATGATATAATACAAACTCATCGTAGAAGGAAGATCCTAAGCTCCATCATCAAAGAAATGAAAAATCTATCGTCTGCACGATGACTGCAGAAAACTATCAGTCATCTTCCAAAAGTTTTCAAAACAAAGACAATCATCCTCTTAAAGAACACTGATGAAATTGTCTTTTAAGGATTGATTCAATCAGAAATCAGAATTCACAGAGAAGGAATCCTTACCCATTACCAGGGCTGTACAAGGACTCATTAACTTCACCATTTCACAATTGTCGCGAGAAATTGTCCTCCAAACTGAGAGAGCGGATGTCCCAGAAGAAGAAATGATTCTCCACCGGAACCTCAACTGACCTGTTCCTTGGTGATCTTGTCGAAAAGAAACTTTGACTTTTGTTTCAAAAACTAACTTTAGCTATACTGTGACTCACTCTTTATATTTCCATAATTTACTAACGGGAGAGAAGGACCATAATCTACCGGATATAAAACTCGTTGTTGCTCAAAAATATATCGCAGAAAGCTAGTGGAAGATTCTTGTTATATATTTCGCCGCCGAAGTACCTTAACAATTTAAGGCTTTACCGAGAATAAAATTATAAAACTGCTTATAAACAGGAACACGCGGGAACTAATCCATTAGGTCAATTGTGGTTTATCAAAGGAATTTCTTTAAGCTCCATCTCACCTGCTTGTTGTTTGAAAACTTGATCCATTATCAAGATTTTTTTCATTCAATTTCACTTATGAGACATGGAAAACCCTCATCCTAAACTTTGGATCCGAAAATGAAAAAAAAATACTTAATATTTCAGCCTCCAACTCGCAGGATATTTGAGCTACAGTTCAGGATTGAGTTACCATGAAGGTTTCTCCCATTCCACCCAATAACCTGAATTAACCTTGAGACCTGAGGACTTGTACCAAGAAGCCTTTAAAAAATCAAGTTAACACTTCACTGGAAGTCCGCCAACTCCTGTGGTCAAACTGACCCCAACTCGACCCCTTCCTTGGTTGAAAGTCATGAAATAGAAACATAATAGCGAATGATTACCTGATAAGTCACCTTTATTCTCAGATACCAGTAAAACAGGTGACCTTGTCGCTTCAAAAATGACAGGAGGAGATCAAACATGACAGTGTTGTTTGGTTGTTGGTAGAGTATTCGCATATCCCTTACTTATATAAATCAGAACCCCGTGTGGCAACAAGGGGCATGTTTATCTAACTGAACATCACTCTTTGGCTATCTTAAGTCTTACTCCGGGATAATTGCACTGAGTAACCATTATATATATTTTTCAATTTATATTCAATAAATATTGAACAGAAGACAAGGGACAGTATAAACAAAAGTCTTCCGAACCTGCCTCAGCCTGACTGTTCTGGGGCTACTGAACCACGGTCATCAACCTGATGATCCAACTTGTTCTGTGACACTGTTACAGAATTTGGTGTTAGGTTAGGTCGTGTGATATATAGCTTCCTACACCAAACAAATCACCGTCTTACTTAATATCTGCCACGCCTGAGCACGAAGGTTTACCCCACATTTAACACAGCACTGTATACCCACCACAGCCTCCATTCTTCCTCTCTATATAATACTTCCTTTAACATTACGCTGTCATATAGTCTATTAACAGGTTTGTGTTATTGAAGTCTTCTCCAGTACTCCTATGAAGCTAAACTCCTACCACTGTTTCTGCATGAATTATGCTCCTCACAACTACATAAGACACAGTTTATCCTCACGAGTCAGCCCACGAAATTTAATTTCCTTAGTACCTCCTCCCCCTCCCCATGAACCACATCTCCTATATATGCCAGATAGTCCAGACTGGCATCATAGTCTGTATAAAAGGTGTAGTCCTCTGTAGCGAGAAGTGCCAAATATACGTAACGCTTGTATGCTGCACCGTGAGCAATGGTAACGTTTAGTTTTCTCGTAAGATGCAATCCTGTGTTGGTCACTACAGGTGGAAGAAACGATTGAGTTTTACAAAAACTGAAAAAGAGACAAGAATGTCATTTATAGTTACTATGTGTGAGTCATGCGTGGTTAAGTTTGCTGAAAGATATAGATGTGGCACTAAATATACATTTACCTAACAGTCCTAGACTCGATTTGATAAAGTCAGGTTTGTTAGGGGTTGTATATATATATATATATATATATATATATATATATATATATATATATATATATATATATATATATATATATATATATATAGTCCACTATCATTTCACCTGAGTCGGTGGTAGTTTACACCCAACACAATTGGTGTATAACAATGGTTTGTAGACAGCCAGAATAATGGAACTGGTAATTCAAAGGAACTTGATCATTATGTTTACTTCGTGGTTATAAGGCATATATATACAATATTAGAAAATTAGTTAAGAACAGAGGATACGTTTACTGTACTGACATGAGTTACACTTCCAACTGAAGCTAATAAAGTATTAAATCGTAACAAAGTTCCATTTAAACTAACTTCCCACACAGAGGATCACTAGAGTTACCCTACCTCCCGTGAGTGCTTGTAGCGTACTCATGTGTCTCTCTGTATGTCTGTTTACAACGCCTCTACCAAAGATACAACATTAATATATAGTTGACATATCATTACAAAATTAGAAGCCCTAAACTTATTAGTTTAAAATTCCTCAGCAGTGAAATTAATATAATGATATTACCTAAATAATGAACTGAACTGTAGATATGATGCTGTACTCACCAACACATCAGGAGTTGACTTTATACCAGTGGTGATATTTAATAAACTTTGTAGACTTAAAATTATAGGTACAATTATGAAGATGACATGCTGTATTTGTGCAATACTAGAGAGCTTGCAATAAAGACGCTTAAAAGAGTTGGTGATGCTTCAGTTCACAGTTATAACATTTACTTATATATTCCAGGAATGTGGTTTACAGCGCTCACCCCCGTTGACGTTGCTGTAAACGGATACATAACTTTACGCAGCTACACCGTTTATGTACCGTAGAATAAAATATCAGTGTGATGTATCTACAGTGTTGTTAACGGGCTGTCAGATACACGACACCGTCTTTACTGTCCAGCAGCGTTGACGACAAGACGCTCATTGATGTGGTATCTTTAATACATACAATATAAGTGACGAAATCATGGTATTTCGCTTTAATCAGTAAGTGTATGTGGATAATGTTGATAGTATATGTTTACTCTGTTGTGAGAGTAACACTTATCTTTATAGTAACTTATGATGTATGACTGTTGATCTACCAAGTTGTTATGAATCACTAACGAGGTATACCTATAGTAGGCGGTATAGGTCGACCGATTGTAATATTCAGCTATAAACACACTAATGCATTATTAAAATACTTTCGTAATGGAAGTTATTAGGCTTAAGATAAACACATAAGTTTAAGTGAATTTCTAATACTCTTGATAATCCTTAGGCATTTTATTATATTATATTCTGTACGGTGAAGGTGATGCCGCAGCCGACAATCCAATGACAACCTATCACCACTGCAACCAAAGTTAGCCACTTGCACCTTTTTTCTACTCCTACATTTACTGTTCTTCACCTTAATTCTTCCACTCCTTTTTCCATCCTTTACCTTCCACCTTTACCCTCTTCCACCTTTACCCTTCACTTACACCTTCCATCCTTACCTTCCACCTTTATCTTCCAACTTTACCTTCCACTTTTATCTCCACCCTTTTCTTCCATCCTTTACCCTCTTTCCACCCTTTTATTCTTCCATCCTTTCCTACCTTTCCACCCTCTTCTTCCACCTTTACCCTTCTTTTTACCCTTCCACTTTACTTCCACCTTTATCCTCTTCCACCCTACCCTTCACTTTTACCTTCCACCCTTTTACCCTTTCCACCCTTTTTCCACCCTTCTTCCATTTTTACCCTCTCCACCTCTTCACTTTACCTTCCACCCTTTACCTCTCCACCTTTTTTTTACCCTCTTCCACCATCCTTCCACCTTTCTTCCCACTTTTTTTACCCTTCCACCCTTACCTTCTTCCACCCTTTACCCTTCACCCTTTATCCTCTTCCACCCTTTACCCTCTTCCCCTTACACTCTTCCCTTTTACCTTCCAATTACGCTTCAGCCACTTTGTTTTGTTAGTTAGTTAGTCCGGCGTCTGACTATACAATGTTATTGTTGTTAGTTCTTATTCGCCTTAAACTACGAGGGTTATTGAACAAAGTCTGATGTGTTATAAGACAACTTATAAGACTTTAACGTTGAAGAGTTTTATTGAGGAAGTTCGCCCTCGGTTTATTTGCTAGTGAGTTACCAAACACCGGTTGACTATTGAATTAAAAGCCAAGAGAAGGATGATAAAAAAATCTGTTTTAAATTAGTTTCCAAAAGTAAATATGTTCAAAAACTTCATAAATGTTCAGAATATAATAATTATATCAAATAGTTATATAAGCTTTATTGTTACCCCAAGTTATTACAGTCTTCAGATTATACTAACAATTATGTAACAACAAAAACTTCCTAATAAAGACTTACTCTTACCATTATTTGTATTCCAAATTATCTATATAAATTCTTAACCAACGTGAACCTTATGTCGTTTATCAATATATTCATTATTCAGCTGTGCAACACAAGAACAATGAACTATATAAGCCGAGATGTAGAGGACAACAAGTTTGAATCATTGTTAAGTTCCTGACAAGACTGTGTTTGTACTAAAGCCTTCGTATCTGTAAACTCAATCACTTTTATCGGTTCACTTGTCATAATCAAATAGAAAATAATTAGACAACTAAGAGATAATTTATGCCAACTTAATACTACACACTCGTACTAACACTTACGGAGTTGACCTATAAAGACCACTTAGCTATATGACTTACGGAGTGACTCATAAGACCGGTTAGTATTATGACTTACGGAGTGACTCATAAAGACCAGTTAGTACTATGACTTACGGATTGACCTAAAAGACCAGTTAGTACTATGACTCATGAGGACCATAAGACCAGTTAGTACTATGACTTACGATGACTCATAAAGACCGGTTAGTACTATGACTACGGAGTGACTCATAGACCAGTTGAGTACTATGACTTACGAGTGACTATAAAGACCAGTTAGTACTATGACTTACGGAGTGACTAGTGCTTCAAGAACACCTCTCCATCATATACTAAATATATTAACCAATACACTATGATGTTCACCTCCAGGCACAGCAAGTTAACCCTTAAGAGTACGATAAATTAACCCCTGAGTACGAAGACTTAACCCTATGAGTACGATGACTTAATCATGAGTATAATTGCTTAAGCCTTTGAGTACTATGACCTCATTAGTACGATGACTTAACCCCATGAGGACGATGACTTAACCCGTGAGTACGATTACTTAACCCCTGAGTACGATTATATTATGAGTAAAATGACAACCATATGAATACGATGAAAACTTCATTGGAGTACGACGACTCGTGGGATAAAGTCACTGTACTCTTAGCATTAACTTATGGTACTCAAGGGTTAAGTCATCGTACTCAAGGGGTTAAAGAACATCATCAGACCTATCACACTTTGAGGGTTACCTGCCTAGTGTGTTATGCTATAAGTGCCACCGACAATTAATGATCATAGGTAAGTGAGAGGCGACTAATCGTCTTAATTACTTTTTATAGAAAATGTTATATCTTCTGTTTATTATATTGTTAATTTATTTTATAGATTTACTCTATGGTTGATTATATAATGGTCTTGTAAAAATAATTCGTGAAAAGTGAAAGCATCAATTCACGTAAATAAGATTATAAGTAACAATTATCTGAATAATGTACTTTTACGGGTTACTTTCTATAACGAAGCTTCTATGCAGATTATTTACTGTTATGTGTTTAAATGAAAATATTTCTTCCAGTTACGTTAATTCCGGCAGGTGGTAGGAGCTCCATGATGTACAGGAAGTCCTTTATTATCCCAGTACTGCACAAGCTAGACGTGTCTGCTGCGGACGTGGTCTTTGTTCTCAGTGTATGGTTCGTTAACTTTATCAATTAAAGGGTAATAAAGGAAGTTAGTAGAGTCGTGCACCGGGTGACAATACCACATTGTGTGACTCAGAAACTGTTCAACACACAGAACGTTTTATGTCTTCCGACTCATTGTTACAGCGACGGAACCCAACCAGACGTCAGGCTTCAGAGGAGGATCTGGCTATCACCGCTGTACAACCGATAATGTATAGTTGTCACCACTACTGCTGTGTGAGCCAACGACCAACTCTAACAGCCTTGGGAGGACGACGGCAAAACAATGCATCCAGAATTTTGATCATGTAGGGATGCACTACCTATGGGCTGTTTACTTAACATTCCCTGAACTATCTTACGGTATTCATTAATCTATGTAATTACTTGTATGTTTTTATTACATTCACATCAGTTAATACATCCAAAATTTTTGATAAAAGTCGAAGTTTTAATACCTTTTACTTGACTAAATATGAAAAACTTATTGCTTACATTTGGTCAACGTCTTCATCCATATGTTTGACTGACTCCTCACCCCCGCTTAGTATTGAAGCTGACCTGGTTGTTCCGACTCACACACCTTGATTATTAAAGTAAGTTAAACAAGTCGTTTACCAGCTAACAACTGTTCATTATTTCCTCACTTGTTAAAAAAGTTCTATTTCACGAATTCGCAAAATATTGTAACGTATATTAAGATAAAACACGATACATCCGTTCCTATCGTTGATTTATTTTTGGCTCACGTGACACTATAGCTCATTATAAAAACGTGCAACTATAGCAAATATTCCTAAAGTCATAACCTATTGGAGTGATTAAGAAATTTTAGGTCAAAATATCACTGGATGATTATTACTTTACCAGCTAAATGTTTACGAGCCATTTCTAACTCTAAAGATTCCTCTAATACAATATATAGAAACGTATCATAAAATATCAACAATTGTATAGTTTAAAAGGTCTTAAAGCCAAAGGTTCCTCAGCCAGCAATGAGTTACTCTTTGTAAAGTTAAGAGTCAGAGAGTTTTCCTGAAGGCCAAGGCGATTTTCCTCAAGTACCAACTCAAGAGCTTCTCGGAGGGTGAGTATAACTCCTACAGGTGTTGGTGAAATATAGATAACAGGCTACATTTATTTAACCTATTAACAGTTCCTTAACAGTATCGCAGGAGTTTAATGCCATTTGATCATAACATTAAATGATCAAATATTTCCTCATCAAACACGACCTGCGACTGTTTCTTCATATACACTCCCCGATTTTAAGATAACCACGAGAGACTAGATCACGATAGAGTTGTATTTGAAGTTTACTTGCAATGTGTTTACTGAAACTTTACTTAATGTGTGAAACTATTTATAATAACGCACGAGCCAAATCCCCCCCTCTTACATTGAAATAGATAAGGTGATATTTTGTGGCGTATGTATTGCAGGTCAGAGTTGGTTCAAAAGTTGATTAAACAAATAATTCCACCAATTGAACGATGCGCGGCTGTGTTCCTTTTAAATAATGTCTCTCGATTGGAGACGGCAAAGGTCAACACAGCACAGGTGGGGAGGTCCTGTACCTGACTGAGAATGTCTGGACGACTGACAGGGTGCTGTAATAATTCACCCGTTATTGACTCACGCGGATTTATTTGTACAGGTTTTACCTCCCGTATGTTCACGAACTTTCGATTACAGTTCAGAAAAAATAAAAAACAAATATAAGTACCTAGTTCAGTGCTTGTCCATACCAACGAGAAATATATATATATATATATATATATATATATATATATATATATATATATATATATATATATATATATATATATATATATATATATATATATATATATATATATAATAATAATAATTAACGGTTTATTGAGCTTGGCAGCCAGAAGGCTGAAAATATACAGTTACATATTTGGGGAATGGGTTACGAGTTACAAATAATATACAAGTGACATAAGTGACATAAATAAGACATATAATAACTTAGATGGGGATCAGCTCAAACTACAGTTCATTTCAACATAGTGACAGTGTAGGGAGCAGTGTTTACTGGGAGTGAATACACTGATTTATTACATGTTATTGATAATTTTTACAATGGTTGGGACTGGGTTGTTCTTATAGCGATCAGTTCGTGCACGTATGGGCTGGATGCGGTTGTGGTGTCGAACAGCAATTCTCGGACAGGGGATCTCAGGTGGTAGTAGGGGCCGGTGTCGGGGATGGTGTAGAAGCTGCTTACCAAATTTGCAGATGAGGTCGTGGTGATGGTCAGTGAGAGTCGAAAGGGTCAGTGTGTTGAGCGCTTCTTGATATGTGGAGTAGGAAGGGGAGAGAATAATCTTGCATGCCCTCTTTTGCACTTTTTCTAGGTGTTTACGTTGTGTGGCATTTAGGGAGGAAGACCAGGTGGGGAGGCATAGGTGAGCTTGGGAAGTATGAATGTTGTGTAAACACTGAGGAGCTCGGGTGCAGGAACTCCGAGGACTTGAGTCGGCGGAGGAGGTGGAGACGGAAACTGGAGGATTTGACAACTTCACTGACGTGTGGTTTCCAATTTAGTTTGTTGTCTATGGTGACGCCGAGGAGCTTCGTGGAATCTACAACCTGGAGTGTGTTCGGACCTAGGGTAATGGAAGGAGGTGGGACAATGTCGGAGGAGAGGTTGATGTGCATAACCATTGTCTTGGTATGGTTGATGGTGACATGGTTGTTGGTGGCCCAGTTTTGGAGACTGTTCAATAAATCCTGAAGGGCGGTATAGTTGGGAGCGGAATTGTTGACGCTGATCCCAATGGTGGAGTCGTCGACATATTTCCAGCGAGCAGGGGCTTCTCTTAGGGCATCATTGATGAGCATAAGGAAGCAGAGTGGTCCCATCTTGGTGCCTTGGGGACGCCACAGGTGAGTGACTGAAAGGTGGAGACAGCCCCTCGGAAGCGTACAGCTTGGCGTCGGTCACTGAGGAAGTCTGTAAGCCATGGTATGAGACTTCTCCGAAGCCCGAGGTCAATAGCTTTGTTTATGATTATATTGTGGTCGACTAGGTCGAACGCTTTGGTGAAATCAATGAAGGCGACAGCTACAGACGTTTTTCGTTTCTCGAGATGGCGGTATATGTAATCGAGAAAGCTAACAAGACAGTGAGTGGTGGAGGAAGTTTTCATGTTGCCAAATTGCTGAGGGTCTACGACTCCTGCAATATCAGCATAAGCCCAGTCAAACACAAAACTTTCACAGATTAGGCTGGGTATTGGGGTGATTGCAATAGGTCGTAGCTGATTTAAGGATTGTGGGCTGGTTGACTTGGGCACTGGTGATACATAAGAGGTCTTCCAGTCAGCTGGGCATCTGGCTTGACTGAGAGAAGCATTGATGATGGAGCAGAGGGGTTTAGCAAGCTCCGGGGAGAACTCCTTGAATAGTTTCATTGGTAAGTCAATGGGGGTGGTAGAGCGTTTTAATTTTAGTTTGTCCAGGCGTTTTGCTACGTCAAATTCTTCTACTAAGTCAGTGGGAAGGGGGGCTGGTAGGTAAGCAGGGAGAGTGGTTGTGTCAAGCCGTGGGAGCGTCTGGCATATAGTAGCGAAATGGTTATTTGTTTGCTCAGCTGCGTCAACATTAGTGAGGTGGCTAAGGAAGGGGAGGGGGTGTGTCATATTGTTTAGTCCACAGAGTTCTTTAAGCTTACCATACCATTGACTGATGTTGGTCTGCTTCAGGTGTTGTTGTAATTTGGTTGGGTAGTGGGACTTCTTTGCAGTGCGTATTTCGGTGATGTGTGTGTGTGTGTGTGTGTGTGTGTGTGTGTGTGTGTGTGTGTGTGTGTGAAAAATCATTTTGAAACTGGTGATTCAAGTTTATTTGATTTAATTCAGTTCAGTCTAAGAAAGTATAACGAGTCGATCTGGCAGTTTAAAGCAGCCTGTTGCATTATTTTGTTCTACGTCAGCAAGTAAGTAAATCACTTACGAAGTGACGTACTGTATAGAGCTGCTGGCGATGCTAGAACTGTCTCGGTTATCGAATCTGATGAGCGAGGTTTACCTGGGTGCACCTGGTAATTAGGACAGCTCTAACTGTTCCTCTAAACGCATGGCCTTTGTTATAATGGTCTTTGTTGTTTATTAAACCAAAGTGACATAAACATTGAGGCGGCGGTGACAGGGAGTGAGCACTGAGCTTTATCACCGAGTGACACTTCCTCTTCAATGTCTCGTGGCTCATAAAGTATCACAGGTGTTGACTGCTGATACCTGCAGTTACGGTTCCTCTGTTTTTAGTTCAATTAAACCAAACTGAGCATGAAAATAACCTAACCCAACCAAATTTACTTTTTTTTTTAGGGGTTGTGGGTTGGTAGAAGAAAAAATCCTTCCTGACCACATTTATAAAGGAAGGGGTGGAGGGAGGGTGGAAGGGTGTGGAGGGAGGGTGGAAGGGTGTGGAGGGGTTGAGGAGTTGTTGAGGTAATTCTAAAAAGTAACACCCAGGTCCCGAGGTCCCTTAGTGTTCAAGTAAAGTTTCAAGTCTTTAGTCTCATGGTTTTGGACACACACACACACACACAGTTATCATAGATGTGTTTTACAGTGCTCCCTGGATGACCTCTGCAAGAATATCGTACAATGTTGCGACAAAACAAACCAAATTTTTTTCCCCGTCTCGTGACTCGCAGCTACACGTTGTTTCCGCCTGTGTAAGCCTGAATATAGCCTGTGTAAGGAGTGGGGTCAAAATTGAGGGTTTTTCCTGTATGTGCGGTGTGTGACTGGCTCTTTGTTGTACGGAAGCCTTCATCGTCCTTTGTACTGAAGGCCGGAAAATAACCAGCGGCTTAGAACTTTTATATATAAATGTTTGTAAATATAGTTACTTCTTTGTTTTTCAACACAATCATACGTAAACCAGAAGGTAATTGTTGCTGAAGAAATTACCACCGTCTGAACTCTCGTGTAAATGATCATGACTATCCCAAACGTGGAAGCTGTGACTTGTCTGTCATTAGAGTTCGGCTGCTTGAGAAACACGTCACGGAGGAAGCCAGGAATTTCGAAGAGGAGGACGAAAGTGCAATCAGAACCACAGCCAGAACTTTGTAAAGGACGTTTCTAACATCAACAGTGACAGCTATAAAGTTCACATATATGGAAAGAGGAGAAGGACAACACGACAAGAGTATTCATAGACTTGGACAACAGTTAGGGGGAATATGAGGAGTTATTTAAGTCTTCTTAAACGTCGATTATTTTTTGTCCTTTGGTAACAATACATTTTAATTTATAGATCCATTTGTGTCTTTGTATGACAGTTACACCAAATAGGTAAAACTTCTTAAGACAGGAGTTAGCAGGCGACCAGTAGATAAAATTTACCTCTACTAATAAACTGTGTGTGTGTGTGTGTGTGTGTGTGTGTGTGTGTGTGTGTGTGTGTGTGTGTAATTGTCTATAATATTCATATAAACTTTTCCGAAGACTTGATATGTCTCTAAAAATGTCGTGTGTTTGTTTGATACTTCAGAGAAATCATATCTAAGCAGTTTATAGAATTAGAATAGAGTCGTCAAAAGTGGAGTCAGTTTGACGAGAAATGTAAATATGAAACCACGCAATTACAGTAAATAGTTACCCACGGAAAATATTTTAAATTTCAATATATATTTTATTTTACCTCAGGAACATTTTATTAGAATATGCATAAATATGAAGCTGAAAAAATAATAATGATCGTCAGCATAATCAATATCATTATTATTTCTTCGACATCAGGATTTTTTATCCCATGGCCGCATGTCACCGTAACCTAGCTCTCGATGCTGCACACAGGAGGAACGAGAACGACAAGAGAAGGGCATATGGGGAGAGAATTCAAAACGTTGATCAAGGCAGCTTCACTCCTCTAGTGTTCACAACCTCTGGTGGGATGGGACCAAGTGCAAGATGTTTCTACGCCAGACTCGCGGAGTTGATCTCCGAACAGAAGCAGCAGCCCAGAAGTTTCGTTACAGCCTGGATGAGATGTCGACTGTCTTTCTCTCTCCTTCGGTCGGCTTTGCTCTGCCTCAGGGGAACGAGAGCTTCTGCCCCAATTCCGACAGCTGCTGCAGATATCGACTACGAGGCAACTGTCACTGAATGCCGCATAGATCTGCGGCTCAACTAATTTAACACAGATAGGATAGCTTCTTATGTATTAGGATATTTAATATTAAGGTAATTAAATGGTGGCGAAGGTGTGGCTATTGGGGGAGGCTGGAGGCCACGTATTAAAAAAAAAAAAAAAGTAGTAG
>NW_024750875.1:851276-891624 GCF_018991925.1 Homarus americanus
ACTATATATATATATATATATATATATATATATATATATAAAAGCGTTGATTAATTCCACGAACTTGTTTCTTAATAAAGCAAAAGAAATAGTTTTAAGTAAAATTTTTCCTCGACATATATGGTCAGTAAACTTTTTGAGCAACATCAACAACAAATTACTCAAAGTTAATAAAACATATCTCCCTTGACCAACACAAGTTCTAATATACATTATAGTTTGTTTACCTTTGAACCTAAAAAAATCCTCACATGGAAAAAACACAAAATACAAATAAAAAGGTGGCTGGACGTATTGGGTGAAGGACAACTCTCTCAACTTTGGTTCAGCTCTTAAGTCACAAGTCAAATGACCCAGAATTGAAGGAGTGATGATTGATTATTTTGTCGTTTGGAAACCGGAAAGGAAGAGGAACAAGAAGAAAATAGAAAATAAAGCATAAATTCGTGGATAACAGTAAGTCTTTTCTTTACCGTGGCAGACGGGTGAACCGGTCATAGTACTGGTGAACCGGGGTCATAATACTGGTGAACCGGGGTCATAGTACTGGTGAACCGGGGTCATAGTACTAGTGAACCGGGGTCATAGTACTGGTGAACCGGGGTCATAGTACTGGTGAACCGGGGTCATAGTACTGGTGAACCGGGGTCATAGTACTTAGTGAACCGGGGTCACAGTACTGGTGAACCGGGTCATAGTAGTGAACCGGGGTCATAGTACTGGTGAACCGGGGCATAGTACTGGTGAACCGAGGGGCATAGTACTGGTGAACACACACACACACACACACACACACACAAAACCATGAAAGATTTCTTCTCGTCTGAGGTGTTGCGGGTACCAGCTGGCCGGGTACTCGAGTGAGCCACGCCTGACACCAGCTGTGGAGCACCTCGCCACAGCCACTGGATCACTACACATCCGTGGGACACCTCAGTTTATTTAATAGAGAATAATTGTGTTATTGTGTGATTGTTCGTTGTGACCGACGGGTAGAAACGTCTCAGGTGGGAAGAGCTGGGTCGTGGAACACCGTTTCGACCAGTGTTGTATAGGCCGGGGTGGGTGGAGCGTGCACAGGAAGCAAGGCCGAGTTTGTTGCCTGAAGACCGAGCCTTGTAACTGTACCTCGGGTCCTGGTAGAAACCTATTAGTATGGTGTGGAGGGTTAACAGTGCTGCGGCAGGTGACGACGGATGGGTTGTTATCGTATTAAACTTTATTGTAAGAGTTTGGTCATTAATTGTACGCTTGTGTTTGACTAAATCATTATTCGTGTTAATATTATGCCATATAGTTTTAAGAGCTTGCTGTAAACATTAATTTGGTTACATATACTTTTATAAGGCGAATTCTAACGGTATGATAAGTCAATATTAAATAATAACATAAATAACTATATATATATATATATATATATATATATATATATATATAAAGCGTTGATTAATTCCACGAACTTGTTTCTTAATAAAGCAAAAGAAATAGTTTTAAGTAAAATTTTTCCTCGACATATATGGTCAGTAAAGCTTCTTGAGCAACATCAACAACAAGTACACTCAAGTTAATAAAACATATCTCCCCTTGACCAACACAAGTTCTAATATACATTATAGTTTGTTTACCTTTGAACCTAAAAAAATCCTCACATGGAGAAAAACACAAAAAATACAAATAAAAAAGGTGGCTGGACGTATTGGGTGAAGGACAACTCTCTCAACTTTGGTTCAGCTCTTAAGTCACAAGTCAAATGACCCAGAATTGAAGGAGTGATGATTGATTATTTTGTCGTTTGGAAACCGGAAAAGGCAGAGGAACAAGAAGAAAATAGAAAATAAAGCATAAATTCGTGGATAACAGTAAGTCTTTCTTTACCGTGGCAGACGGGTGAACCGGGGTCATAGTACTGGTGAACCGGGGTCATAGTACTGGTGAACCGGGGTCATAGTACTGGTGAACCGGGGTCATAGTACTGGTGAACCGGGATCATAGTACTGGTGAACCGGGGTCATAGTACTGGTGAACCGGGGTCATAGTACTGGTGAACCGGGGTCATAGTACTGGTGAACCGGGGGCATAGTACTGGTGAACCGGGGGCATAGTACTGGTGAACACACACACACACACACAAAACCATGAAAGATTTCTTCTCTTCTGAGGTGTTGCGGGTACCAGCTGGCCGGGTACTCGAGTGAGCCACGCCTGACACCAGCTGTGGAGCACCTCGCCACAGCCACTGGATCACTACACATCCGTGGGACACCTCAGTTTATTTAATAGAGAATAATTGTGTTATTGTGTGATTGTTCGTTGTGACCGACGGGTAGAAACGTCTCAGGTGGGAAGAGTGGGGTCGTGGAACACCCGTTTCACGACCAGTGTTGTATAGGCCGGGGTGGGTGGAGCGTGCACAGGAAGCAAGGCCGAGTTTGTTGCCACAGAAGACCGAGCCTCGTAACTGTACCTCGGGTCCTGGTAAGAACCGATTAGTATGAGTGTGGAGGGTTAACAGTGCTGCGGCAGGTGACGACGGAGGGGTTGTTATCGTATTAAACTTTATTGTAAGAGTTTGGTCATTAATTGTACGCTTGTGTTTGACTAAATCATTATTCGTTTTAATATTAAGCCATATTAGTTTTAAGAGCTTGCTGTAAACATTAATTTGGTTACATATACTTTCATAAGGCGAATTCTAACGGATAATTAAGTCAATATTAAATGTAAATAACATTAATGAAAACATTAATGCAACTTTGCATGAATATAGTGTTCAGGCGCTAGAACTTGTGACACACATTTACACACGCATGCACACACACGTGTGCATGCACACACCTTACCCTCTGACCTGACTACCGACCGTTGCGGTGCTTTTTAAAGATTAGTAGGGTCATTACCTAATACCTGACCATTGTGGATCTGGTCTCACCCTCCTCTGTATATATACATCTTGATTTGTACTTCTCTTTAGTCTGTACTCACCCCTGAAGATGTGAATTACACGAAAGCGCTTGGGAACTTCGTGTTTTCTTCTTTCCTTGTGGTTATCAGCATATACCTAGATCACGCGCACCTACAGTGATTTACTTGCATATATATATATATATATATATATATATATATATATATATATATATATATATATATATATATATATATATATATATATATATATATATATATATAGAAGATGCGTAAGTCAAAGGGACCAGTAATGTTCTAAGGGCCTTAATCTTGTGAAGAAGGTTGACGTAAAAACAGTACTGGACTCATGGGTTAAATAATACATACAAAGGTGCAACAGCGTACACAAACACACGTTAGTTATCACCTTTTGTATCTTTACGATGTATATTACTTTTAACTATTGTTTCTAGTTCTCACTGTTACCAACTCTCCTTGTGACAGTTTCTTCCCACACAGAGTACAGCATCCACCATGTAAACTGTGACTGCTCAGCTGTCTTGGTACATATATCAGCACCTTGCTATTTTCTACACATATATCATAGTCACAGTTTAGTACATTTCAGCATAATGAAATAAAACCTTTGACACCAAGACTTTATCTAAATCTTATATTCAACAAAATTATTATTGATTATTATATATCCACAAATAGACTATGACGTCACTTCCGATCTGACATAGAGCTGATGTAATACTAGAACCCTTAGTATGTTATTTCGTGACTTAAGGAGACTGTATCAACAAAGTTTCATCTGTCACATAGTTTTTTCTGACCCTAAGTCCTTTTTCCTGACCTACAAACGCGTAAAGCTTTTTTTTTTTGTTAACTTCTATCTTATTTCGTTGTGTTGTTCACTTATTCATCATCATTAAAGATTATGTACTATTATATTATTTATATTTCAGAAAGTATATTAACCAAACACTTGATGCATCAGAAAATTATCTGATGTTGACAAAATAAAAAGTTATTTCTGATTTTACACATCTGAGATTTACGTAACAGTAAAAGCTATTAGTTTGCCTTTTACTATTTAAATATTCTTTTAACACAATAAATGCTCAAAACTTTTCCCTAACTTAATTTTTCACGCACAAAATAAACAACCAACTTTTTTTATTCCATTTCAAGAAGTTTTATGGATTTTGAACAATTTATATATTTATAGTTTCATGGATTTATTTTATCGCAATGTTAACACAAACAGGATTTATATAATAAGAGCTTCAAGAGGCTTCACCAATAACGCTTACCTCCCCTTGCTGTCCGAGTTACTGCTGATGTGCGTGCAAGTGAGTGCGTGCTTGCGTAAATGATAAGATGTAATTTAGATTTCAACCGGGCAGAGAAAAATAAAATTGGAGACTATAATAAAACGAAAAATCTCTCGCTGCTCGCTCTCAAGAAAGTATCATTCCATTGCAGTTAAGTTCCACGGTTCAACTATTTGGTTACGCCTCCATAAAATTATTCACTATACAAATAACACGAAGAAAAATTATTGTATGTACAGTACACCTCTCGTGCTGCTACTAAACATAAGTTTCCTGGTTCCTGGAGACCGACTACGTAATGGTGTCTAAGCGCCCATCAATTCCTGGACTAGATCTCCTCGTAAATTCAGATCAAAGAGCATTTTATCAAGTTAGGAACTGATAGTACGGGTGAGTTGTGGAGACTGCTTAAAAGTGCTTTGGTGGTGGTGCTGGTGGTAGTAGTAGTAGTGGTGGTGGTGGTGGTGGTGGTAGTAGTAGTGGTGATGGTGGATGGTGGTGTGTGGTGTAGTGGTGGTGGTGGTGGTGGTGGTAGAAGTGGTAGTGCTAGTAGTGGCAAAGAACCGACGGACCACCGCGGCCAGGAAGTCGTAAAGAGCCAGTGGACGATCCTGAATTGAACCTCAAGCGGTTATAAAGTGAAGAGGTTGTGGAGGTCAACCTCTCATCTACTGCCCCAGGTCATTGATCACCTCTACTGCCCCAGGTCATTGATTATCTACCTCTACTGCCCCAGGTCATTGATTACCTCTACTGCCCCAGGTCATTGATTATCTCACCTCTACTGCCCCAGGTCATTGACCTCTACTGCCCCAGGTCATTGATTGCCTCTACTGCCCCAGGTCATTGATCACCTCTACTGCCCCAGGTCATTGATTACCTCTACTGCCCCAGGTCATTGATCATCTCTACTGCCCCAGGTCATTGATCACCTCTACTGCCCGAGGTCATTGATTACCTCACCTCTACTGCCCCAGGTCATTGATCACCCCATTGCCCCAGGTCATTGATTACCTCACCTCTACTGCCCCAGTTCATTGATTACCTCTACTGCCCCAGGTCATTGATCACCCCTATTGCCCCAGGTCATTGATTACCTCTACTGCCCCAGGTCATTGATTACCCTATTGCCCCAGGTCATTGATCACCCCATTGCCCCAGGTCATTGATTACCTCACCTCTACTGCCCCAGTTCATTGATTACCCTACTGCCCCAGGTCATTGATTACTCTACTGCCCCATCTTCATTGATATGGGTCTGATTACCTCTACTGCCCCAGGTCATTGATTACCCTACTGCCCCAGGTCATTGATTACTTCACCTCACTGCCCCAGTTCATTGATTACCTCACCCTACTGCCCCAGGTCATTGATTACCTCTATGCCCCAGGTCATTGATTACCTCACCTCTACTGCCCCAGTTCATTGATTACCTCACTTACTGCCCCAGATCATTGATTACCTCACCCTACTGCCCCAGGTCATTGATTACCTCACTTACTGCCCCAGGTCATTGATTACCTCACCACTCCAGGTCATTGATCACCTCTACTGCCCCAGATCATTCAGTAATCAGCTGTACATCGCCTCATGTCACCTCGGTGATCAGCTCTACATCGCCTCAGCAGGATCAGCTTTACATTGCCTCATGTCACAGTGATCAGCTCTACATCGCCTCATGTTACTCAGTGATCAGCTCTACAACGGCTCATGTCACTCAGGATCAGCTCTACAACGGCTCATCGTCACCCGGTGATGAAGGTGACGTTAGCTCCGCACTTTTCATGTATGAGATTAAGTCCGCAGCAGCGTGAGGCGATGGGCGAAAGTATTATCATTATTAACATAGTGAGGAAGCGCCTGGCTGGCCTGGAAGTGAGTTTAGGTGGCTACATGATTTACCCAAAAGTGTTGGTTTTGTAAACCATCTATGGCCCCACTGACCAAAAAATCGCATACGTATATTGTTCTTTAATTATTCTCACTACTAAAATAGATGTGATCTACGATAACTTTCTCCATCAACAACGAGGTCCCGACGTTACTCGACGCCCTGTTATCCACTCGTTCACGCACACTGCTGTTTCTGATGCCTTCCTTCCTTCCTTAGCTAGTGTTCTTCATCCTAACCTCTCACGTCCTTTTCAATACTCCGCTCTTCCTCCTATCATCTACCTCTAAAATATTTATCTTCAGTTATCTTATCATTTCATCAATATAGCTAAGCTGGGTAAACCATGATAAACTTTACCCAGAATATTTTTAATTTCGGTTTCGTCCTCACACGAAATATTTCAATATCAACAACATGGCTTTAGAAAACATTCTCCTTCACACACCGTCACCACAGAACAAGTCTACAGGTGTTACTCTTCCACTGCATCCGCCGGGAGTTCTCGTTAAGAAGTCATGCGCACACTAACGTCTGAGAGATTAGTTAATTTTCTAATACGTTGAGTTACATACTGTATAGTGTAGACTAATGAGATAAAACGATCTGTACAATGAGGAGATGATGAATAATAATAATTAATGAATCGAGTATGACGATCATCCAGCTATGATACAACGATACGAGTTATTAAGGATGTCACCTAGGTTGGTGAGTTCTGAGGTGACTAAAGAGGGCCGATACGGACAGGCAGGGTCGATCCCGTATCGGCCTCTTTCGTCACACACACACACACACACACACACACACACACAGTAAGCCTGTACACTCAGAGTTACACAATGTATAGACACATACAAGAGATATATATATATATATATATATATATATATATATATATATATATATATATATATAAAGAGTTGTTGAGGGTCACTGAGAATTTAGATAAGCCAATAAAGTGAACAGCTAAGAGAATATTATTCACAGGATGGACGTGGAGGAACTTCCAAAATTTCGACAACTAATGGAGTCTCTGGCCCCGCTGCTTCAACCATCTTACAGCCTCAAGAAAAAGAATTAAATTCGGGAGGTGTGCAGCGTAGGTAAAGCCGGGTCTGAGCTGTCAGACCCTGCCCCTCGGCAATCTCAAAACTGAAATTCTAACACAAATTTCACAGACGCGTCACGTTGTGTTTCATGTATCATCCTTCAGGGTTCCAAAAAATATATCCCTGGAAAATGTATCACAAGTTTAACATTTCCAGTTTTCTATTTTATGCGCCAAAGTATTTATCTATTTCATCAATCAAAGTTTTACTATTTTTTAAATATTTTCAGTTTTTACTTTGAGGCACAATGAGTGTTCTATTATGTTTACAAACTTGCAGTACGGTTATCCCACTTCACGGACCAAGAGGAGGGTCGATCCCCAGACTGAGCAGAATATATGTATTGAGAAGAAATATCTTTGTGGGCTGAGTTATGGACTCTTAGCCACGGTAAAGCAATGATGATGGGTGTTATACTAGGTAAGATCACGCACCAAAAGTGTAAGTGTATGTGTGTGTGTGTGTGTGTGTGTGTGTGTGTGTGTGTGTGTGTGTGTGTGTGATTATTACTGATAATACTGGTTCATGGTTTAAGTAAGATCCTAGAGTACAGTATATGAAGTATATTACCTTGACAGCTAGATTTTGTGTTTACATTGTCAGGAAGTAAGAGAGATACGCATCAGATTTGATTTGGTTCTTCACACCATGCAACAAGTATGACCCGACCCGACCCGACCCGACTCGACCCGACCTGACCTGACCTGACCCGACCCAGGCAGCGTCTGTTATGTGAGCCTGGCGTCAGAAATCACAGTCAGGTTGGGGTGGAGTTAACAGTATCTACTATGGTCTGGATTTTTACGTTAACCTGATGATAATATAATCTATAACAGGTGCTGGGTTATAGAGGATAGCAGTCACACAGGTTGGCTCCTTAATTCATATTGTCGTAAAACACTAACTTTGCAACACATGTTACAAATGCAGGCCTCCGTGAGTATCGATGAGTGAGCATAAAATTTCAAGAACCTCAGCCAGTGACAAACACAAACAAGAATCTTAGTGTTTTACAGGATGATGGACCACCTGTTTCATCTTACTTAATGACAGGCACACACGCACACGGGCACACGCAAACACACAAACACACACACACTTTCACTTTTCACACACACAAATATAAGAAAACACTAAACTCTCAATAAAAAATTATATAACGGAAAAAATCACGAATATAACGCAAATGGCGGCAGCTGATTTAACTAACAGACACCCAGATCATAAAGAGAATGAAAAGGAATCAAGACAATAATTACATCACAAACAAAGCTCAACTAATATCACTCAAATTATTGTTATTATCACCATTATCATTAAAAACGTCTCAATAACACCAGACTGAAGATTGTACGAGAATAACGAGAGAATGATGGGGTAGAGATGGCAGGAGAGGAGGAACTAGACAGGGAGAAATAATGTATAAATAATTCTCAGGGAGACAAATGCAAGTGGTGGAAAATATTGTATACAGTGAAAATATTGGAAGGACATGAAAATTATAGGCGAGGAGAGACAGATGCAAGAATAACAGAGAAAGAAAGAAAGAAGGGAATACAAGAATAATAAAGAGATGCAGGAATAACAATGAAAGAAAGACAGAGAGAGAGACATGGAAGAATAACAGAGCAGAGAAGAACCACAAGAGAAAGACAGAGACAGGCAGAATTGTTTTGCCCCGAAGATTTGGGGAGAGAAACCAGTGTACCAGCGAAGGTGAAATGGTGGCGGCTGCGGTGGCGGTAATGGTGGTGGTATGAGTATCGCTATTCTCTTAATATATTACTGTGTGTGTTAAGCGTCAAGTTAGTGGGTGAGGTGTGTGTTGGGAGGGGTGAGGCGGGTCTGGAGCGCTCGGTTGTTGAAGGATAATGTGTATAATATCTCCTTTAATATCCCTGAATACTTTTTTTTACAGATTTATCACAAATATTAGATTATTTAATGTAAAAGATGAATTACCTGTAATCTAGAGACTATTAGTAATACTGTTTGTCGATAACTGTGTGCGCTGCCACGCCCTTTTAGTCCAATGTCACGTACTGTTAGCTGACCTGATGGTGTTTTTTTTGTGTGAGCAGCAAAGACGACAGTTCTGTATGACTCCCAAGGAAAGTACTCACTCTCTGGTTTTGTCTAATGTCACCTGGGGAGTATTTTTGTTACTTTGTTTAAGAACTTTACTAGACTTAACTTAATTTATTGCTTCCAACATTCGTGTGTGTGTGTGTGTGTGTGTGTGTGTGTGTGTGTGCGTGTGTGTGTGTGTGTGTTGTTTTCTGTATTTAATTTGTAGGTTTGAGGTTGTTTTGTGCTTATTAATTTAGATTATTATTACTTTCGATTATGTCTAATTTATTTTACAGGTGTTTTAAAATATCCTGGAAATAAACTCGACCTAGTGAACTGTGAAAGGATAATGAAAGGATCTGAGAATAATTACTAGTTATGGCTACACCCGAGGATCGTAAATAGTGGTAGTGGAGGTGGTGGTTGTGGTAGTGTTGATGGTAGTGGAGGTGGTGGTTGTGGTGGGTTGATGGAGGCAGCCGTGGAATGGGGAGATGAGGTGATGAGTAAATGGGATAGGTAAGGTGATGGGTTGATGAGTGAGAGCTGGACCCACTAGTGATCAAGTAATTAGTTATTGATGTGTGTGTGTGTGTGTGTGTGTGTGTGTGTGTGTGTGTGTGTGTGTGTGTGTGTGTGTGTGTGTGTGTGTGTGTGTGTGTGTGTGTGTGTGTGTTACTGTTATTTTGTTCATATAATAGCTTTGGAATACATTGAACACACCAAGTCTTATTGATCTCCTTTATAATATATTGAGTTTGTTTATCATTAACATATAATTAACTAATGATCTAAGGTAACTCATCATTGCTCCTATCTTAACTTTTATATTAGTAGTTTGTTTCAATTTATTTTCTCGTCTTTTTTTGTCTAATTAATGTTTTCTTTATTGATGATATCTTGTTCCCTCAGACCCATCTCCACGAAAGACTTCAGGAAATATCCAATCTTCTGTTGAGCTCAGTTCTGTTAATTTAAATGTCATTCCTATTCCTGCATTATTCTTTCTTACCAATTTTTAAGAAGAGTTACATTGACTTTATAAAATACTTTTGGTTGCCTAAAAGTGGATTAAACCAAGGTTAATTATTGGTGTAGTATTATGTATCAATCTAAAGTGATATATAAAAACAATTATTTATAGGAGTAAAACAAAATGATGGTGAATTTACTACTCTTGGGGACGACGCGTCAGTAACTCGAAAATGTATTGGCTGGATGAGCTGCTCATAGATGTCATAATTTCGAATCCATTTGCCGTCAATCGTCAATTAGGGGAGCGACAGGACGGTGTCAGGATACATGTGAAGAGGCGGACTTTATTTATACCTTATATTAGGATTCAATAGTGTTGACGATGTGGGATGAACAGGCTGAGTCCTCTGTTACTGCTGTAGGTGGAGGTCACGACAGGACGTTATGTCACCTGACTATCTATTACTGCCAAATTTCTATCGCTGGCATCCGATGACGAAAATGGATTACAAAGAAAAGAATAATACTTACAAAAGGTAATACCAGTTAAAAAGAGTGACCTTGCTATAAGCGCTTATGTATGTGAATGAATTATTGAGGTGGCTTACTGCCATGACGTCAAGCAATAATGGCAGGAGCGACCCAAACCCAGCAGTCAGCCGGAATAATCTGCATTCTCGAGAGATTTTGTTGAATATCTGGAAAATTCTCGTGGAACAATACTTGTGTAAGATTTTCTTTAGATTTATATAATGAAAATTATTGCCTTCTCTCATTTAAGTTTGTCTGAGTTTAAACCCAGATATTAATTAATACAATGCGTCACTTCCTCCGTTGAACATTACCAAACGAATATCATCCATGCGTCTGTGTACTGTCCTAAATCCTGCCACTTCTCTGATCCGATTCTCCATTTGGTAAGAGGTTACCTATTTTTCAGTCATCTCTTCACTTCATCTCGTCAACTTCATACATGGCACTTTAAGATCTAGCTTTTGAAATACTCTCTCTCTCTCTCGTATCAGTTATCGTAAATCAGATACACAAACTTCAACTTTTCGTTATTCAGGTATAAACAAACTTCACCTTTTCGTAAATCAGATAACAAACTTTAGCTTCGTGCTTTATCCATATTCTATTACCACAAACTCTGCCCAGACGGCTGGGGTGAGCACTGCACCACTACTACCCTCACTCCAAGGCAGCTGGCGGCGGAGGGACGGTAATGACTTTGGGTAAAGACTCAGAAAACAATAGGAAGACTGAGGAATTCCAGACCATTGCGATGATAATGTACGGTAGAGGAGTGCAGCTGAATGAAGGCCCGGGTACTGGTAGGTCAAGGGTTGAGCCACGGGTCTAGGGTTGAGCCACGGGGTCAGGGGTTGAGCCACGGGGCCGGGGGGTTGAGCCACGGGGTCAAGGGGTTGAGCCACGGGGTCGGGGTTGAGCCACGGGGTCAAGGGTTGAGCTACGGGTCAAGGGTGAGCCACGGGGTCAGGGGTTGAGCCACGGGTCAAGGGTTGACGTCAAGGTCAGAGCTGCGGGGTCAAGGGGTTGAGCGCCACGGGGTAAGGGTTGAGCCACGGGTCGGCGGTGATCCACGGGGCCAGGCGGGGTGACACGGGGTCAAAGGTGGGCCACGGGTCAAAGGTGGGCCACGAGGTTAAGGGGTGAGCCACGGGGGCCGGGGGGTGAGCCACGGGGTAAGGGTGAGCCACGGTCAGAGGGTGAGCCACGGTCGGAGGGGTGAGCCACGGGGTCGAGGGTGAGCCACGGGGTCGAGGGTGAGCCACAGGGGCAGGGCGAGCCACGGGGTCGAGGGTGAGCCACGGGGTCGAGGGGAGCCACGGGGTGGCAGGAGCCACGGGGTCAAGGGGAGCCACGGAATCAAGGCGGGACAGCCACGGGGTCAGCTGAGCCAAGAGGTCAAGGTGAGCCACGGGGTCAAGGGTTAGCCACGGGGTTAAGGTGAGCCATTGGGTTAAGGTTGAGCCACGAGATCAGGGTGAGCCACGAGGTCAAGGGTGAGCCACGGGGGTAAAGTGGTGGTGAGCCAAGAGGTCAAGGTGAGCCACAGGGTCAAGGGTTAGCCACAGGGTTAAAGGTGAGCCATTGGGTTAAGGGTGACCAAGGGTTAAGGGTGAACCACGGGGTTAGGGGTGAGCCACGGGGTCGAGTGTGAACCACGAGGTCAAGGGTAAACCACGAAGTCAGAGTGTGAGCCACGGGGTCAAGGGTGCCTCGAGGGTTAAGGGTGAGCCACGAGTTCAAGGTGAACCACGGGGTCAAGTGTCAGCCGAAGTCAAGGGTGAACCACAGGTCAAGGGGTGAACCAAAGGGGTTAAGGGTGGGGGGGTCATGGGTGAATGGAGATCAAGGGCGAGGTGGGAGTTAAGGGTGATGTGGGAGGATAAGGGTGAGGTGGGAGGTTAGGGTGATGTGGGAGGATAAGGGTGGAGTAGGAGGTTAGGGGTGATGGGAGGATAAGGGTGAGGTGGGAGGATAAGGGTGAGGTGTGAGGTTAAGGGGATGTGGGAGGATAAGGTGAGGAGTGGGAGGATAAGGGTAAGGTGAGAGGTTAAGGGTGATGTGGGAGGATAAGGTGAGGTGGGAGATCAAGGGCGAGGTGGGAGGTTAAGGGTGTTGTGGGAGATTAAGGGTGAGGTGGGAGGTTAAGGGTGATGTGTAAAGTCAATGGTGAGGTGTATAGCCTGTATTAAAATAATTGTATGTTATGTGTGTATGGAAACAAGTGTTTGGGCAGGAGCGTTCAATTAGTAGTATATTACCAACCTATCTGTCTGGCTCATATCTTGATCAGGTTCTAGCAGCAAAATTTTGTCATCAAAGAGGAGGGGACTCACACCGATCCTAAGGAGGTTAGCAACACTTGAGTCGGCCTGGTGCTCCCATTACAGTTCAATGGAGGAGTCCAGTGTTGCAGTAAACGGTGGGATCGGATCATCAGACAGCTTCATTTGGTGGTATAGCCAGCACTCCGCCAACCGCGCCCCCCCCCCCCACCTCCGACAACCACCTACCCTCCCTCGCTTCAAAATTAAACGCGTGATCACCACGTCCTCAGGCTCCCCGAGCACGGCCTTGGACCGATAAGTAGTTCAGCTCTCTCATGATTAGAAGGATTTTTTTTTATCAGAAGATCCGTTCCTCTCTGTCAATAATGAACACTTAATAGGGAGATACAGTACTTTCTTTTATAACCGCACCACAACATGAGGTTTATCCCTCACGAGCCAACGACTTGTTAAAACATTAAATTTTAGTTTTTAAAGAGGCAGCAAGGTGAAGGTGAGAGGGAGGATATGACCGCCAGCACCCTGTGACCGCTGTGCCTTGATGATGATAACCCGAAACACTATTATTTTATGCCACAAAAGGTAGTCACTGTTTTTATGGTAAATACAAAAGTTGTACATTAATATATACGCATAGAATTACATGCATTAAAACATTAAAACGTATTTGTATTTTTCGTTTCTGAAAATGTATTACTGAAATACTGCAATAAACTGTAGTTAAACTGCATTGCTTTTCTTTGAATTTGTGGAAAATTCACATAAATATTTCTATACAAAATTTCCACTTTTATACGCGCAGTTCTACGACAATGAGATTTGTACACAGCTGATCAAACGCAGCCAACCTGAAAAATAAATAACTTTTTCAACGAGATGATTCGTCCAACACAAGTATAGTATTCAACCAGTTAATTTCATTATTCACGTCGAAAGCTGAATTAGGTAATGTTAATGTATTACGTACGGACTGTGTGGCTATGTGTGTTGGGATGGTTTGGGTCATGAGCAGCGAGACTAAACTTATGGTCCCCGTGTAACTAAGGCCAAGTGAGGTACAACGTGGGTGACCAGACCATTCCTCATTACCACTACTATCACCATCATCACCTCCATTACCACAACCATCATCATCATCCCCACTATCATCATCATTACCACCATCATCATCATCACTGGCAGATACAGTATCCACACATCATATGCGATTAGCAAGACCTCGTAGTTTGGACTTCAATGCCTCGGAATTCCAGAAAATCTCACCCTGTCCTATATAATCGAACTCATGAATACATTCTTAGTTTTCCGATATATTCTCCCACAGTCTCGTTATCTCGTAGAGGTGTTAATCATAAAAGTTATTGTTGAATAATTAGGTGTGAAGAAAAGTACAGTCGACCCAGCAAAAAAAGTATCGCGACCCTTGTCGTAATTTACATTCTGGATCACAGGATGAAAGGTTTTGATATATACTCAGGTTATGATGATGTGTTAGTATGTTTGCTTCATCAACAGATATCTCTTTATGTCAGAAATGCGAGTCATTTAGTGAGTTTCTTTGAATATTTCGTTTCTCCGTCTGTTTTCCACTTCGTTTGGATGTTTTTTTTTGCACATTATTTAGCTTGGACATTTATATACCAATTCGATTTCGATTACGTGATAATAAATATAATAAAATCAATATTGAAACCCATGAACAGATCATCCATCATGTTTCGAGATCCTCTAAGTAAAGGAGAATACACATAGTTATCTGGAAGAATAAGACTTTGAATTATATTGACGCAACCAAAGAGTAGAGAAGAAATACCACATAATCTCTGATTATTTCAGCCAACCTTTTGTTACATGTTGGTTTTCTCCTGTAAATAAATATTATTTGGAAGATGAAAACTGTTGTGTTCAGGTCTCAAACAATCATCTCCTACTGTATGTCACAAATATATCCCTAACCAGTCATCATTAAAGCACTACACAGTACTTAACCGTTTATTTCAACCCAAATTGTAGGCTTAGTAGTATTTCAGTAGTCTAAATCACAGACCATTGCACAGTAAAGGATATTACGCCTGTATAGTATAATCAGAGATATCAACCCAACAGATACATTTGTGTCTACTTATTTCCATCGGAGCCGAGGGCCGCGGTGCCTGGGTTTAGTGTACATACTATGACATCATCAAGAATAAAGACTTAACCAGAAAGTTTGTTAATGAACAGAAAAGTGATGGTTCTTTTGTTAAGAATATTCGAGAGAGAAGACAAGGCCTCCAAGTCTTTCTCTCCTGGCCACGCTGACTCGTGGAGGCCTACGAGCCTAGCCCCAGCTACAGTATGTGGCCGCTCTTTCAAGAGGTACTGTTAAGGGAGGACCGCTGCATGCTGTCCTACCTCTGCCTCACCCACTTCCTTATTGGGTTATACTGTACGTCCTAGGATTAGGAATGCTATTTGTGAAGCCATTACTGGCCTCAACAGACTCAGGGAGATTGCGACGGTGGTACGCTCTTAGACCCATCCCCTAATGCTACGGAGATGGGAGACGACTGCTCTGACCAAGATCCACATTGGCCACTCTAGGCTGACCCACGGCTCCTTGGTGCAATGACTGTCTGGTCCTCTGGGCTATAAAACATTTGCTGGTGGAGTATCCCAGTGAGGGGGCCCTGAGAAGGCGGCGTCTCTCAGCACTCGGGTCAGGGACGGGTATTACTGCCTACCATCGCTCCTCGGTACTGATGTGATATTCTCAAAAGCTGAAGGTTGTAAGTTTATTTGGGGCATTGGTCTCCTCCCACATATTTATATTCATATTTTGATCTTTTTATTAAAAATTTTTCCCCAACTCTTATCTAATCCATCACAATTTTCTTCTTCAAGTTTCTCCATTTTGATAACAGTTTTGTGGTCAGAGTTTAAACAACACTAAGTGTTCGTAAAATGTTAAATAAAAATATAATTAGTACTAATTAACAATCATAATTCTCGAAAATTTTCAGTTTTTGGATTCCTCTTCCTAATTACTTCGTCTATGAAATTTATTATACAAACTTATACAACAGACAAAAAACATAAGAGGCAAGAGTAGAGTTTTTTTTTCACCATTGGACAACTTAATGCTCGGTCACACATGCCAAATATCGACGGGAAACCAACGATTCCAGCAACTTTGTGTATAAGAACAGACAACACCCAGTCGCCGCGGCGACAGTCGACTTGCCAACTGTTCTTACCACCCGAATGTTGTCGATTCTCCGTCATCCGTATTGATATTTGAAATTCTAACATATTATTTTAGAATATATCCTTTATAAAGTATCCTCATTTATGCCTGAAATACAAACGAAAATTATGAAAGTATTGCTAAAATAGAAATGATGACGAGACCTCATTTGACACAACGAGACGGCGATATGGGAGTCTGATCTTCAACTGTACATTCTCCAAATCTGCCAACATACCATCGGGTAAGTCTCAACTTGCCCTCACTGAAAAAGCGAGGGAATTTCCAAAGCTTTGGGACTTCACGCACATCCATCATCAGAAGAAAGTAGTGAAGAGACAGTGTTGCCAGCGGACACCTCAGACAAATGTTTCCTCAACTACAGTTCCGAAAACGCAGGTCAACAATTCCATAATTGACAATTTATACCATTTGATAATCCTTCACAAGAGGTCCGCGTCTGTCTATGTATTATAATAAATAGTTCTATGTATATTGAAGCTTGTTTTGTTGATACCCGTCATTGAAAACATCTCCTTACACTGTTAATTTGAGCACAAACTGGAGCCACCCTCCTCGGTTAGGTTAGGTTAGTTATGTGTTTTTATGGTCTGGCAGCTGGACGTGTGAACGCCCATCACTAACGCGTAGCACCTCCCACCTGTCTCCTTATTGCTTTGGTTGTACGAGTGTTATTCGTTACTCGTTAATGATTACCTAAAACTAAATGGGAAAATACAGATATTTTGTTCCCACATTTGGTTAATAATACTAATATACTCCCTGTGCTTCTCTTTTCCCGTCGTAACACAAAACCTTCCTGACAGCCTTGAGGAAATTTCTAAATAGTTCTACCAACAACAAAATGAAAAGATATGAATAAATAGAAGACATTCATCTGGATAAGAGAACACAGAACTTGGTTTCATCGTGTTGTACCGAAACTGAACTTCATTTCTATTTTAAAGAACGTTCACAACGGACCAATACCTTTACCATCCACAGGCTACAGGTGTAATGTTAGTGATTTATTTCTAGTCCCCAAAATCACAAAACATCAGCTTTTTGGGGAAGTTTTGATTATAAAGCATAATGGAGTGTGGTAGCAAATGAAGCACAAATTAACGTAAGGAATTTTAGTCTGATATGTCTCGATCTTACCGTCACAGATGAGGAAGATTGACTGGTCGAAACACCTGCCAGGAGTCAAATATTTATCACACCTTTTGTATTAAAGTTGCAACCACTAACTCCCATCTGTCCATGTAAGTCATATTAATTGATAAAGTACTGTATAACTCCATAACAGACGTCTAATAATACCCAGGTGTCTCGTAACATCAGGTGAGGCAATAGTGTTAAGTTTGAGCCTAAATCAAAAGGATTAAATCTGTTTTATCCCAATTAGTTGACTTTCATTATGTAAATTTTACTCATTCGACAAACACATTCTTTCCAGTCCTGAATGGTAAGTGGTCATACTGCCTGAGCTGACCCGTACAAGAGATTACTTATTTTTTTTTTTAGTTTCTAAGTAATAATGTAATACCGTAGTACTTGTATCACCTGTCATACTTTATCAAACTTAAAACTTTATATTAATAAGTTGGACTAAAAATTGTTGTATATGATAATTAATATATAATAGCCCCCCCTACCCCACCCCCTCCACACACACACACATTATGGCTCATTATCTGAACTATCAACGGTATCATTTATTTTTTAACCGAGGCTCTTACTTCTCCACCCTCAGCCATTACCATCTCCCTTGAGGAAGTCATTCGTCTTCATTCGATTATCGTCCGTCAGTCTGTAAACTTTCCTCACTTTCTTCTACTTCTTCAAACTACTGAGGCAATTTTGTTGAAACCTTTCGGAAATACTTAAGTGGTCAGCCTTTAAATATGCATCCATGGTAAATGTTCTTGTGCCCAGGCGGTGTTTGACCTAAACTGTTGCGCCGCCGAGGATGTTATTGTCACAATCAATCATTCAATCAATCAATCAATTAATTTTTGAGACGATGTGGAGCTGAACTGATGCACGATACCTAAAAAAATGTCGTACATCCGATACCCACAAGACAGGACAAGTAATAAACAGATTTACTCGACTTACTGCTGCCATGTACAGTATAATGATCTTCTTTCAATGTATAATGTGATAAAATGGCTAGAATATAAAGCATTAACTTGCCAGGTTATTTCCACATATACGTTCTGATTATATACAAATACATCGTCATAGTGAAATTGCGTAAAGTAGATTTAAAAAATACAGCGTAGTGTTATGTTATTATCCTCTGGCATGATGGTGTTTTTCACTGTACTCGCTTGTGTGAATACTGATGCGTCGCTTTTGTGTGTGTGTGTGTGAGCAGGAGGTGTTACGGAGCATGGAATCCAAAATCCGTAGTGTCATGTTAACTGCTAACCTCTATGGTAGCCCCTGGAACATTATCACAAGGTCGTAATATATCCCCCCAACATATGTGTATTTTTATATAATATCTAAGGGACAGGTTAAAGGCTCCCAGTTGTCATGATAAGGGTGATTTTTGCACCATAAACACATTGTTAACATCTGCATAACTTGCCTGAATTGTTATATTTTATTCTGCCCAATTAAGTCTGTTTATATTTCTTTATAACGTAATGGCTTCCTGTCCTAAGGCTAAGAATCGCTGGTTCGATTCCAGGGCAACTAGAGATTTGAAAGGGTACCTAAATGTACAGTTGGGGAAGTGCATGTGGTCAAGTGCAGCACCAGCCACATTATATCCTTGTATATTAAGACTCAGCTACAGGGTGTTGTATATACACTGTTCTTTGAGTCCCGGCAGCTTAATGGGATCCACTTACAATGATATATATAACTGGTACTTATCAAATAACCTCAATATTCTGAACCGTAAAAATGTCAGGTAAATTACATTATCATGACCGTGAACACAAAGAGAATCTCTTACTTTCTATAAACACTTGTTAGCTCTTTATTCCCCAAAGGTCAGTAATGCTCACTGCCCCTACAGATAACACTACCGTCAAGAACTACACTACATGTCCAGGTATTTCTTCTTCGTCTTTATATTTGTCTTTGTCTTCTTCCTTTAGACAGTTGCAAATGATAGCTAGTTTCTCAGGTCTGTCTCCACCACCTACGACTGTCATGAGCCTCCTTCACCCTTACTGAGGTGTTTACCTGTCCCTCTCACCCCCTCCCGTTTATAGCTGAATAAATAAAACTTTAAAAAAATTACGAATTAGAGTACTGAGAATGGAAAAAAAAACAATCACCATTCATTCTCAGCTTGGAAACTTAGTTCAAGGTTTTCTCTTAACTTTGAGTTTGCCGTGACAGTGACAGTTCAGATGCCACATAAAAAGCGATCGATCATTAAAAGGAGGAAAAGTTTGATGAGAATTCTGGTCACGGTAATAAAAGGTTTCTCAGATTGTGTGTAGAAAATTTAAACATGGAATTGATCTTTTAAATGAAGTACGATTTATGTTTATAACACCAGACATGTTTGGAAAAAGGTGGATAATTTTTTTTTTTTTAAGAAAATTGGAAATGATGAAATTGTACCCTGGAAATATGGTCCAATTAATGGCTATTGGACAGTCTTCAAACCTCAATTAACACGTATTATATTTTTGTGAATATTCAATTTAATATTATTGTAATTTCTCGAAAATCAAATTATCAACTATTGTAAAATCTTGTAAACAATGAAGCTTGAATACAATATTTATCATCTGGTATCGGCTACACTCACCCTAGTAGCCACAACCCTGCCTGGACGCTGAAGAATGTGACACTCTTAACTGCAAGGAAATAATAACCAAGAACATCGTCCCCTTCCAGCGTCTGTTGTGAGGAGTCAACATCACAACTCATAACACACACTTACAACAGTCCTCAGCTGCTTACTTTATAATACATGAATGTGTTAGGAGTGAAGGTTGCCTAAATAGAATATGCATAAAGAAAGGAAAGTAAATTACGAGGGCAAGCCAAGACAAAGAGAGAAGGAGAAATATTATGAGTGGACAAAAATCTGTCTTATGTGAGTCCATATTAAGCTTAAGACTCGGCTGTGTACGATAACACTGTAGTGTAAGTCAAGAATATTATCAACACCATCCTACTTCATCTTATACTCTGTAGAGTTTTCTCCTTGGCTCCATAATATGTTTTCTCTGTTCTGTATAAGACTTTACCAGAAACATTAAACCTGCTGCAACATGTTCCACTGATGTCTGGTGATTGTAAAGATTGAAGCCTTATTAAAATATTAGTATCTATACACACACACACACACACACACACACACTAGTCACGACGATAATTCAATAGTCAGTGACGACCTAGAGAGAGAGACGCATTTCGTAAGATTTTTTAGTGTGTGTGTGTGTGTGTGTGTGTGTGTGTGTGTGTGTACAGGGAGGAACAACTGAAACTAATCTAGGTTGTCTGGTAAAAATGCGGCGGTGGAGCCAAATGTCCACTTTACACCCGTGGGCGAGTCTGGAGAAGGTAGTGAGCTCCTAGAGGTGACAGAGTCAGGAGACGGGGCCACGACACACATGGTGCTGCCTTTATCATTATTCAAAGTTGATCTCTCACATTTTCATCAGTCAGTACATTCAATAAATAAATTTGAAAGTTCATTTGGATATGTTGTGCTAGATATGATTTCTTTTATAAAAAATATTGTTTTTGTTTTTTCAACGAAATTCTTAAAACGTGAGGGAACGTAGTTTACACACTGCACGTCGCTTCATCAAAATGCATGAGTACACAAATTTCATGAAGACTTGGTCATGTGACTACAGAGATACTCTGGGATGGAAAAACATTGTTTTTTCTTTTACATTTCTATTACTGTATGCAAAATTATTTTCACCAACTGAAAATATAAAAAAAAAAGTTGACGTGAAAACAGTTGAATACTAATCGTGAAGCTAAACTATGTATTCTGAAACTGACAATATGAAAAAGAGGTATTTTTCCACCTAAATCCGCACACATAGTTCAAAACTGAAAGTCATAGAAAAATAACAGTTTCCGGCATTAGGGACCAGCTAGAACAAAGAGGCTGGTGGCACTTGAAAAGGAATACCGAATTAAAATTGTATTAACTCAAACTGATTAATGAGGTTACGTGATATCCCTTACTGGTACAAATGACTCACTACAGATCTTCTACAACAACACACGATTCTATATGAAGATAATAGATTTATTATTTAACTATTTCTTCCTTTTTTTAATGGGATTCTTACCATTATGTTTATATCAAGCAAATAATGTAAACACGGTAGGCGGCGAGATGATAACGCTGACGATTTAGGAACTAAACTGAGATCTTTAGGCTGGAATTCATTAGTCTGTTTCTCCTGTAGTGTCTCTGTTCACCTGAGTTTGTTGCTGTTACGTACACGGGGAATTCCACCATATTACCCTCAGTTTACAGTCAGGGTTTTTTTCCTGTTCTACTTACCGTATTTAAGCTCTGCATCACGATAAACAAACTAGAGGGAAGAAAACTGGTCTTAACTCTCTCAATTTCCGATCTCTAGTTTATTAATTATGTTATTCTTCCTTAAAATAACTGTCTTGTGAGATATTTCTGCCTCCTCACTGCACTCTGATGAAGTACGGTTACGAGTAAACAATGGAATGTATCTTAATATTGAAAGATTAAAATGTTGTGTCTGGAACGGAGTGAATCTAAACGTCTTGATTATAAATTAAATTGAAGTGAACATAAAAGAATAAAAGTCATACTCACAGAAACGAACCTACTTATAACCTAACCTAACCTAACCTAACCTAACCTAATGTTCATTCCGTCATTCCAATCGTGTGTTTCGGTTCAGATACTGAGACGCCACTAATATAGCTGCTACGAAAGTTATCACAAAGAACTGATAAGAAAAGGGTTAATGATAAACTCAATGTACAACAACAACAACAATACAGATAAAGAGAAAACAAAAACAAAGACAAATAACAAGGAAAAACAAAAGACCTGAATTAACATCTGATACTTTTCTCTTTCAGGTTTACTCTTGAGAAGAAACTTTTACAGCGCAAGTGGTTTAGAAATAACACTCCGACAGTAGCTGACACGTCTGCTAGCGCATAAATTCTCTTAGCTTTCCTCCCTGCTGTAACGGAGTCTAGTCTCAAGTTGACCTGACACATCTCGAGACTAAAAGCAAATTGTGTTTTTCCAGCTCCTCCCGGCAGACTTGTGTAGTGTTGGAAGGTATAGAGATTACGTTAGGTTACATAAGGTTAGGTTAGGTTAGGTTAGGTTTTCTTGTGTGGTTTTGGGATGGGGTGTAAGAATTATCGCGAGAATTCCTATCTGAGAGTGTGAGAGACGTCGAGGAGAGAGCAATAGGGTATGGTAGGTAGTTGTGTGTATGGTAGGTGGTTGTGTGTATGGTAGATGGTTGTGTGTATGGTAGGTGGTTGTGTGTATGGTAGGTGGTTGTGTGTATGGTAGGTGGTTGTGTGTATGGTAGATGGTCGAGTGCATTGTAGGCAGTTGAGTGCATGCTATCAGAGGTTTCTTCACGTGAATGCCTCTGATACAAATTATATTCTCAATGCCATGTGGGGACACTCTCAGGGATTGTTTCAAGTTAGTCGTAGTTTGCAGTACACTGTCCCTTGTGTACTGTTGGGTGTGTTCCCGGTACTCCGCGTCAAACTGTCTAGGGCTAAATGTAACGGGGAAGTATTCGTTATTTTTTCTTTTCATATCAGAAGAAATAACACCTTGCAACTGTGACAAGTATTCTCGCCCACACAAGACTCGTCGTAGACTGTCAGGGCAAGATGCATTTGTGTCTGACAGAATTACGTACATGTTCTGCAAGAGGTGTCGCAGGCAGCGTCCCCGGTCCACAAAATAATGACAGGACCAGGGAATAGCCGCCTCAGCCGTGAACACCGAACACACACATGTGATGGACACCAACATATTTATCTGGTAACGCTACAACGATACATTACATATTTGTACGTTGATAAATAGGGTTATTATTTTACGCCAAAACAAGAAAAGTCTGATAATTAACATTTATATAATTAACGTTCTGAGTAACAGTCGACACTTAGAACTTAATGTAGAAGAAAAATATACACAGACAATCTAATATATAACAAACATTTTAAAACGTCGTTGGTGCCCAGGACTGGATGAGAGTTGGGGTGACTCCGCTGTGCCAGGTACAGTATTAGGCCGCTTAAGTTAATGATGAGAACTGGTGGATGTTGGATTCCCAGATGTTATACTGCTGTTGGCTGTGGGCCGGGTGTAGTGATGGGACACTTAGTCTCCCCGATTCGGTGCAAAATTTACCCAACAGTAATGCAGAAAAAACTCAATACTAACGACCTTACCAGATAATATCCACCACTACACATTCCTCGGGCCTCTCATCGGCTTCCTTACTTTATGAATATCTCTCGACAGTTTTAACGATCTAAACTTAATGATACAAACACTACCCATTTTTCATTGGCCCACGAGGACATCGGGGAGGGCCCATGAATTGTGTTGATTTTCCATTCCGTAGAACCTCTGGCTACCAAAATTCATGTTATCTCTGACTGGCACTGTGTGAAGCTCAGGGTCACAAAGCTTGTCCCTGTGCCTCAAAGAGCTTCGTTCCTTAGGGACTGGACAGCTGTGTGAACTGAACTGTCCACGACACTCGTCTCATCTCTCCCTGACAATTATATCGTTAAAATAACAGCCCCACTGTTACTAATATACCGAACACTCCTTCCTCAAAGTCCATCGTCTATGTAATGGAAACACCAGAATAGAACCATTAGTTCCATTTAGGATGATATAATACAAACTCATCGTAGAAGGGGGTAAGATCCCTTAAGCTCCATCATCAAAGAAATGAAAAATCTATCGCCTGCACGATGACTCTGCAGAAAACTATCAGTCATCTTCCAGAAGTTTTCAAAACAAAGACAATCATCCTCTTAAAGAACACTGATGAAATTGTCTTTTAAGGATTGATTCAATCAGAAATCACAGAGAAGGAATCCCTACCTCCATTACCAGGGCTGTACAAAGACCCACAATCTCACCATTTGTCACATTGTCGCGAGAAATTGTCCTCTAAACTGGAGAGAGCGGATGTCCCTAGGAAGAGAAATGATTCTCCACCGGAACCTCAACCGACTCGTTCCTTGGTGATCTTGTCGAAAAGAAACCTTTGACTTCTTGTTTCCCTAAAATCTAACTTTAGCTATACTGTGACTCACTCCTTTATATTTCCATAATTTACTAACGGGAGAGAAGGACCATAATCTACCGGATATAAAACTCGTTGTTGCCTCAAAATATATCGCAGAAAGCTAGTGGAAGATTCTTGTTATATATTTCTAAGCCGCCGGGAAGTACCTTAACAATTTAAGCGCTTTACCGAGAATAAAATTATAAATCTGCTTATAAACAGGAACACGCGGGAACTAATCCATTAGGTCAATTGTGGTTTATCAAAGGAATTTCTTTAAGCTCCATCTCATCTGCTTGTTGTTTGAAAACTTGATCCATTATCAAGATTTTTTTCATTCAATTCTCACTTATGAGACATGGAAAACCCTCATCCTAAAACTTCTTGGATCCGAAAAATGAAAAAAAATACTTAATATTTCAGCCTCCAACTCTCACAGGATATTTGAGCTACTGAAGTTCAGGATTGAGTTACCATGAAGGTTTCTCCCATTCCACCCAATAACTCCGAATCAACCTTGAGACCTGAGGACTTGTACCAGAAACCTTTAAAAAAAAATCAAGTTAACACTCACTGGAAGTCCGCCAACTCCTGTGGTCAAACTGGACCCCGAACTCGACCCCCTTCCTTGGTTGAAAGTTTTCATGAAATAGAAACATAATAGCGAATGATTACCTGATAAGCCACCTTTATTCTCAGATACCAGCGGTAAAACAGGTGGACCTTGTCGCTTCAGAACATGACAGGAGGAGATCAAACATGACAGTGTTCGTTATATCCCTTACTTCATATAAATAAATCAGAACCCCGTGTGGCAACAAGGGGGTATGTTTATCTAACTGAACATCACTCTTGGCTATCTTAAGTCTTACTCCGGGATAATTGCACTGAGTAACCATTATATACATTTTTCAATTTATATTCAATAAATATCGAACAGAGGACAAGGGACAGTATGTAAACAAAAAGTCTTCCGAACCCGCCCTCAGCCTGACTGTTCTGCGGCTACTGAACTCACGGTCATCAACCTGATGATCCAACTTAGCTCCTGTGACACCGGGTTACAGAATTTGCGTTAGGTTAGGTCAGGTGAGCAGCAGCAGCTTCCACACCTTAAACAAATCACCGTCTTACTTAACATCTGGCCACGCCCGAGCACGAAGGTTTACCCCCACATTTAACACAGCACTGTATACCCACCACAGCCTCCATTCTTCCTCTCATATAATACTTCCTTTAACATTACGCTGTCATATAGTCTATTAACAGGTTTGTACATTATTGAAGTCTTCCTCCAGTACTTCCCATGAAGCTAAACTCCTCTACCACTGTTTCCTACACGAATTATGCTCCCCACAACTACAGCCGACACAGTTTATCCTCACGAGTCAGCCCACGAAATTTAATTTCCCTAGTACCCCCTCCCCCTCCCTCATGAACCACATCTCCTATATATGGCCAGATAGTCCAGACTGGCATCATAGTCTGTATAAAAAGGTGGTAGTACTCTGTAGCGAGAAGTGCCAACAAATACACTGTAACGCTTGCATGCTGCACCGTGAGCAATGGTAACGTTTAGTTTTCCTCGTAAAGATGCATAAATCCTGTGTTGGTCACCACAGGTGGAAATAGAAAATGATTGAGTTTTACAAAAAACTGAAAAAGAGACAAGAATCGTCATTTATAGTTACCGGCTGTAGGTAGAGTCATGCGTGTGGTTAAGTTTGCATGAAAGATACATAGATGTGGCACTAAATATACCTTACCTAACAGTCCTAGACCTGGCTTGATAAAGTCAAGTTTGGTTAGGAAGTTGTGTATATATATATATATATATATATATATATATATATATATATATATATATATATATATATATATATATATATATATAGTCCACTAGCCTCACCGAGTCAGGTGGCAGGTTTACACCCAACACAATGGGTTATAACGGTGTTTCTATATCAGGGGCAGCCAGTACAAATGGAACTGGTAATTCAAAGGAACTTGATCATTATATTTACTTCGTGATTAAAGGCGATACTATAAGACACAATATTAGAAAATTAGAATTATAGAACAGAGGATACCGTTTACCGTACTGACATGAGTTACACTTCCGACCTGAAGCTAATAGAAGTATTAAATCGTGAACAAAAGTTCCATTTTAACTAACTTCCTCCACACAGAGGATCACTAGAGCTACCCTACCTCCTGCCGTGTAACGTGGCTCATGTGCCCTCTTCAGTGTATTGTCTGTTTACAACGCCTCTACCAAAGATACAACATTAATATATAGTTGACATATCATTAAAAAATTAGAAGCCCCTAAACTTATTAGTATAAAATTCCTCAGCAGTGAAAATTAATATATATGATATTACTCCTAAATAATGAACTGAATCTGTAGATATGATGCTGCACTCACCAACACATCAGGAGTTGACTTTATACCAGTGGTGATATTTAATAAACTTTGTAGACTTGCAAAATTATAGGTACAATTATGAAGATGACAACATGCTGTATTTGTACAGTACTAGAGAGCTTGAAAACAATAAAGACGCTTAAAAGAGTTGGTGATGCTTCAGTTCACACAGTTATAACATTTACTTATATATTCCAGGGATGTGGTGGCCGAATACACACAGCGCTCACCCCCCGTCGACGCTGCTGTAAACGGATACATAACTTTACAGGCAGCTACACCGCCTCCTTATGTACCGTAGAATAAAATATCAGTGTGATGTATCTACAGTGTTGTTAAGGGCTGTCAGATACACGACACCGTCTCTTACTGTCCAGCAGCGTTGACGACAAGACGCTCATTGATGTGGTATCTTTAATACATACAAATGTAAGTGACGAAATCATGTATTTCGCTTTTAATCAGTAAGTGTATATGGATAATGTTGATAGTATATGTTTACTCTGTTGTGAGAGTAACACTTATCTTCCTTATAGTAACTTATGATGTATGACTGTTGATCTACCAAGTTGTTATGAATCACTAACGAGGAGTACCTATAGTAGGCGGTATAGGTCGACCAAGCTTGTAATATTCAGCTATAAACACACTAATGCATTATTAAAATACTCGTAATGGAAGTTATTACACAGAAAAATAACTTAAGATAAACACATAAGTTTAAGTGAGTTTCTAATTCATTACTCTTGATATTCCTTAGGCAGCTTTTATTATATTATATTTCTGTACGGTGAAGGTGATGCCGCAGCCGACAATCCAATGACAATCTCATCACCACTGGGCAAACTGTGTTAAGCCACTGCACCTTTTTCTTCTCCTACATTTCACTTCTATCCACCCTTTAACCTCTTCCACCCTTTACCCTTCCATCCTTTACCCTTCCACCCTTTACCCTCTTCCACCCTTTACCCTCTTCCACCCTTTACCCTTCCACCCTTTACCCTCTTCCACCCTTTACACCTTCCATCCTTTACCCTTCCACCCTTTACCCTCTTCACCCTTTACTCTTCCACCCTTTACCCTTCCACCTTTACCCTTCCACCCTTTACCCTCTTCCCCTTCCACCCTCTTCATACCCTCTTCCACCTTTACCCTTTTTACCTTACCCTTTACCCTTCCACCTTTACCTCTTCCACCCTTTACCCTCTTCCACCCTTTACCCTTCCACCTTTACCCTTCCACCCTTTACCCTTCCACCCTTTACCCTCTTACCCTTTACCCTCTTCCACCTTTACCCTTCCACCCTTTACCCTTCCACCTTTACCCTCTTCCACCCTTTACCCTCTTCCTTTACCCTTCCACCTTTACCCTCTTCCACCCTTTACCCTCTTCCACCCTTTACCCTCTTCCACCCTTTACCCTTCCACCCTTTACCCTCTTCCACCCTTTACCCTCTTCCACCCTTTACCCTCTTCCACCCTTTACCCTCTTCCATCCTTTACCCTTCCACCCTTTACCCTTCCACCCTTTACCTCAGACACTTGTTTTAAGTTAGTTAGTTAGTCCGGCGTCTCTGGACTATACAATGTTATTGATGTTAGTTCTTATTCGCCTAAACTACGAGGGTTATTGAACAAAGTCTTGATGTGTTATAACAGACAACTTATAAGACATTTAACGTTGGTAAAGAGTTTTATTGAGGAAGTTCGCCCTCTGTAGTTTCATTTTAAGCAGTGAGTTACCAAACACAGGTTGACTATTGAATTAAAAGCTCAAGAGAAGGATGATGTGAAAAAAAATCGATGTTTTAAATTAGTTTCCAAAAGTAAATATGTTCAAAAACTTCATAAAATGTTCAGTTAATAACAATTATATACCAAATAGTTATATAAGCTCTATTGTTACCTGCTTCAAGTTATTACAGTCTTCAGATTATACTAACAATTATGTAACAACAAAAACTTCCTAATAAAGACTTACTCTTTACCATTATTTGTATTCCTAAATTATCTATATAAATTCTTAACCAACGTGAACCTCTATGTCGCGTTTACTGAAGACATATTCCACATTATCTCTCCAGCTGTGCAACACAAGAATAACAATGAACTATATAAGCCGAGATGTGTAGAGTGACAACAAGTTTGAATCATTGTTAAGTTTCCCTGACAAGACTGTGTTTATACTAAAGCCTTCGTATCTGTAAACTTTCAATCACTTTATCGGTTCACTTGTCATAATCAAATAGAGAATAATTACGACAACTTAAGAGATAATTTATGCCAACTTAAGACACATACTTCACACTCGTACTAACACTTACGGAGTGACTCATAAAGAACAGTTAGTACTATGACTTACGGAGTGACTCATAAAGACCGGTTAGTACTACGACTTACGGAGTGACTCATAAGGACCAGTTAGTACTATGACTTACGGAGTGACTCATAAGGACCAGTTAGTACTATGACTTACGGAGTGACTCATAAAGACCGGTTAGTACTATGACTTACGGAGTGACTCATAAAGACCAGTTAGTACTATGACTTACGGAGTGACTAGTGCTTCAAGAACACCTTCCTCCATCATATACTAAATATATTAACCAATACATTATGATGTTCACCTCCCAAGTACAGCAAGTTAACCCCTTAGAGTACGATAAATTAACCCCGAGTACGAAGACTTAACCCTATGAGTACGATGACTTAATCCTATAAGTATAATTGCTTAAGCACTTGAGTACTATGACCTCATTAGTACGATGACTTAACCCCATGAGGACGATGACTTAACCCTGTGAGTACGATTACTTAACCCCCTGAGTACGATTATATTATGAGTAAAATGACAACCATATGAATACGATGAAAACTTCATGAGTACGACGACTCGTGGGATAAAGTCACTGTACTCTTAGCATTAACTTATGGTATTCAAGGGGTTAAGTCATCGTACTCAAGGGGTTAAAGAACATCACCAGACCTATCACACTTTGAGGGTTACCTGCCTAGTGTGTTATGCTATAGGTGCCATCGGGACAATTAATGATCATAGGTAAGGGAGGCGACTAATCGTCTTAATTACTTTTATATAGTAAATGTTATATCTTCTGTTTATTATATTGTTAATTTATTTTAATGATTTACTCTTATGGTTGATTATATAATGGTCTTGTAAAAATAATTCGTGAAAAAGTGAAAGCATCAATTCACGTAAATAAGATTATAAGTAACAATTATCTGAATAATGTACTTTTACGGTTTACTTTCTATAACGAAGCTTCTATGCAGATTATTTACTGTTATGTGTTTAAATGAAAATATTTCTTCCAGTTACGTTAATTCCGGCAGGTGGTAGGAGCTCCATGATGTACAGGAAGTCCTTTATTATCCCAGTACTGCACAAGCTAGACGTGTCTGCTGCGGACGTGGTCTTTGTTCTCAGTGTATGGTTCGTTAACTTTATCAATTAAAAGGTAATAAAGGAAGTTAGTAGAGTCGTGCACCGGGTGACAATACCACATTGTGTGGGACTCAGAAACTGTTCAACACACAGAACGTTTTATGTCTTCCGACTCATTAAGTTACAGCGACGGAACCCAACCAGACGTCAGGCTTCTCAGAGGAGGATCTGGCTATCACCGCTGTACAACCAGGGATAATGTACAGTTGTCACCACTACTGTGTGTGTGTGTGAGCCAACGACCAACTCTACCAGCCTTGGGAGGACGACGGACAAATACAATGCATCCAGAATTTTGATCATGTAGGGATACACTACCTATGGGCTGTTTACTTAACATTCCCTGAACTATCTTACGGTATTCATTAATCTATGTAATTACTTGTATGTTTTTATTACATTCACATCAGTTAATACATCCAAAAATTATTAATAAAAGTCGAAGTTTTAATACCTTTTTACTTGACTAAATATGAAAAACTTATTGTTTACATTTGGTCAACGTCTTCATCCATATGTTTGACTGACTCCTCACCCCAGCTTAGTATTGAAGCTGACCTGGTTGTTCCGACCTCACACACCTTGATTATTAAAGTAAGTTAAGGGACAAGTCGTTTACCAGCTAACAACTGTTCATTATTTCCTCACTTGTTAAAAAAAAAAGTTCTATTTCACGAATTCGCAAAATATTGTAACGTATATTAAGATAAAACACGATACATCCGTTCTTATCGTTGATTTATTTTTGGCTCACGTGGACACTATAGTTCATTATAAAAACGTGCAACTATAGCAAAAATATTCCTAAAGTCATAACCTATTGGAGTGATTAAGAAATTTTAGGTCAAAATATCACTGGATGATTATTACTTTACCAGCTAAATGCTACGAGCCATTTCTAACTCTAAAGATTCCTTCTAATGACAATATATAGAAACGTATCATAAAATATCAACAATTGTATAGTTTAAAAGGTCTTAAGGCCAAAGGTTCCTCAGCCAGCAATGAGTTACTCCTTGTAAAGTTAAGAGTCAGAGAGTTTTCCCTGAAGGCCAAGGCGATTTTCCTCAAGTACCAACTCAAGAGCTTCTCGGAGGGTGAGTATAGCTCCTACAGGTGTTGAAATATAGATAACAGGCTACATTTATTTAACCTATTAACAGTTCCTTAACAGTATCGCAGGAGCTGGTGTCATTACTCTTGATCATAACATTAAATGATCAAATATTTCCTCATCAAACACGACCTGCGACTGCTCTTCCTTTACACTCCCCCGATATAAGGATAACCACGAGAGACTGGTGTGTAGTGAGGGATGAAGGGGTCAGTGTAAGTGTAATCCACGATGGACTCTAGAGTTGTATTTTGAAGTTTACTTGAAATGTGTTTACTGAAACTTTACTTAATGTGCGGAAACTATTTATAATAACGCACGAGCCAATATCCCCCCCCCCTCTTACAATGAAAATAGATAAGGTGATATTTTGTGTTGTATGTATTGCAGGTCAGAGTTGGTTCAAAAGTTGATTAAACAAATAATTCCACCAATTGAACGATGCGCGGCTGTGTTCCTTTTAAATAATGTCTCTCGATTGGAGACGGCAAAGGTCAACACAGCACATGTGGGGAGGTCCTGTACCTCTGACTGAGAATGTCTGGACGACTGACAGGGTGCTGTAATAATTCACCCGTTATTGACTCACGCGGATTTATTTGCAAGGTTTTCACACTCCCGTATGTTCACGAACTTTCGATTACAGTTCAGAAAAATTAATAAAAACAAATATAAGTACCTAGTTCAGTGCTTGTCCATACCAACGGAGAATATATATATATATATATATATATATATATATATATATATATATATATATATATATATATATATATATATATATATATATATATATATATATATATATATATATATATATATATATATATATATGTGTGTGTGTGTGTGTGTGTGTGTGTGAAAAATCATTTTGAAACTGGTGATTCAAGTTTATTTGATTTAATTCAGTTCAGTCTAAGAAAGTATAACGAGTCGATCTGGCAGTTTAAAGCAGCCTGTTGCATTATTTTGTTCTACGTCAGCAAGTAAGTAAATCACTTACGAAGTGACGTACTGTATAGAGCTGCTGGCGATGCTAGAACTGTCTCGGTTATCGAATCTGATGAGCGAGGTTTACCTGGGTGCACCTGGTAATTAGGACAGCTCTAACTGTTCCTCTAAACGCATGGCCTTTGTTATAATGGTCTTTGTTGTTTATTAAACCAAAGTGACATAAACATTGAGGCGGCGGTGACAGGGAGTGAGCACTGAGCTTTATCACCGAGTGACACTTCCTCTTCAATGTCTCGTGGCTCATAAAGTATCACAGGTGTTGACTGCTGATACCTGCAGTTACGGTTCCTCTGTTTTTAGTTCAATTAAACCAAACTGAGCATGAAAATAACCTAACCCAACCAAATTTACTTTTTTTTTTAGGGGTTGTGGGTTGGTAGAAGAAAAAATCCTTCCTGACCACATTTATAAAGGAAGGGGTGGAGGGAGGGTGGAAGGGTGTGGAGGGAGGGTGGAAGGGTGTGGAGGGGTTGAGGAGTTGTTGAGGTAATTCTAAAAAGTAACACCCAGGTCCCGAGGTCCCTTAGTGTTCAAGTAAAGTTTCAAGTCTTTAGTCTCATGGTTTTGGACACACACACACACACACAGTTATCATAGATGTGTTTTACAGTGCTCCCTGGATGACCTCTGCAAGAATATCGTACAATGTTGCGACAAAACAAACCAAATTTTTTTCCCCGTCTCGTGACTCGCAGCTACACGTTGTTTCCGCCTGTGTAAGCCTGAATATAGCCTGTGTAAGGAGTGGGGTCAAAATTGAGGGTTTTTCCTGTATGTGCGGTGTGTGACTGGCTCTTTGTTGTACGGAAGCCTTCATCGTCCTTTGTACTGAAGGCCGGAAAATAACCAGCGGCTTAGAACTTTTATATATAAATGTTTGTAAATATAGTTACTTCTTTGTTTTTCAACACAATCATACGTAAACCAGAAGGTAATTGTTGCTGAAGAAATTACCACCGTCTGAACTCTCGTGTAAATGATCATGACTATCCCAAACGTGGAAGCTGTGACTTGTCTGTCATTAGAGTTCGGCTGCTTGAGAAACACGTCACGGAGGAAGCCAGGAATTTCGAAGAGGAGGACGAAAGTGCAATCAGAACCACAGCCAGAACTTTGTAAAGGACGTTTCTAACATCAACAGTGACAGCTATAAAGTTCACATATATGGAAAGAGGAGAAGGACAACACGACAAGAGTATTCATAGACTTGGACAACAGTTAGGGGGAATATGAGGAGTTATTTAAGTCTTCTTAAACGTCGATTATTTTTTGTCCTTTGGTAACAATACATTTTAATTTATAGATCCATTTGTGTCTTTGTATGACAGTTACACCAAATAGGTAAAACTTCTTAAGACAGGAGTTAGCAGGCGACCAGTAGATAAAATTTACCTCTACTAATAAACTGTGTGTGTGTGTGTGTGTGTGTGTGTGTGTGTGTGTGTGTGTGTGTGTGTGTAATTGTCTATAATATTCATATAAACTTTTCCGAAGACTTGATATGTCTCTAAAAATGTCGTGTGTTTGTTTGATACTTCAGAGAAATCATATCTAAGCAGTTTATAGAATTAGAATAGAGTCGTCAAAAGTGGAGTCAGTTTGACGAGAAATGTAAATATGAAACCACGCAATTACAGTGACCAGTGAATATATATATATATATATATATATATATATATATATATATATATATATATATATATATATATATATATATATATATATATATATATATTCATTTTAGAAGAGTAAATAGTTACCCACGGAAAATATTTTAAATTTCAATATATATTTTATTTTACCTCAGGAACATTTTATTAGTATATGCATAAATATGAAGATGAAATAATAATAATGATCGTCAGCATAATCAATATCATTATTATTTTAGTAGTAGTAGTAGTAGTAGTAGTAGTAGTAGTAGGGAAGTGGACACCAGCGAAGTTAATAAGATCCGTAGGTCCATTACAACAGATCGGCAGCACTGCCAAAAGCATGTTGCAGCAACTATTGCTGCAGGTTCCGAAAATTTGACAAAAAAGATGGCTATAAGCGCGGGGTGGGCGCCTCGAACTGGTTAACTACGTTACCGATAAGGGCAAATGGTTTCAGCCTTAACAAACACGAATTTACAGATGCCATTGCTCTAAGGTACGGTTGGCCAGTAGATGGTTTGCCCTCCCAATGCGTGTGTGGCTCTCTCCTATGATGGCGATCACGCCATGGTCTGCAAGAAGGGGGGCTTCATATGCATGAGGCATGACAAGGTAGGGATCTCACAGCAAATATGTTGAAGGAAATCTGCGGGGACGTCATGGTAGAACCGACCCTCCTTCCACTGGATGGCGAGATCTTCCAACATAGGACTTCAAACACTTCTAACGAAGCCCGTGTGGACGTCAGTGCTCGAGGATTCTGGACGCGGGGACAGCGAGCTTTCCTCGACATCAGGATTTTTGATTCCATGGCCGTTTGTCACCGTAACCTTGCTCTCGATGCTGCGCATAGGAGGAACGAGAACGACAAGAGAAGGGCATACGGGGAGAGAATATAAAATGTTGATCAAGGCAGCTTCACTCCTCTAGTGTTCACAACATCGGGTGGGATGGGCCCAAGTGCAAGATGTTTCTACGCCAGACTCGCGGAGCTGATCTCCGAACAGAAGCAGCAGCCCAGAAGTTATGTTACAGCCTGGATGAGATGTCGACTGTCCTTCTCTCTCCTTCGGTCGGCTTGCTCTGCCTCAGGGGAACGAGAGCTTCTGCCCCAACTCCGACAACTGCTGCAGATATTGACTATGAGGCTACAGTCACTGAATGCCGCATAGATCTGCGGAACAACCCATTTAGATTAGATAGAGGATGATGTATTTGGATATTTAATATTAAGGTAAATAATGGTGGCGAAGTGTAGCTGGGGGAGGCTGGAGGCCACGTTATAAAAAGTAGTAGTAGTAATAATAGTAGTAGTCGTAGTAGTAGTAGCATAGTCCCGACAATCTCGTTAACATCATTAATATCAGGCTTTCATTATGATGACGCCTTAAAATATTTTATGTAACCCTCAATATATGCCATGACATAACCTGAACACTACGTCGCTATATCTGAAGGGGAAGGATTGCCTGCTAGTTTCCGCAAGAGTTAATAAAACGTGTTGTGGAGAAGCGGGGTTGTGTGGCCGGGCTGTAGATGTTTGTGTGGCAGTCCCGGGGGGTCAGATGATGAGATTGGTGCGACTAGACCACAAAAAAAAATATTATGTTACTACAGGTTTTATTTTCTTTCATAAAAGTGTTGTTTACGAGCCGGTATGATTAACATTATGAGGTTTCTGTTATATAAGGACCGAGTCTTATACAGTACAAGCGGCTGGTATTATTCTGTTCGCCAATTAGTGTTTTTTATCCCCATACGAAATGGTCTAATTCCACGTGAGTCTTATAGCAGAAATGTCCCTACTTAATAGGCTCCATATTTATAAATCGAAATTGGATCTAATGGTCGGGGTAAATCACACTGATGGTGAAGTTTTCTGTTCACAAGGAGACAGCGAGGACTTTACAGCCTTTCACTTCCTCAGCTATAAAGTCAGGTACTCATTCTGTAGCCGAGTTGGTCATGGGACTCGAACCAGTGTCAGTTGGGTTAGAGAATGAATGTTATATAAACTCTATCGCCACACCCCTTATATTAAATACAAAATAAATACAATAAAGAATGTTTACATTATTCATTTAGCGGAATAATTAAACATCGAAATTTACTGCAATATCCAGAAATATACCAAAACATCCATGAAAACAAATATAATTACTAATGGAAGATTTGGTCAGCCGGCAGCATATTGAGGGAAGGGAAGGTTTAAAATCAATACTGCGACAGCCAACACAGAACCTCACTTGACTAAATCTAAACACCAATTCCACGTTCAATATTCGAGGCAGCAGTTGTCACATCATATGACCATTATTGAGTCTAAATACTACACCTGACATAGGAAGTTATCTATAATCAAGTTTATCAAATTACTTGTGTAATAATCTCATAATTTTAAAGTACTTAACCCAACATTCAGTATATCATTCATGAGGACACATATTTCAGAATGTATCAGTCTTTGTATCAATTATTATATATTTAAACAATTATTTTTTTATTGCAGGTTTATCCCATCCGATTTATATAGTAAATTATCAATATATTAATCAGTTTTTTTATTAGTCCAACTTACTACTATTTTTATATATCTCACTGAATTATTCATCACCCCAGTTAATGATACACGTATATTTCCAGCCACACCTGAGTGAGCACAGGTAAGGTCACCAACACAGCAGCCTGGAGGTTTGTGGTTTAGTATAATATGATCACTCGGTCAACAACATTCGGGTACAGTACGTCATCATGTTAGTAGTGTTGGGTACAGTACAGTGAGTGGTTTTAATTTCCTAGTTAACACTGGATACAGTTGTCAGCACGTGGCTATTGGAAAATTAAAATTACGGACCATTTACAGAAGGACACGTACTGATGAGGCCCATATAAACAGGCATCCTTTTACCTGCTCGTACAACTTTCATTGTCTCTTAGAACTGCATGAGGAATGTGCCGCTAAAGTACTTTTAATATTATACTGATAACTAGAAAAGAGAGTAAATTATTATATCAATCATGTTGAGGGTCTTGATCTTCATGATGGTACAAAAGTAAATCCATGGCTTACTCACCCAAAAGTTAAGCATCACTTGAGAAAAAATCTTAAAGGAGAGACCGTCCCCACCCTTCGCTATGTCACACCCCTGTATATGCGTGTTAAGTCTGTTCATATGTACTGTGTGTGGTACTGAACCTGTTAATCTAGCATAATATAAGACGACTCGAGTATAATTTACTTCGACTGCCTATTGAATGATCCTGGGGTGTAACTTGATAACAGGCTGTAAATATCTGTTCAAATAATCCCAAAGTATGTTTTAGATAGGCAAATATATATTTACTAAATAAAATCGGCATACAAGTTCATATTAATTCAACATGTATACAGGGAAAATGCACAGACACACAAACAATTACAGTCGTAAATACTGTAAACAAACAATGTATCAAGACACTAACCAAGAGTAGCTCAACAAATTTAACAGAAGTATTTGTTTTAATATAATAATAATATTTATACAGGAAAAATCATCATACAAGTTTACAAGTGATTTGGCATGTGTATAGATTATGGAGGCACACAGTTCGATATGTGTATAGACAATACAGGTATACAGAGTACATATACTGTGAAGTTATGCAGTTTCTAACGTACTGTACCTAGGCGCTGCAGTTATACAACAACAGTAAACAGTAAGGCAGTTTAACCAAGGACAGCCGACAAAGCCATCAGATGTTTATTATTTCAGTGTCCAATTAATTGTTGAGTAATGATATTAAAAGTGTGAGTGATAGGAAGAATGCATCAAATACTTTTGGGCTTTTATATGTTCTCGCATTACCAATACGTGGGAAAGGTGTTAGTAAATCCTGATACAAAGGGGTAGTATTGTATAGTATGTCCTTAGTTCAGAGTGTATACGTTTTCTCTAACCAGCAAATTTTCCCTCGACTTCAAAGAAAACGGTCATTTTGGTTACCTCCGGGAAATATAAAGTGTGTCTGCAAAGGTCACATAGCATTTAATTAATTAACCTTCTTTAATATATGCAGACTATAATATTTATTAATGAAATAATACATACAATCAATATAGTTCTAATAGTATGCAGCATCACGCGTGAGTATGTCCCATTTTAGGAAAAATCTATACAAAAAATTGTTTTTCACCTTTTGAATATCAATAAAAGTCTGGAGGAACTGTAACTTTCCTCCTTTTGTTTCTCTGCCTTTGTCGTCAGGTAGCCTCGATGGACCTGCCACCTCAGTGTGGCCACCATTAGCAGACGTCCCATGACTTTTACGGTAATGACCTAATGAGGCAAATCAGCTGGTTGTTGAGGCCACACTGTAGGGAAGAGCTCAAGGGTAACTGGTCTCTTGGGGTGACCAGTGAGGGTCATAGACCTAGAGCTAGATGAAGAAGGATACCAGAGTGCCTTTAGAAAGCTTGTAATGTTCTTTAAGGTTCACACTAGTCAACACACTTCTCACATCCACCTCAGTGGTTATCCAGCCCGAGTCACAGTGGCGGGAGACAAATATTGGACATTATTATTGTGCTTCCGACACCACATACGGTATTGTTAACTACTATTACAGGTGTTAGGTGTTACAAAACATTTCACATCTAACCAAATCCAGAACTAAATATCATACCACCTGATGTTTAGAACATAATGCATAAACGTTTAATGACTTATTACTGGGATAGCTGGAGCCCCGGACAACACTTTCGGAGCTTGGCCAACACTTCGTATTAGTATTATCATCTCGACTTAATTATAAGTTATAAAGTCACTTGTGAATTTTTCAATGTTCTTTTGGATAATATTTACTTATTTTAACTTAAATGTTAACGAATAAGTGGCGTAAATAATACGAAATCAACCAAATAAAAATGTTATGGTAAGTGGGAGTAATTGCCGATTAGTAACGACTTCTGTGAGTTTTCCTCGACTTTGGAAACTTTTGACTGGCCATAAACGATCATGCAGATCATGGAAATACATATAAACGAATACCTTCATGCAAAACCTGACCTAAACTCACCCGTTATCGAGTTATTTTTAGAACAAACAGACTGACACGAATGAAAGCTAACACTGCCCCACTGAGTCGTGAAGGGCATATAATTAACATAATGTTTGAAGGTATCATACTCTGGCACCCACTGGACATTGTGTAATATACAAAGTTAATTAACATTGCCCATAGCAAAAAAAAAAAATTATATAAATATGTATATATGTAACCGGTCGGAATTTACTGGACTTTATTTTCTCACTTGACTTGGGGTTTATTAAAGATTATTAGATGGTAATGGCAGTGGAAGCGCCCCTTTGAGAAAAATCCCGAACCAGCACAAGAGCACTTAAATCTACTAAACAAAATGACTTGTCCGTGACCCGTGGAAGGATAGCGTCTGTGACTGGGATGAATGAGACACACTGTAAAATTTAGACACTTATATTCCCTCCAACATTACAAACACAATCAAATAATGGTACACCAATATGCCCACCTCTTAACTTGAACTTAAAACACTACTCTGGGGAATAAAAGTTATACATGATATAGAAATTATTAGAAACTCAGGCAACAATAAATTTGAAGTAGTAAGAAGTGTTGCTTGCACACATGAAACAGGCCTTAAGGGCTTTCACAGAATAATATCCACCACTGCGGAAGTGGTATAAAAATAAGAAATTATTAATTCCACCATGAATAGGCCTAAAGGGCACTCAATATAATTATGTTACACCAACAGATGCAGGCCTTAAGGGTTTTCAACAAAATAATATCAGTCACTGAGGAAATGGTATTAAAAAATAAGAAATTAAATACTCTACAATGAATAGGCCTTAAGGGCACTCAATATAATTATGTTACACCAACAGATGCACACCTCCTAACCTAACTTAAACACTACTCTGGGGAACAAAGGTTATATCTGAGATTGAAACTATAAAGAAATTTTAAATGCACACAGCATACATTAGTAACTGAAAAAATAGTATTAACTACACACAAAAATATTGTCACTATTATAA
>NW_024750875.1:891724-1118771 GCF_018991925.1 Homarus americanus
ATGTGTTGTCATGTCCAGCCATCCATGTCAGGTGTTGTCATGTCCGACCATCCCATGTCATGTGTTGTCATGTCCAGCCATCCCATAATGGAGTATTTGTCATGTCCCGACCATCCACATGTCCCAGGTATTTGTCATGTTAAAAGCCATCCCATGTCCAGGTGTTGTGCATGTCCATGCCATCCCATGTCAGGTGTTGTCGCGTAAACCATCCCATATCGGGTATTTGTCATGTCCGGCCATCCATGTCAGGTGTTGTCATATCCGGCCATCCCATGTCGGAGTGTTGTCATGTCCGACTGCTCCGCATGTCTCTTTGTCATGTCCAGCATCCCATGTCAGGTGTTGTCGCCTTCACCGACCATCCCATGTCCGGAGTGTTGTCTTCCGGCCAAATCCCATGTCATGTGTTGTCATGTCCGGCCATCCCATGTCATGTGTTGTCATGTCCACTCATCCCATGTGTATGTTGTCATGCATCAGCCATCCCATGTCTTGTGTTGTCATGTCAGCATCATGTCTTGTTGTCATGTCCGACCATCCATGTCATGTGTTGTCATGTCCGGCCATCCCATGTCATGTGTTGTCATGTCTCAGCCATCCATATCCAGGTGTTGTCATGTCCGGCTTCATCCCATGTCAGAGTGTTGTCTTTGTCCAGCCATCCCCATGTCAGGTATTTGTCATGTCCGACCATCCCATATCAGAGTGTGTCCATGTCCAAGCCATCCCATGTCATGTATTGTCATGTCCAAAACCATCCCCCTTGTCATGTGTTGTCATGTCCAGCCATCCATATCCAGGTGTTGTCATGTCCCGACCATCCCATGTCAGGTGTTGTCCATATCATGTCAGGTGTTGTCTTCAGCCATCCCATATCAGATGTTGTCATGTCCATGCATCCCATGTCAGGTGTTGTCATGTCAGCCATCCCATGTCAGATGTTGTCATGTAAAACCATCCCATATCAGGTGTTGTCATGTCCAAAGCCACCCCATGTCATGTGTTGTCATGTCAGCCATCCCATGTCATGTTGTCATGTCCAGCCATCCATATCCAGGTGTTGTCTTGTCCGGCCATCCCATGTCATGTGTTGTCATGTCCCGGCCCATCCCCTTGTCAGGTATTTGTCATGTCCGACCATCCCATGTCAGGTGTTGTCATGTCCAGCCATCCCATGTCATGTGTGTCATGTCAGCCATCCATGTCAGGTGTTGTCATGTCCCATGCCATCCCATGTCAGGTGTTGTCATGTCCTGGCCATCCCATATCAGGTGTTGTCATGTCCGGCCCATCCCATGTCAGGTATTTTGTCATGTGTATCCCATGTCATGTGTTGTCATGTCCGTATCCATGTCATGTGTTTGTCATCGGCCATCCATGTCAGGTGTTCGTAGCTTGTCCGGCCATCCAGCATGTCATGTGTTGTCATGTGCGGCATCCACTGTCAGGTGTTGTCATGTCCCGCCACCCCATGTCATGTGTTTATAAATGTCGGCATCCCATATCATGTGTTGTATATCCAGCCATCCATATCAGGTGTTATCATGTCCCGCCACCCCATGTCATGTGTTGTCATGTCCCGCCATCCCATGTCATGTGTTATGCTGCCATCCCATATCATGTGTTATGCATGTCCAGCCATCCCATATCAGGTGTTGTCTTCCAGCCATCCCATGTGTGTGTTGTCATGTCCAGCCATCCCACTTGCCAAGGTATTTGTCATCTCCGACCATCCCATGTCAGGTGGTATAGCATAAGCCATCCCATGTCATGTGTTGTCATGTCCGGCCATCCCATGTCGTGTGTTGTGTGTCCAGCCATCCCACATATCGTGTGTTGTCATGTCGAGCCGTCCCATGTCGTGTCGTTGTCATGTCCGTATGCATCCCATGTCGTGTGTTTGTCATGTTCATGCATCCATGTCATGTGTTGTCATGTCAGGCATCCCATGTCGTGTGTTGTCATGTCCATTATCCCATGTCATGTGTTGTCATGTCCAACCATCCCATGTGTCATTGTTATGTATCCAGCCATCCCATGTCATGTGTTGTCCTTATCCGACCATCCCATATCATGTGTTAGCCATGTCAGCATCCCATATCATGTGTTATGTCATGTCCAGCCATCCCATATCGTGTATTTGTCATATCCAGCCATCCATATCGTGTGTTGTCATGTCCACCATCCCATGTCATGTGTTGTCAAGTCCAGCCATCCCACATATCATGTGTTGTCATATCGCCATCCCCACTTATCATATGTTGTCAGCCATCCCATTCATGTGTTGTCAGGTCCACAGCTATCCCATGTCATGTGTTGTCATGTCCGGCCATCCCATGTCATGTCATGTCAGGTCCATACATCCCCTGTCATGTGTTGTCCCAGGTCCGGCTTCATCCCATGTCAGAGTATTGTCATGTCCATACATCCCATGTCAGGTATTTTGTCATGTCCAGCCATCCCCATACCGTGTGTTGCCATCCGGCCATCCCATGCCATGTGTTGTATGTCCATGCATCCCATGCCATGTGTTGTCATGTCCCGGCTTCATCCCATGCTCATGTGTTGCCATGTCCAGCCATCCCATGTCGTGTGTTGTCATGTCCCTTCCATCCCATGTCGTGTGTATATGTCCAGCCATCCCATGCCATGTGTTGTCATGTCCAGCCATCCCATGCCATGTGTTGTTCATGTCCGACCATCCTGTGCATGTGTTGTCATGTCCGGCCATCCCATGTCATGTGTTGTCATGTCCTGCCGTCCCATGTCAGGTGTTGTCATGTCCGGCCATCCCATGTCAGGTGTTGTCATGTCCGGCCATCCCATGTCAGGTGTTGTCATGTCCGGCCATCCCATGTCAGGTGTTGTCATGTCCGGCCATCCCATGTCAGGTGTTGTCATGTTCGGCCATCCCATGTCAGGTGTTGTCATGTCCGGCCATCCCATGTCAGGTGTTGTCATGTCCAGCCATCCCATGTCAGGTGTTGTCATGTCCGGCCATCCCATGTCATGTCCGGCCATCCCATGCCATGTGTTGTCATGTCCAATCATCCCATGCCATGTGTTGTCATGTCTCACATGCCATAACATAACGTGTCCTAACATATGTCATGTGCTGACGTCATAACACTAATTTACAGCAATACAATGTAATATAATGTTACTGTATTCCTCGTATAAACTAGTAGTTATAGTCGGGTTGTGTTTGGCTGACGGTAAGTACAAGACCCCCCACACATAATACTGTATTCCTTTATTATTGCTAAATTTCAAATAAATCCATATACTGTAACACGGTTAAGGATACAGTACCCAGTTCTGTCCTACTATAACGCTTCATTTGACGTCCGTTAAGATATAACTGCTTGAAAACATTAATTTTCATAATGTGAGTGAAAGAAGTTTGAAATAAAGAATATTTACCGTCGAAGTCATAAACAAATTCACGTTTTCGTAGAACACATTCGCCACTACTTCTTTTCTTTTCGCTAATTATTATGTACAGTATATCACGACACATTACACCAAACATAATACAACGAATAATTAAGACCATTTAAAGAGTAGAATCAAGTGTAAACACCACGTCAAGGTGTTGTTTAAGACGAACCGTTTATGGGGAGGTCGGCTAAAATAATATGACCATAGTTTACAATCATTAACATCAAACCTATAAAATGATTCAAATTATCTCTAAAATAATTTCAGGTATTTTGTAAAATTTAAAGTAGGCTAATTAATAACTCACCTCCGTCACGGCTCAGGAGTGAAGGTCTCGTTTTCCATGGAGTTTAAATCTCCGAAGTTTTCAGCAACGCGTTCAATATTTATAATCCTTTTAAATCATCGCTTCTCGTGTTTATTCGTCAGTTTGTTTATATCTTACTAAACACCGCAGTCACTGATGTTATTATTGTTTTAAAATGTTCACTCTTAGTAATTTTGTTTAGAAATACAGATTAAAAAAAAGCGCACACACAATAAACGAGACTTGTCGCTTGAGAGATCCGGCGAGCAATGAGACGATGCGGCTGTCAAGGTTCACCAACACCTACCACCACCTCTCTTAATTGGCCATTGCTACCCTCCCTGGGTTCCCATTGGTCACTGCAAACCTTTCTGGTACCTGATTGGTCAATACTACCTTCTAAAGATTAAAATACTAGTTTTTAAATTTCCTACTTAACTTACTTAATTTACGTAAAATAATTGTCAAAATACCCTATAAAAATATTATTGTGCACTAGAGATTATAATACAAGAATAATATAAACCCGTATAGTTTATTATGTATTTAAAGTAGAACAAGTTACTATATGTAGAAGTGGTAACATTGTTTGAAAACCAACCAGACTTCCCTCCACTACCCTCCATTACCCTCCACTACCCTCCTACTACACATGCTTCCCTCCACAACCCTCCTACTACACATACTTCCCTCCACTACCCTCCACAACCCTCCTACTACACATACTTCCCTCCACTACCCTCCACTACCCTCCATTACCCTCCACTACCCTCCTACTACACATGCCCTCCCCAACCCTCCTACTACCTTCCCTCCACTACCCTCCTCTACCCTCCTACTACACATACTTCCCTCCTACCCCACTACCCTCCATTCCCTCACTGCCTCCTACTACACATACTTCCTCCACTACCCCCATTACCCTCCATTACCCTCCTACTACATACTTCCCTCCACTACCCCATTTCCATCCCTCCACTACCCTCCTACACACTTCCCTCCACAACCCTCCTACTACACATACTTCCCTCCACTCCCTCCACAACCCTCTACTACACATGCTTCCCTCACTACCTCCACTACCCTCCTACTACACACTACCCTCCACACAACCCTCCTACTACACATTCCCTCCACCCTCCACAACCCTCCTACTACACATTCCCTCCACTACCCTCCTCCCTCCTACACATGCTTCCCTCCATTCCCTCCTACTACACAGCTCCTCCACAACCCTCCTACTACATACTTCCTCCACTTCCCTCCACTACCCTCCCCTACTACACACACTACCCTCCACTACCCTCCTACTACACATACTTCCCTCCCTACCCCACTACCCTCCTACTACACACACACCTCCACTACCCTCCTACTACACATACTTCCCTCCACTACCCTACACTACCCTCCTACTACACACACTACCCTCCACTACCCTCCTACACATACTTCCCTCCACTACCCTCCACTACCCTCCCAACATCCAAACTTCCTTCTATTACCTATCATGTTATGTCATAACATGTCTTGTGCTGTCATGTAAAGTAATGACATAACATAATATGTCATGTAATGTCTAGTCATGTTCTGACATGACATGACTTTACATGACATGAAAAGACATGTCTTGACTTGACACGGCATATCATAACATGACTTGCCATTACAGGACAAGATATGTCATGACATGGCATATCATGACATGACAGGTCATGTCATGAGATAACAAGACATACCAGGATATGACATGACATAACATGACATAATATGACATGTCATCATAAGACATGTCATGAAATAACATCACATGACATGTCATGTCATGATATGACATTACAAAGGTACTCAAACTATCCAACCAGGGGCGAACTCGTAACAATTGTTTTAAATTGGACAAATTTAGATTTAGGCGCGAAATAAGTAAACATTGGTTTGGAAATAGAGTAGTGGATGAATGGAACAAGTTACCAAACATCATCATTACCTCGAATACGCTGGATAGCTTCAAACATAGGTTGGGTGGATATATGAGCAATAGGGGTTAGGTGTAAATGGGACTGTCCAGTATGGGCCAATAGGCCCATTCTTATGTTCTTATGTTCTTATTCGAATCCATAAAACTCCCAAACAGTCTTCTAGCAGGACGGCATTCCGTTTTCGATAATGTTACCGTGTATATATTGAAACATTATCAGTGTTATTAATATTTGCCATATTGACTCACATATTTTTATAAAATGTCTGTACAGACACACTTTGTCTAACTGTTATGAAGTGTCTCGAGTATTGGTTCAGTGATATTCCTTTTATGGAACTGATTCGAATGATACTTCATTGTTTCGAGTTTTGAACTTTGTTTAAAATTAACTGATAAGCAGGGGGAGTAAAGTGCAGAAGTGGTAGTAGCAGTCCATAGTAATACTTGTGTTTTTAAGTCAATTAAATCTTGGCAAGAGACAGCAGCTGGTCTAATGAAGTGATATTATCTCTTGGCTTCGAGGCTCAAGACACTAGCAGTTATCTAAATTTCCGCCTCTGAGGACGAACGTTAGACTTGAGAGAAAATCTTCAATTAGCTCAGAGACTTAAGGAATGTTACAGTGAAACAGCCCAATAAAGGTTATGTGAGGCCCGAAACATTAACTTTCTTACCGCCAAATTAAAGCGAGCAATTAACATCTCATTTTATTCACTTTCTATCGTTTGCTAATATTACTAAATTTGTGTTTCATTACTGCGTGTTGTCTTGATGCTAATCGACGGTACGTAAAAACATCATTAAGCTATTAAAACTTATAGTATCTTATATATTCTTATTGATAACATTTTTCACAGTAGAAACAGCCTTGGCAATATGGTCCCAAGTGTTGAAGAATACCTTAACAAACATGATACAATACAATATATATCAGAAACAATGTAAATAATGTGATAACTTAGAACGAAAGTTAAGTGTGAGAGGCGGGTCTGTACTTCAGGTCACTGGACACACGACCCCTGGCCTGGGCAACAAATTACCATTCTTGAAAAATCTCTTTCCAATTAACTAAATGATCACTAAATGGCAGCATTACGGAGCTCTCCTCTTCTGCGTTATAGAGAACATCCTATCACCAATCCTACTGGTGCTGGTGACCCGCCCGTGACACACACACACACACACACTCGTCACGTCAACATAAACATCGTAGCGCACTGCCTGGGTCATGGTGGGTGATGTTAGGGTGCGACCACACTAACGGAACATTGTTGGTTACATATACTAGTGACCGTGTTAAGAACCATGAGGTGATCAAGTAGACACAAATGTCAGCAACAGTAGTGTTAGAAACATTTCGAGCAATAGAGATATGTTTCCCACATATGTTGGTAACAATGATAGGCAATATGTTGGTAGCACTGGTATAGATTATGTGTTTACTTCACCTTTGTTTCCAACACTGTTACTACCGCTAACCTCACCGGCCAAACATGCTGTACGCAGGCATAAAACACAAAATCATCGTCACAATAGTCGTGGCACAGCCTGCTCTCTCGCGCATGAGCTTCTGGAAATTGACCATTTTCCCGCTGTTCCAGATTCCCAAAAAAATAATGCCGAGCCTTCACCTTTCAGGGATAGAATAGCATCAGGGGTACTAAAAAGGCCCTCCATCTGGCGACAACAATCTACTTGTAAACAAGCTTTTTTATTTAACCCTTTCACCTCGCGTCACGCCGTGCCTTTATTCGACTACGGCCAGACGATTTTATTCAGCTTAGTGTAACCTCCCGCCTGAAAGGGTTAATTTCAATTTAATCAATACTTTTTATCATTGGTATTTCAACTTCTTATCCCTACTCCACTCTGGTGGGATATTGTTTTTATTATTATCTTTAATATTATTTGATTGTTTTCAAAACGTAAATAGCACTCAGCTAAGGCAATCATAGTGTTTTTTTTTAAATTTAGATCAGCAGAGTTACCGAGAGAACAATAAGGGATCTGTAAAAGAGCGTTGCCAGATTTTGAAACCCAAGTTATCGTACCGACGGTTTGTTTCCTATAACTTTGGGCAGAAAAATGAGGAGTGAATATTATATTTGAATTAAGAAGTCTTTATAATTAGTCAATAACTCACCTACCTATTTGTTGAGCTACACATATCAATAAATTTCATCGCTACAATGGTAAATTTTTGGTGGAAATTTAATATAATAAACGAAGAAACAAAAAAATTCACAATATACAATAAATTCACTATGAACGAAAAACTCCCGATAAAATTATAATATGATGTATTTACCATTTCACGCGGCAGTTTTACAGCACACACGGTTATTTTTCCATTTTGTTCAGCACCGTGTACAGTACAGAAAATCACAGATTTGCAAATTATCGTATATTTGTGTAAAATAATTAAATTTGTATCGTACATGCTCCGAAATTATCGTACAAATAAGTTAACAGTCACAGTGTAGTATTATAAGTGGAAATCTACATCATTTATCAAGTTTCCAGGGAGGAAAATGCGACTGTAAACACAGTTATGATATAATGATATTAATAAAGTTAGCTCATTGCACCACTGATTCACCAGACCTTTTCTCATAAAACCCAAATACATTATGACTACTGTATAGTCACTATGCATTTCCATGTTATCAAAAATGTTGCCATTATACTTACACTGCTGCGTTCTCTAAGTTTTCCGAGGTGATAATTCTGAAGTTGGTCCCCGATTACGAAATCCCCACTACAAGATATATCTTCCCAGTTACATCCAAAAACAATGAAAAAATAAGGCTATTCCGACAGTTTTTATGTAACTGTCAACATGGCCTGATAGATGGTGCTCGATCGAAGGTAAAAGGAGAGAAGAACAGAAGAAGGAGGCTTAGCACGGCCGCCGCATCACTCAGGGGATTAAAAATTTTCCTCTTGTTTTGTTTTTTACATTATATTACCACTTGAACTTTGATATGTTAGTATTCTGAATGTCATGGCAGCCATTAGACTCTCATACTAAGAACTGTTTACACGAAGTCAATGAATAATGATGTTCCGTTGAATCACGACACGTTTGGGATACTTGCTAGTACACCTAAAGATAAATTTCTTTATCTTTATACAGCTACTTTTATTACAATGTTCGTCTGCTTTATCTCTGCTGGTTCTCATGCACACTTCCCCGTTCACCTGTGGTCAACATCACTCAGTACCAATGTATACAATATTACGTGTTAGTGGAGGTGAGTGAATAAATTGATTAATCCTCCTGACTGCATATGTAACAGTTTATGGGCGGATTAGAGTCTTAAAACGTGATTGTGATTATACTTGTACTAAATAACCTTCGGGTCAGCTAACAGCAAAGTTATTTCCTCTTAACAAATTTGTGTAGAGCAGCTAACTACCTAAATTCCCATCATTAACACATTCTTTCTCCTCTTTAATGTTGGGACAGATTACGTAAATGTGTTAGAACGGAATGTTGACGTGTTGTGTGTCTTACGTGTAGGAGCAGTTTGTCGACACTATCTTACACGGTGAAATATTCCACAAAAGAAGTACAGTATTGTCCTTCCCTCTGTACAGGTGTTAACTTATCATAACACTAGCCACTACTCCTACGTGTGGTGTGTGGCGCTGACCATCAAAAACACAGTTACCAGCTCTCTGTCTGCAAACATTTGTTCATTTAATTGATCAAACGTTCCGCAGCAACTGTCAACAATACAAAACTTTCAATATTTTTCAGTCCTTTTACCTACACGTCCAATGGTCTTCGGCTCACTAAGGAATAACCTAACCAATAACAACTAACTAACGGCACACTAAATGTTCACTGAGACACATAATCACACCCCGACACACACACACACACACACACACACACATGTCGCCAGCCACCCGTTAGACTCACATAAGATAATACAATTCTCATATATAAAAAAAAATCCAGTTTTTATATCGCATGAATCAGCTTTTACGGATTCCTCTATGTCTCCCAAAATACCGAGTGAAATCCGGAAATATTTCACCCAAAAGCTATGTGGGAATGTCGGCAATCTCCCTTTGAAGTTAAGGCCGCTTCGTTTGTCGCTATTCTTACAAAATTCAAGTCAGCTGTTTACTACTGGACATGACCACCATCTTGTAGTATAAGTGACAACAACAAGCTATTATTACCACCATCAGAACTGAGGCAGAGGTTGATGTTCTCATATTAACAAGAACTAAACTCATTGTACAGCACTTTCAGGAAATTTAGGTACAGTAGACAGATAGACAGACAGACTTGTTCATCGATAGATAGATAGATAGATAGATAGATAGATAGCCTGTTTATTCATTACAGCAACAAGATTTCATTACTAAGCGTGTACACAGGTAGCATCAGGTAACACACTATAAGGTAAGACGGTGGGCTACACGCGGTAGTCGTCATCACAAGGAATGTACACAAGTGGTTTATGTATATTCAAGTTGGCCACATTGCCGAGGCGACTAGTAGTAAATCCTGGGTTCGACGATTAAATAACCCATATCTTAGCATAATGTATACGTGAGGACCAACACACCTCGCTTACCACATACCAACGCTCTTCCCGACAGAATCTGGATTTCTTATGAAGAGCATCAGAGCAGTGATGTTGTTGGTAGAGGCCGGGACTGCACTCGACTGCCTTGATCTCCTCAACTATAAAGTTAGGAACTCATTTTACAGCTGGGTGAACTGGGGCTTCCCCGGCGTGAACCAACAAGCCTTAGAATAGAACCCGAGTGCTGTATCTACTCCACCTCACCATAACGAACGACAGTAAATGTTTAATAATATGTAATTAACCAGAGGAGTGACAGAGTGAGATCTATGTCCAGAGGAAGATGAAAACGGAGTAAATACAAAACTGTCAATAGCTGTAACGTGGGTGAGGTTTACCCCATGATAACTTATGGTGGGATACGTGGTGAGGAGAGGCACAGTAGAGTCTGCATTTATTGCATCTATTTAAGACATTCGTAGCTGAGTGATGATAACCTGAAAATACATCACTTAAAACCTTAAATATCTTCAGTATGCAAATGGAATATATATATATATATATATATATATATATATATATATATATATATATATATATATATATATATATATATATATATATATATATATATATATATATATATATATATATATATATGTATGACTTGTCCAGCCGTGTAAGGTATGTATGTGTGTGTGCGTGCGTGTAATTTCACTTTTTGCTGTGTATAACACCACATGTTGCAACAAGCACAATACATAATTACCTTAGTTTGAATAATCTTAATACGTCAGAATATTGTGTGCAGAACGGTACGGAATACACGAATTACAACTTGATAACTTATATAGATCACCACTGACAAGCCTCATTACTTGGTACATTTAAGCGGCGTCTTCTTCAGCAACACATCCTAAACTCAACACGTCTCTTGACACAGGAGAGTGCATAGGTAGGGAGAAGAGACGAGATATTGTTCGTTGATGACGGTGGATCTACACGTGTGTTCTTACAGACTGACACCAACACAACCAGAGTGAGGAGCCTCGGTTAACGATTATCACGACCTCCATAACGCTGTCATCATTTATGGGGGTGAGTGAAGGTAGCCCTGAGGGGGAAGTGCAGGTAAATAATCAGATAAACGACTGACACGAACATAACTCTTGCAAGGATCACCCAGTAGAGTCCAGGACAGTAAAAAAAGTGACACATTTATGACAAATTTAATTAATAAAATTGTTTTGATATTTTTTTTCCGAAAACAAACAAACGGTTTAAAATGTTTTACCCGATATTTCAGTAAATCGCAACACGGGACCTGGAGCGTCATGGGGGATACTGATAATTATTCAGCCCTATGTGAGAAAAATAAATCCCGGGAGTAAACGACAGGAAATTTAGTAGCCATCCATTAAGTGATTTAATTACTGAGAAACAGCTTAAAGTTGAGGTTATCAAGAGCATCATAGAAAAAAATGAGATTACCTGCGTTGTATTTTCTGTTGTTGATTAATTGGAAAAATATTGATTAAATCACCAGTTGACTCCAGTACAAAGATTATTTTACCCTCGCTGCCTCCAGTAATGTTGGACCATTTTCTGATTGCTTAACTCTTTACTATTTTCGCTTCACTTGATTAAAATATTTTTAAAGAGAAAATAAAAAACTTAAGTTAACAAAATAATTCTACTTCTTTATAAGCAGGTTTAGGGTTAATATTATGAGTCTTATATTCCTTAAGACAATCAATATCCTATCAAGTTATTTCATCATACTTTCATAAGGCTTAATACAGAAACTAAAATTATTTAACTCGGAAATTTCACCGACATTGTTCATTATACACCAAATAACAAGAAAATTGGGGACAAATTCCATTGATAAAACAAAAACTGGTCTCGTTTATCTTAGAGCAACACTCATGATGCCTAGTTAGCAGCGTTTGTTTTAAGATGATTCTTCGGGGAACCAAACTTTCTTCACATATTCTGGGAACTCATTTACCCTACAGAAATATTCCCTATTTCCTCCACCCATAGTCCCACTTATTGACGAAACTGAATCACACTCTATCTTCAGAATAAAATAATGATTAAATCGTAGTTCCAGGATTCTAACTCAACTTTCTATGTATGCACGTGACGGCTCCAGGAGTGAGACGGGGAGGAGGAATGTTTAGCACGGCAACAGTCCAGGAATCACCTTCTGGATTATTTAGACGGATTCCAGTATGTTATTTGCTTTAGTCAACATCCTGTTTTAATATCCAGCTACCTAAATATAACGAAAAGTGTGTTTATAGTGTACTGGGTATATAGAGTGCTACAGGATGGCAGCCTTGAGGTCACCTAGGCAGGTAATTATTTAAGGTGTAGAAGCTGCCAGAACACGACATGCTGAGTTACCGAGTTGTACTGAATCACTGTCAAGAAGTAGCCCAGAAGACCAGAGGCCTCACTCACTACACTGGCTAACCATTAATTAACCACGGAGCTAAATTCACCCATTGTTTCACCCTCAGGGTCCCAAATACAGGTGGACAAACAAAGGCAAATTGTGTCTAAATACCCTCCCCATGCTTCACTACGTTATATAACTGTATAATTAGCAGGTTATAAGGTCGACAAGGATTGTTACATTGACGCCATAATGTTATTGCAGCTCTTAACTCCTGAAGTGTTTAAGCGCTTATCAAGGTTAGTTATTACACCAGTCCCTCAGTTATTAACAATTATGAGAGGTCGAGCTCTCTATAACTTTAAAGTATATACTGTTTTTACTGACGTTGGATGTCTTCTATATAACATGATAGTTAAAATATATATGAAGGTTGAAAATTACAGTTTGAGTTAACCTGACAGTAAACATAAGAGGTTAAGGTACTCATAGTTCATATTTTATTCCACGGATTAATATCTTATTTCACCGAGAACATTAAATTACATCAGTGTGGATTTATTATAAGGTAAACAACTTATTAACCAGAAGGAGAAAGAAACCTTATACACATTGTTTAAATCAACGAAAAATGTAGCATTAGGTTCAGGCGTCTCTCTTTTTATTCTCCGTGAAAATTAGTCTTAAAACACACGTATACAGGTTAACATTAGGCAGAACACAATCATACGCCTCTATATCAATTTATATATGTGAGATAGAACAAAGACTTAAGAATACTTTACTATACGTTTACTGCTTTAGTCTTTTTTTTTTTCGATTCTTGACTCCTCGATTGTTCGCGGGTACATTGTTTACTTCTTACTGACGTGACTAAAACCCACCAATTAGCGGAAGTCACGGTGTTATATGATACTCCTGCGTATGTTCAGGCTTATGAATTTGTCTTGGTTAATTGTAAAATGGCTTCTCTGTCTGAGGATGTTATTTCTCAGAACTGCCAACCATTCAATGTGGTTTTGTAAATAACACCAATGCAACTGATATTTCCGTGGACAATTGTGTCATGAGAACTTCTGTAAATTGTCCAAAGTTGATTGGCATTATCGTGAAGATAAACAGATTTGAGTTTTTTCACGAAACGACGCAAAATCACCAAGACAAAGGTTAGGTTAGGTTAGATTAGGCTAGGTTGGGTTAGGTTAGTCAGTTTTTTGTTTGTATCTACTCCCATAGTTTCCCTCTACTTCAAAGCCCTGTCCACTTTGTGCAATCAAAATTGTACTCAACCTTCTTTTCTAAAAGTCAAAATAACTAAATATGAAAATGTGTAACATAAACGGTATATAGTTGTCTTCTTACTTTCTGTGCTCTATATTCTTATGTAAATAACAATATAGACTTCCTTGGTTATACCTTACTGAATCTTTACCCATACTGTAAATTATGTTTCATATCTAAATACCAGTATAATGATATCTGAGGAAGGGAACCAGCTACATAGCAGACATCTGTATAACCTAATAACTACACCATAAGAGTATTCACTAATACCATATACATTACCCAGGTTTGGTTGTTTCTATGTATACCTGGAACACCTAATGTATATAATCATGTATACTCTATTAGCTCACAGTACTAGACGACACCTAACACAAAAACACAATATCTCTATTATAACTTCATAATGTTGCTCCACATACTCCACATGGGCAGAACATTCTTTAACTAAACGATATTATTTTATGTATTAGTTATTTAGTACCCATGAAAAGTAATAGGAATACGTTTTCTATCCGGTTTATTACCACTAAAGCCTTGAAGGGGATACACTAATAAAATTCGTAATAGTAGTATATGTAACATTCGATATGGGAAACAGGGACAGAGCTTATCTACAGGGAACAGCTTATCTACAGGGGACAGCTTATCTACAGGGAACAGCTTATCTACAGGGGACAGAACTTATCTACAGGGGACAGAGCTTATCTACAGGGGACAGCTTATCTACAGGGGACAGAGCTTATCTACAGGGGACAGCTTATCTACAGGGGACAGCTTATCTACAGGGGACAGAACTTATCTATAGGGGACAGAACTTATCTACAGGGGATAGAACTTATCTACAGGGGACAGAACTTATCTACAGGGAACAGAACTTATCTATAGGGGACAGAACTTATCTACAGGACAGCTTATCTACAGGGACAACTTATCTATAGGGGACAGCTTATCTACGGACAGAACTTATCTACAGGGACAGAACTTATCTATAGAGGTTAGCTTATCTACAGGGGACAGGAATTTATCTACAGGGGACAGCTTATCTACAGGGGACAGAACTTATCTACAGGGGACAGAACTTATCTACAGGGGACAGAACTTATCTACAGGGAACAGAACTTATCTATAGGGGACAGAACTTATCTACAGGGGACAGAACTTATCTACAGCAGACAGAGCTTACCAACAGCACACAGAGCTTACCTACAGGGGACAGAACTGATCTACAAAACACACTAGGCTTATCTACAGTGGATACAAAACTTATCTTCAAAAGGAAACACAACTATCTACGGGGAGGGGGGGAGGGGGAGCTATAGACGCCTTGAATGCCTAGAAGACCTGCATAAATGTTTACACAACAAATCAGACGTAACAGCAGCGTGTTGTTGTTGACGGCTGGTGATAATTTACGGCCAGGGTGATAACAACTTGGGCCCGTCTGAGGTGTTATCTCTCTGTTGTGTATTCTAGAATTTGATGGCTGACCTAAGTGGGAGAATGCAGGGGGGTAGAGGGTCTTTGTGGGGTGCTTAGATGTGCTGGGGGGAGAAGCTGGGAGTGTTGAGAAGATGCTTGGGGGTGTATGAGGCAGGTGCTGGGAGGTGTTCTAGGGTTCTCAGGGTGTTGAGGTGAGGGAGCTGGTGTGCAGGTGACAGGAATACTATGGGGGGGGTAGTTAGGGTATTGTGGGGGAAAAGGATTGCCGGTAGTTGCAGAGGATGTTGGGAGTGATGGGGTGGGGGAGTCACTTGGGAGGTGCGTGGGGTTGCTGGGGGTGCCTGGGGTTGCTGAGGGGTGCTGGGGTGGTTGGGAAGTGGTGAGAGTGTTGCTCCTTCCCTCTCCCTACTGTGCAACTTTCTGAATCTGGTGTTGATTAAGCTTTTCCGGTCAGCCAAGTAACGCATTAAAGTGATATTGTCTGTCGGCCCTGTATAAAGTGTCTCTTTATGCGAGTATGTGCACCCTCCTCCTCCTTCCCTAGTGTGTGTGTGTGTGTGTGTGTGTGTGTGTGTGTGTGTGTGTGTGTGTGTGTGTGTGTGTGCGTGTAATAAGGCAAAACTTTAGTTGATCCCTCGTAAGGGATTGGCCACGACTCGGGTGACAAGACTCACAGACACATGTGGAATGTAAGCCATGAACAAGATCATAAACAAAGGCTTAGTTTAGAGTGACTGAGAGTTTCTATGAGAGAGATGTCACCAAAGGACAACGACAGCAACAAATCCCCTGACTTTCAAAGGCGACTCTAAACACTGGCGTGTTTGACAGACAGTGGATATATTGCCAGGGTGAGCGTTGGGTCGAAATTGTATAGAACAAACGTGAAAGTGATAGTTCCCACCGGCAGCCCGTCAGGAGCAGTGAGCACACAACACACTGTACACTGAACTTTCGTTACACAAGGCGGCAACTTGGCCTGCGCTGCACTCAACCACTTTCTCTTCCCTACCTGTGCTCCAAGTTCGTACCAGCGAACAACACGCGAATGCCTTTTCCATTTGTCAGTTGCACCCCAACTTAATATGGTGAAGCGTCTTAGACGGAAGGACCGTCTTAGGTGGTCAGTTTATCAAGGACGGGATGAGATACAACACCAGGTTGTTATTTAACGGCAGCAGTCCGGCGAAAACGATTAATAGCAACGATCGCCTTTTAGGTTAGGTTAGGTTAGGCTATATAGAAGTAGATAAACATACAGCTGGTTATAAGTGAATTTGATCGATGCTGAATAACTTTACGAACTTTACTTAACGTAGTTGAGATAAGTTTGGTCATGATAACATAACGAAGGACGTCTTAAGTGACCCAAAATCATTTTAACCAAAAACACTCGCCTTATGGGGCTGAACGGTGACGGTGCGTCTTCCTCGTACCGCCGCCATTAACTTTCCTGACGCTACCGGAGGGGGAGGGGAGGGTAATCTTTGGATGGTGATGGAAGTGAACCTTATTACTCACCTGAAGATGAGCCCCCTAACCTAACCGACCAAACCTTTAACTGCCTCAACACTACTATTTACATATAGCCAGTTGCTGATTAGTTTCTTGTGTTGACAATACTGAAGGTTCATCCAGGAGTGTGTGGCGTTACCTGGAGGGCAGATCTCCAAGTAACGCTAAACATCAATAGTCACCTAAATATTATCCCCCAAGTATATACCACCTGAAGTTTAACCACCTAGACGTCACCTGGGGATAAGGCCTAATCTTCAGGCAAATCAATAGAGGATAAAATTACGATTGGTCTGAGCCTCATCCTCTGAAATCCTCGTTCTCGAAAGCCAGGTCTCGATCTTGGACTTATTGGTCTTGCGTCCATCACTGGTAAAATACTTTAGTCATCAACAGTTAGAAATTAGGAGTAAAATTGTTTTCTGTGTTTATTTTTAGTTGATGCAGCAGTGTCTTTGTGGTCCCCAAATACAGTCCTACGCCAGAGGTAAGTCCCTTAAGAGTCGAATTTTTTCTTTCTTTATTTTGATGTAATTATATTCAGCTGTGAGAACACGTCTTAAAATTAACACTATAACAATCACTATCTAAAACTACATCATTAAAAATTACAATTAAAATAAAAGTTGGTTTACACAATATAATCCGTAATCTCGTATTAACAGACGATAACATACACAAACTAACCTTCACAAACGGTGTATATAAAGTGTACACCTATTTTACCACTAAGTGCTCAGTGTGTATTGAAGAAAAAAAGATGAATTAAAAAAAATCTTGAGAAATTGTGTTTAAATGCTTACTCAAAGTCACCTGAGTCTTAATACCTGACTAACACCTGATTCTAACATCTGACTCCAACACCTGACTCAAGTGTAGACGTACAGTTCATTCCCTTTTAAACACTTTATAATTTGAGATCTACCTGAAAGATGAAAGAGAATTCTAAAACAAACTTATTGATAGTTATTTGCCGATTTCCTCGTCTCAGTGACACCAAGTTACAGGAAGACTTCCGGACACATCGAGGCAACGCACACAGCAAACACGGGAATTTCAACACGACGCCAGAAGTGTATAAGGTAAACAGCCTGAGAGGAGGAAGACTCGGCGCTCACAATGTAAGGAGTTACCGCTGCCTTACACAACACTTCCATTTGCTGCCACACTGAAACTGTCCTGATTCCCTGTAAGTCTGTCTTGGGGGTTTACTTGCTCTCTGGTTCTTTAAAATGGGATTACTCGTATATTATTTCTTTTACATTTTGATAAAGAAGACTATCGTGTCATGTAATGTTACTCTTTGCTATATGTGACCTTTAATTTCCAGCTGTGCTTTAGCATAGGGGAACTGAATTTGGGATAAAGATACTCACAGATAACAACACCACCATGCTGTAATTAGTTTGCTTTCAACGGGCTAATGAAAATGGATTTAAGAATTTTACATTTCACTACAGCAAATTATTGCTCTACGATGATGTACGTACATTTACCAGTGACTTTTATCCCTGAGAGTTTTCGTTACACAGGCATACTTTCTCTGTCATTCTATTTCTTATCCAAACACGAAAGTATCGAAACATTTAAACACACTAAGGTTAATGCAGGTCTTTATCTATATGGAACAGCTTTTCTTCAGCGAGTCGCCAAGATTTTCCCCCGAACTTGGTGTTGTACGTCCCGTGAAGCACTTAAGGCAGTCTTAGCTGGCCTCTACCCAACTCACCCCTCACCCTGTGTCTGTTCTAATAAATCATGAATGATATTTCATGGTGATTATTATACACCCCAGAGGACTCTTCAAGCTCAACAGTTATTTACAGTTTAATATGTAAACAAAATATTCCTCTCGTGGATAAACATGACTGTCAACACAAACTACTTCATGGTGTTAAAGTAATCTGATATCTTCCTTCCACACACACACACACACACACACACACACACACACACACACACACACACACACACACCTATCACATATATCATTGTAAATTATCAGTAACGATATAACTCATTTCCCTCTGGAAGGTGAAGAGCAGAGGATCACGTCTCAGCGATCCTCCGTAAATCCCTTCACTAAGATTTCCTCCCTGCAGCGTAATGTCATCGCCTCATGAACCCCCCACAGTATGGTCATGTCCTACGGTTGAGTCAGGTGGCCGCCATCTGGGGATTCCTAAATGTTGCTGGCCTTGGCTTGGCTAGATTATGGTGGCGGCGTCTGGGCGTTGTATACAGCAGGTGGAAGTTGGGCTTTGATCCCGGAATTTGCCGGACGCGCGAGTTGTCAACAGTTCATTGTGCTGTTAATGTTTAACAAGTGAGGCACATTACTCTTGAGAGGAACATCAACATGAGGTCCAGCATGAATATAACGCCCACAAACTTTGTTCTTGTCAGTGTTTGTGTAAAGTGACTCAACAGTAAGCTAGACCAACACTCTGACACCCCATATTCACAGTGATAACAACTTGATGATTATGGAGTTTTAAATTGTTATGAATTTGTTTATTAAAGCCATTTCCTTTTTGTAAAAACTGATCTTACATCGCAACACAGATATTTGCGAGGTAAAAACCGGACAATTTTTTTTTTTTTTTGTTCCTTTGATGTCACGAGAGTTACGTGAATAAACAGCATGATACTTGAAAATTGTTAGGTACAAAATCCTGAGTTATTTTATCAGTTTTGAGTTGGGACACATTGACGCCTCCTACCCTCACCTATTAACCTGGCCTCCTATCCTCACCTATTACCCTGGCCTCTGCCCACTACAACTACCCTGTTCCTCTACGCCTGTTACCCTGGCCTCCTACCTAACCTCATGCTACAGCCTCTGCCCCCCACCTACCCCTGGCCTCCTATCCTCACCTATTACCCTGGCCTCCTACCCTAACCTATTACCCTGGCCTCCTACCCTCACCTATTACCCTGGCCTCCTACCCCCACATATTACCCTGGCCTCCTACCCCCACATATTACCCTGGCCTCCTACCCCCATATATTACCCTGGCCTCCTACCCCCATATATTACCCACTATTCCTAACCATCTCACGTAAAACATTCACAAAAGAGAACAACCACCCAACATCAACAGTCCCCTAACTCAACAAAAACACACTCTTTAACTACCTTACTCACCCCCTCTTAATCTAATTGAATACTTTAATTCCTATAACATAATGAATTTAAGAAAGTGATGATATTATTCCCCCGTTATTCATGATAATAACATAACCGTAATATAGATTCACCTTCTTGAGTCTAAAATTTTCCCTGGTGTTGAAAGAGAAGAAATCTCTCCCGGAGTTCGCATCACACTATACATAACATGAGATAAATATTCAGTAAGAACACTCGACAAAATTAATGGGGTACTTCACAGCTGGTAAAAAGTCCCGTCTCCCCCCCCCCCAATGACAAAAACCACTCCGGGAGCCAAGGACTCTCCAGTTGCAACAATGATAGTCTTCAACCCTCTCGTGTAATTGTCTCTCTCTCTCTCTCTCTCTCTCTCTCCCTCCATTATACCTCCGTGTGCCGTCGTCCTCTCAGTGATGTTGGATATTCTTAACACTTTACTACCTTAAGTGACAGAGCTCTACTGTTTTTATTTCGGCTATATAATCTTCCTTATATTGATGGTGTGTATATCATGTGGTGTGATGGTGTGTATATCATGTGGTGTGATGGTGTGTATATCATGTAGTGTGATGGTGTGTATATCATGTGGTGTGATGGTGTGTATATCATGTGGTGTAGTGTCATATGTATATCTCATGTGTGGTGTGATGGTGGTATATCATCATCGTATGATGGTATGTATATCATGTGGTGTATTAATTGTGCTTATATCATGTGGTGTGATGGTGTGTATATCATGTGGTGTGATGGTGTGTATATCATGTAGTGTGATGGTGTGTATATCATGTGGTGTGATGGTGTGTATATCATGTGGTGTGATGGTGGGTATATCATGTGGTGTGATGGTGTGTATATCATGTAGTGTGATGGTGTGTATATCATGTGGTGTGATGGTGGGTATATCATGTGGGTGAGGTAGTCGTGACAGATTATATCCAAACTCTCATACAGAATATAAGTGAATCTTTATCTCACACTTCGTTTACAATACTTCTCGCTGATTCACAAAGTCATCATCACAATTAAAATAACCCAAACGCACTCACAAGGTCTCTAGCCATTAGCAAATACTATATCATTACATTTTAAGAACATATTAATAGAGCTCGGTAAAATTGTTAGGGGAGTGAACCAAGTAAATTATTATTAAAATTACGAGTCACACGACAGTAATAAGCGATCTTCAACTCTCATGCTGGCAACAAGTGACTGAGTTTGTCTCCTGGGAACCCCATTAGGAAATGATAAATTAGATACATTTAACTCGCTGGAGGTGTTTACGTTAATGGCTGCCAAATATACCTGATAGTGTTCCATGATAGTTAAGTTGTTTGTAATGTGAATTAATGTGTCGTATATTATTATTGAGAACCTAATATTTGCTTCATAGTCTTTCTATTTGACTCAATATTTACCCAATAACAATATTTATGGGTATTTTTATGAAGACGATGTAGTTAAAGAAGAGATTAAATGAGTTATAAATGAGTTATAAACGACTTATTATATCCCCTCTTGGACGAAAGGCATTAAGTTCCCTTAGTGAATTTCAAATACAACGTAACCACAGCGCCTTCCTTGCTTGAGGGCAGTGTGACTTCGATAGCCAACAAGAACTGTCTGGGTAAAATAAACCTTTGGGCATTAAATAATAACTCAGAAGGCAGAAATTCAAAATAGGTGGGAAGTGTGAAAATACTTCTAAGAGTTACTGAGGGACATTTAGGGGAATATGTGAAGAATCAGATGGACAGAATCATATGACGTTAGTAGAGTCCTGTGAGTCGAGTTTAGTTTTAGATTCATAAACTTGACAAAATTTAAGCTTGTGAGCCAACATATTAATAATAATGAGGTTTTGTAAAAGTTTTATTAAAATTTACAAAAGGTAAAATAAGATCTAAAGTTCAAAGAATATTTAATGATAATATTTTTTTTACATATAGATATTTAAAGGTAAAAAAGTGAAGAAAAAAAAGTAGAACCATATAAATTCTTCTTTTGATAGTTAATGTTAGTGATAAACCAAATAAATTACGGTACAGTACACCTCTGACACCCCAGTACTTACCGGTCCTAGTACCAACTACCCCCAGTTCCTTATCTTTAATAGTTTACTACCGGTACAGGTAAGCCCTTCGCACTTGCCGTCCTCCAGGCTGACCTCTCCCGTTAGTCGTTAAGATATACGTAAAACACTAACTACTTGTCGTAACTTTCCGTGTGCATACTGATAATTATCACCCCCTGTTAAATAAACTGAGAGAATCCAAGAAGTAACAAGTAATCCTAGAGTGTGTGTGAGTGTGTGTGTGTGTGTGTGAGTGTGTGTGTGAGTGTGTGAGTGTGTGTGTGTGTTTGTGAGTGTGTGTGTGTGTGTGTGTGTGTGTCGAGGTGTCCCCCTGGTGTGTGTGGCGTACAACTCTCTGAACCTCTCGCTGTCACGGCCAGGTCTGCCTCGGACACAGAGAAAAACAATCAAACATTATCGAATCATCACACAGAAAAAAACAATACTACATCTCCTACAACAAGTACCCCAAACCACCTACCAACTAAAATGTTATAAGTGGCTTCCCGTAATGAAGGATTTAAAAAGACAATTACTAATTTTCTAACCTATCGTCCCTTCATCTGTGAATTGTTTAGACACTCAGAACCAATATTCTCTGATCCCATAACGAATTTAATATTGTTGGAGATACTGACCATCTCATTAACCTAAGATTTACAGTCTTATCTCTCTGAAGATAAGCAAATGTCTTTTGAGGAACATCTAATACAAATTGTCTTCCATATAAATATGAAGAAAATTTCTCAATATTCCAGATTATCTCTCGACACTCTTTTCCAATCATCACGTACAGTACAGCACACTAGCAGCCTCTTGATTCCTGCTCCCTCCTGTAGTAATACCGCTCCCAGCCCGTTATTTGAGGTGTTTTCAGGATGAATTCATTAGCCAAGTCAGGCAGCATCAGCAGAATAAGTTGGGAGACTCTGCTCTTCTTGAGGCTAGTAAATATCCTCACGTGGTCGTCTTCCCACTGTTGTTTCTTAGGTGGATGAGAGGCAGCAACTGAAGAACAGTGGGACATGATCCTCCCCCACTGTAACAAATCCAGTATTCACGTCTGACTCCAAATGAATGTTTACTCCCGGATTGTTAACTGATCCTCCTACACCGTCTAGAATAAGGTTCTCCCCTGTTAATGATATATAACCCTGAAGGTAAGAACACATCGCCAGAACGCTCCTGTAGAAGGCGGGCAGGGTACTGAATGGTGTCTGGTCCTTCTTTTGAAACAAATCCAATTGACATAAAGGGCTCACAGCTGTCTACCTTCCACCTTATTTACAAACTGTGTAATCATTTCAGTAGTTAGTTCTAATTCCATCTTTCTTAACATAAATGGTTAGTATGTCCCTCCTGGCACCATCCTAAAGCATCAGTAGACACCTCCCCTTCGTCTACTAAACCTCTACTCCTAATTTCTGCCACCCTTATGACACAGTACAGTCTACTGTATATTATAATGTTTGGAAAGTCGTACCCAGTCGTGTTCTCATAGGCCAGTGCTTCCCAAAACTCTACAGTAAAGTTTTCCACAAGCTCTTTAAGATCCTCCATTATGTAAACAACGGAAGATATTAATCAATAAGTTTTAAAAAAGTTCCAGGTGACTAGCGGGTGAGGTGAGGTAACTAACATGAAGATCCAGTTAAAAATCTGTTACGGATCTAGATTACCGTCGCCAGCTACACCGGCTAATCATTACCCCGGAACACGAGCCGTAAATCAGTTAACATCTACTGTAGGTCCCCAATTACTGCTGGGTAGACAAAGAGAAAAAACAAAGAAATTCGTTCATAGTTTCAACCTGCCCAGGGATTCAACAGAGGGCCACTCGCTTGCAAGGCCAAAAAGTTTTGCTCATACTAAATATCCAGAATGCCTTCAGCTTGATGAGAGGAAATACAGTTGTCTCCTACACTTTTTCAGATCTTGTTACGCTGGTGATTCTAAACTGCTCTTTGGAGAACATCTAATTCACTCACATGAAAGTGTCCAGCAGGGCGAAGTCTTTGCCTTCCTTCTCTTGTAACTGATGATATCATGAACAGTTTGACAAGTGTTGGTTGTTGAAGACGTTCAATACTCTCACTGGCAAAACAAAATTAGTACTGAAAAATGCTGCCAGGAGAGAAGGGGGCTGGGGAGGTTCAGTTGTCTCCTCCAGGCCTTGTCACCACTGTGTCATGGCTGTTTTGTCGCGTGCCCAAGTCATCGACGCCGTCAGACCTAAACTGGCTAATCTGACTCGGATGAACGGTAGGATAAACCTTCTAGACGGTAAGGACAGCTTCTTCTTCCTCACCTAGTCTCTGATCATACCTAACTCCACTCACTACTTCACGTGCTCACCCCCTGTCAAGTAATACGATCTCTGCTTGACGTCGTGTAGTGAAGACAAACTACACTCCCGATCAGATTCGGTGGTCGGGGTTTCATTGCGGCCTCGCAGTTCACATTACCAACATTCCTATCAATGATAACTGCAGCCAATGAAATGAAGGGTAAAATTTTTCAAAGTCACCAAAAGGACTCTACTGGAATGCCAAACCTTGGTTACAGTCAGAGAGCCACCCAGTGGGACGACTAAACAGTTCTGCTACTGTAACCACCTCCAACAAAGGTTCACAAGCAATCCAGTTGGTATAACCCCATCATGGAAAATTTTGCCAGACCAATACATGGAGCCAGAGACTTCCTATTACTCTATTCTAAATTCCTACACTATGTACCCGTGTCGACCATGAGTTGCCACATGAGGCTTCCACTTTGAATATGTTGATAGTCGTCTGGTAGAGGCTACACGGCCTTAACTGTAACACCTTTAATGGGTGATACACACAACTCAACCAGTAACAAGAACAAAATATATTCAGCCACAACGATTCCTGAATTTGCCGTGACTGGGTAACCATTTTTACCCGAAATATTGGCAGACAGCTGCTGTAGGACTACAGGTGTGCTTCTACCTTGGTCAGCGCCTTTTGCACCTTCATCTTACCAAGGCTGACCACAAAGGAACCAATAATTTCACCAAATATGGAAGATTCGATACCATGTACCACTTTGTCCCAAAGGGATCAGAAACTGCTGTTCTCTGAAGATGACTGCAACGACCAGATCCAAGAGCAACAAGTTTTCTTTAGCAGCGTCTTCTGGTGACCCATCGAGAAGATCCATAGTGATTAGTTCAATCTTTACCTCTTTTTCATTCTGACGTAAATTAAGCTGATAAATAATCTAAAACAAGAAAGACACAAGATAATATGAACGTACTGGTAAAGTGAACAACAGTTTTATCGACTCATCCTTATTTCCTTTTTAAGCTATATAGGTAAGTCCAGAACTTATACGTTGAGTTGATACATCTTATATGTATATAAATATATGTGTGGGGATGAAGATGGAAGAGAAATATATATATACTGTACCAATAGAAAGTCAATTATTCCCGGGCTCGCGCGCGCTGGGTGACTGCTGGAATAAAGTGAGCGCATCTAAAAGCTCCGCACGTTTTCCTTTCAACTGAAACTCAAATCAATGTCTCCTCAGGAACCCATTCCTCCTACACTTGTAACTCTATCTGCAGTGATCAACCTGGTCCTCCTGTACGCCTCCCTGCTGAGTCCTGTTACTGCACGAGGCACCTCCTGTGTGTGTGTGTGTGTGTACAGTAAGAGAGTGTGTGTGTGTGTGTGCAGTAAGTAAGTGTGTGTGTGTGTGTGTGTGTGTGTGTGTGTGTGTGTGTGTGTGTGTGTGTGTTCATTACCTTGAAATACAAACATGCAAGTTAATAATCTTCCCTCACATTAAAGACTACTCCAGGTCTCGGTGCCTCACGTTAGTATACTGTAAGTTATCGTAACACTTCGGCTCAGGAAGAGAAACATACCATCAGCATAAAAGCGTTTTCTTGTTTCCTTTCCGTCCTGAGCTAAATATCAGACTCCCTGACTACAACAGTTAAAGTATAACATTACGGTAAAAACTTATATATATATATTGTTTAAGGATATTACACGACTCCATCAACGAAAAGAAATTAAGAAAAATGCAACTCTGTTTATAGTGTTAATAAACGAAAAGTCTGAGTTACCTTCACAAGCAGGCCAGGGGAATAAGGTAAAGGAACAAGCCAGGGTAACAAGTTAGGGTAACAAGCAGGGTAACAAGGCAGGGTAACAAGCCAGGGTAACAAGGCAGAGTAACAAGGCAGGGTAACAAGGCAGGGTAACAAGTTAGGGCAACGAGGCAGGGCAACGAGGCAGGGTAACAAGGCAGAGGAAGCAAGACAGAGAAAACTATTGGGAAAAACAAGTGGAACAAGCCAGGGGAATTTGAACAGCACCGATCATATCCCTGGGTGACCACCAAAGATTCAATCATTGGCTTGCAGCGGTACACTCGTGTTCAAACATGAAGCCTTCATGTTTGAATACGAGTCTAGCGGTCCTAGCCAATGATTGTGTCTTTGGCGGTCACCCAGGGATATGATCGGTGGTGTTTAAGCAGAGGCTGTCTGGATAAGGCATTCCCTTCCTGATCTAACGGTTGCCATGGGCCCCTTCCCACCCTTGTCGACACAGTTCCAGCGTTGGTAGTTAACTTTACGACTGAGGAAGTGAAGGGCGAGAGAGTGCAGTTACGTTCTTGTGTATCAAAAGTGCTGTATCCGCACTACCCGTGAAGGGCCACCAGGCTTAAAGGACCCACCTTCATAATTAACCCTTGATTATATCGGCTGAAGAGTCACCATAACCTGTACAACAACAATGTAGATTATATGAGGGTAAACAATTTTCACCTCTTGGTCCTGGGTATTGTATGACCTGACTCCCACCAGCATATATTTGTTGTGTTTGTCATCCATCACCCAAGTAAACAAACAAAATTGAACAATTCTATCCCCCATTCATCTTCATCCAGGCACTATACAAATCTACTAGCATCACCCGCTACACAACACACAGGGCAGACCGTCATAAAGCAGTATTTTATAACCTTTAAAGAATTATATCAGCGTATCGAGGGTGAGAACCGTGGAAATATTACTGTGTAAATGTTTATATATAATTAACTGGTTATTATACTTACTTTATTCTAATAGTGTTTTACAAAGTCACATACAGGACAAGTTCGTACAGTTAATGATGATAGGATGTTGTTGTGAGACGCTTGTAAAACACCCAAGGTTAACCTGACTGAGTGTTGACAGAGTACACAATAAACTCCGACCAGAACTGAGCCAACTTAAGTCGGTAAGTTTACAACACAGCAGAAACGCGGCACACACACACACACACACACACACACACACACACACACATACACACACACCTCCACACACACTCCACACACACACACACACACACCACACACACACACTCACTGCCACACACACACACACACACACACACACACACACACACTCACACACACACTCAACATTCAACATTCATACTCCTTAAACTCGCCTCTGCTTCCCCTGCCTGGTCTTCCTCCTTACATGCAACATAATATAAATATATGTTGTAATTATGAATGTCTCCTTAACAAGTACTACATGGTGACTATATTAGCCAACGTGATTCGTTATAACTCAGTTCGTAAAAGATTTTCTTATTAACATACATTAGTGCGTCCGAAGGTGATGAGTATTGCAAGTAGAATTAAACCTCAAATTTTTCATGATATTACACATTTAATTCAGTAAAAGAGAGATAATACATATTCACTGATTTATTTATCTTAAGTTGAAACATTGTCGTCAAGGCTGGTCTTCCATGGTAAAGCGGCTCGTTGTAGTGGAAGTCTGATGGTGATGTAGGAGAGAAGGGTGTTTGTGAGTGACTCCAGTGTGAGGGATACAATTACTGTGAGTCTGAACGAGAGATATAAGAATAAATAAATATATATGTACATAAATTATTAACAAATAAATAGGATACACAATTGACAGAAGCAACACAAATAACTAGGTCAAAGGTCAAGTGGTGGATAATTTGAGAGTGATTAATATTATGAGAGGAAAAAGATGAGTGACACGAGTAGCCTTTGAATTTTAATTAAAACTTTGTAACGGGTAAATACTGACAGCCCGTGAACAATTAATTAATTACAAATTTGTAGTTCTAACAGAGTAGAGTTGAACTCTCCATCACAGTACAGACGTGGACCACTTTGCTCATAACTTTGGGCTTCACTTTAGACAACTTTCTCCAACGATGAATGTTGATTTATTATTTAACAAATTTGTGTTGTTTCTTTCTTCGTCGACGTCACATCCACACGTTTAAAATCTTTATCAATCCTGATTTATCATATTAACAATAATATTGTTCCCAATTAATAAACAATTCATCTATCGAGTTTAATCACAATCGATAATTTTGTTTTGCAGACAGACAGAGAAACTCACACAAAGCCAAGACAAAAAATACCATCACCTTCACCCTCCGGGAGTGACTTAGTTACCATGAATTTTAGTAGTGAGACAAATTGCTTCTGACGGCTGGGCAGCCCATGGTCACGGCACTAAGAACACATCAACAACAGGACAGTGTGTGTGTGTGTGTGTGTGTGTGTGTGTGTGTGTGTGTGTGTCTGTGTGTGTGTGTGTGTGTGTGTGTGTAATATAAATCCTCTAGTATTGTGTTTTATGTGGTTGTTTACTTATTCATTTAGATTAGAAGGGCAGAAATTAAGAACAGGCTTCAGTGCATAAACCAGAAAATAATGTTGAGTGTTTTTAGCATCGAACATCACTGTATTGCCGAGCCCTGAACAACATGTGTTAAGTGAATAATATTTTCTCACTCGTTAAAGACATGAGTGAGATCTGTGAAGTGACCGATAGAGTAATCATCTCTTGGGAGGCAGAGTTGGACCAAATGATCCTGTCAAAGGTTCGAAAATAATATATAAAAGTTGAATATCAGGAAAAGTGCGTGAATTTGATTCCCCCAGGTAGTTGTACAGGTGTGAGCTACTAATTGGTATATTTGGCAGGTATGTAACAGTAATATACTTACTATTTATTGATAATGAATGTGACTCCATAATATTGCTCTCTAAAAGGTTGGAACAATCGGGTCCACAAACAATGTCTGGAAAAACATGTTGACTTATTTTGTATTTATGTAACAGTTTTAAGAATAAATTAAGGTTTAAGTCAATTCGGTTGGGATCATGAGATTAAGTAGGACTTGTGACGATTAAGTATGGATATTAAATAGGACCGGTGAAGAGTATAAGGCTTTTGAAGATTAATTAAGGCTTTTGAAGTTTACGTAAGTCTAATGAAGATTAAATAAAACCTGCTAGAATAAATACAAGAACCTGACTAATAAGGTTCTGTTAACTCTTCCTTATTTGTCTTCCAGAACATGAGTTGAGCACAAGTATCAGCACACACATACACGTATCACTTCCCAAACTGAATATTTTCATTAAGACAGCATATTATCAGTATACAGTGTGTGTGTGTTTGGCAAGACTATGCGATTCAGTTTGCAAAAAAGACTAATGCTGTTGAAGTGTTTTTTTGTTGTTACTTTTCGTCATATATTAAATCTCAAGCGTCTAAGTGTCCCCCGACGTTGCATTGTCTTGTGTCACAGTTAAATCAAGCACTTCAAAAAGACAGTCAGGGTAACAGTATAAAAAAACTCAACGGAAAAGTATGAGAGTGTGTGGAATAACTCCCACTCACGATAACGAGTAGAGGGTACGCGTCTTAGCTCCCGCCACAACACCACCAGTAGGGGAAAAGTCACACCCGCGGCTCAGTTCTCCCTCATTATTTATATGCATCTGATAGCCATTGTAGTCGGGTGAATAATAGACGAAACACCATGTAGAAAAATTGTAAGAACTAATATTGACTGTCGCCTTTAATAATGATAAGGTAGATGAGGTAAATAATTATTAAAATCTTTGTTATTTCCCTCTTTTTTTTTATCACCAGTTATACAATATAATCAGGTTTAAATTTGTTACCTATTGGTTAATTTAGTTGACTTTGGATAAGATCTGTTGTGTTATAAGACTCAACAGCGAATTGAAACTTATGCAAATTTTTTTCTAGTAATCAAAACGTGTGGGTGAGACATCGGTATTCTCACGGGACAATCGATATAGTATAGCTTAACTGAACCATGAACCAACACTCCAGGACAGAACCTTACCAGTCTACAGAGGAGATGACTATAACTTAAACTCTAAGAAACACTACAGTAAACAACATAAAGCTTTAAGGTTAGGTTAGATTACGTTAGGTTTGGTTAGGTTACGTTAGGTTTGGCTAGGTTAGGTTTGGTTAGGTTAGGTTTGGTTTGGCTAGGTTTGGTTAGGTTACGTTAGGTTTGGCTAGGTTAGGTTTGGTTAGGTTAGGTTAGGTTTGGTTTGGCTAGGTTTGGTTAGGTGTACCTGCTTGTGTTTGCCAAGTTTGGTTATTGATCCCAAGAGGAGCCGCCTCCCAAGGTTCTTTATGGCAGGGGTCTACTGACTCACCGCCCACAAGAACTCTTCCCTCATAATTATTAATGAAGTGAGTCGTCGTCTTGGTGAAAAGAAAGGACTGGGGAAAACAGTAAGACTGCTTTACTATTTCTGTGTCGTCTTATTTCGTAGCACTAATAATATTATAATGTGCTGTAAAATAACTTAATATGTGAGGAAAATACATTATATATATTGTGATTATCGTGGACTAATTTTTAAGGTATGTTTGTCATTATTATTTCTTTTATTTAATCATTATTTCATTATCTGATTTTTTCATGACATCCTGAAAATATCTAAGATAAACAAACGCAAAAGCAGTTGACGTTTCCATCTAGAAGTTATTGTATTATCACTGAAAATGAACATAATGGAAGGTAACGCCAACATACCAAACGAAAGTGAGTGAGTACTGCACCAACACCCAGCCAGTAGACCACACAGCTGGTGCCCTCAGAATTCTGAGGGATATTGGCTGCGACACAACCAGTGGAAGACCATCATTTTCCATCAAATTTGTGGACGGGCAATACCGAATGAAATATCAGCTGGGCAGCCAGTGGGGACACTTATTTGAAACAAAATAAGGAGGTGTGGCTTTTTTTATTGAATATGTACAGTCAGCCAAAGATGCACCGACCTAGGTCTCGTGCTTGCAATTTTACCTGGCAATACTTGGTAAAGGAAGGCTGTATGTAAAGGTGATTGTGATTGGTGGATCTGTTTACGGCTGTATCACTGTCAGGATAATTATTAAACAAACCAGAGGTAGAATTTTTATAATAATAAACTATTCATTGTTATTTAAGGTCATGAGAAGTTTCCAAATGTTCGTATATTTGTTTAAATAATGAAGAAAATTTGATGTGAGAATCTTGTGGCAGCTGTGGTTGTAGTTGAGTTGCCAATTCATTAATATACTTTTCTTCATTATTTAAGCAAATATAGGAACATTTGGCGGTATCCTGACCACTGAGGTCTGTTAAACACACCTTTTGTGACTTCAACTCTGTGTACCTTTTGCACTACCGCTCAAAGGATGTGTATCGGGTGTGCAAATTTCAACATTTAATTCTGGTCCACCTTTCTCAACTTCCATCAGCTTTTCTTTTAGGGTTTGTTTGTTTTCATCACTGTGTTTGCCCTCGATGTAAAATATTTGACAGCACAAAGAAAACCTATATCTGTGGTGTCAGTCTTCACATTGTGCGCCTCGTATTGTGTCACCTCGCCACATTCTACTCATATACAGGGAGGTGCAGGGAAAAGGCTCCCTCCTCCCGCCTCTGAAATAAATTAATTGTGATACATTTTTTTTTATCTATTGTAAATTTGAAAATAAAAGACAAATATTTTCTGTTAAAGGGTGAGCTAAGTCATCACGCCTAAAGATTAATTTACAACATTTTAAAATCAGTGAGTTACATTTATATTATATGAAAGCCACACACTGAGTCTAAGTTACAGCAGTAATATAACAAATTTTCCGTCTGAGTAACTGAAAACAAATGATGAGAGTCTGTAAAAATGAAACATAATAATACCAAAACAGAAGAGGTGTTAAGCCATGAAAGCGCCCACAACTTTCACGATGTCAGAATACCGAAAGTCTGTCAGTCGAGGTGGATAAACACGCAACTCACCTCACCTGGCGAATATATCAGGGTCTTTTACAATATATCAGGGTCGACTGTGCCACCAGGAGAGCAAGAATCACCCACAGTTCTGTCACATTTTAACAAGAATAACCAAGACGAAAAACAACCGCAAACACAGATTTCCGTGTGTTATTCGAGAGACTCTGAACCACTGAAATTTCACATAACTTCGAGAAAGGGGAAACCATGTACGTACGTGATATAACTTAACTGTACGTGAAAAAGGATAATGTACTTACAGAGAAACATAAAAAACGTTTATAAGAAGCAAAAATGTCAAAGTACCTCGTCCGACTTCTATTACTTTGTTAACTTTTCAACTAAAACTATTTTGTTTAATAGAGTGAACTCATTCTCCTATATTTGAGCTAACCGTTATATTAAAGGGTTCCCGATAACTACAGCAGGTTGATAAGGAAGACATTTTACTACATCTAAAGAGAGATGTAAGCCATCTTCAGTGGACTGTTGCACCAAGCTATTGTATATTCTCATTTTAATTACAACATTTTAAGCGTAGTAGTAGTAGTAGTAGTAATAGTAGTGATACGAGATCTTTGGCCCCAAAGCCAACAACAGTCACTGAATGCCGTATGGATCTGTGGCTTAATTAACTCAGCTTTGGTAGCTACTTATATATTAGGCTATTTAATATTAAGGTAATAAAATGGTGGAAAAAGTGTGGCTATGAGGGGAAGGTGGAGGCCACGTAAAAAAAAAGAAATAGTAGTTGTATATTTACCTTAATGTCTTGACACCATTTTACCGCTGAATTCAAAGTTATGTACCAAATAAAAACACTTGTAGAGAACCTCGACTCCATTCGACACTGTGTGGGGGGAGGGGTGGGAGTCTTCTTGCTCAACAGTGGTCAGCAAGTTACGTATATTACAAATGCAAACCATAAAACGGGAGAAGCGGTGGCGTTTGAATTCCACTCAGCTGCAATGCGAAATTGTCTAATTATTCAGAAGCATCAGAATAACAACAATGACACAGAAACTATATGGAAATTAAGAGAAAAACACAGTACAGGATCGACTTGGGAACACACGAGACACTATCTATGAGTTACAAATACACGATGGAATAATTTCAACAATACAAATTCTGGTTGATATATTACCTGTTTGTTTAGGTCTAATTAATTATACCTGCTCACATAAAGTAAACAAAGAAATACATAACATAATAGGTGACGTCATATTAGTATTCTCAGACATTACTGATGCAAGTTGTGATAAATATATTTTGTTCTGGGTTTTGTGTAAAGTGTGAGGATTTTAAAGAGGAGTTTTGTTTTTCCGGGATTTTTAATGATTCGCGACTGTCATTGTTTCAGAACTATGGACCAGGGTTGTTAGTGTTTCACAACTTTAGCCAAGGTTATATTAGCCAGGGTTATTAATTCTACCAGTTATCATAAAACATAATCACTATAACTCCAAACAATAGACAACACACATATATCACACGCAGAGGGAAGGAGGAAGAGGCCCCTCAACAAGGTAATTTAAACTACTCGAGCTGTTGGTGTCTGGACAACATTTTCTGATAGAACTATTATTTGTCAACATATATACCTGACAGAAACGACCACAGGTAAGTTCCACGACCCAGTGAATCTGAGAACAAGGGGTGAAATATGTATCCCCTCTCCCGTCATTTTCCGTCCTGTCCAGGTTTAATGCAGGTCAGATTTGAACAGTTGACTCTCTCCTAAAGTGTATTTAACATGTAAATACTGTATAAAGATATCCACACCCATATTCTCCCGTGTGGTTTGTGATTTATAGGAATGATCCGCCCACGAATGCCCACGGTGTCATCAGATTGACAGGGAGCAGCGCGATGCAGCTCACCCACCTATTATTCATCTTAGTGAGGGAGTGTTTCACCAAGTTCGACGAGCAGCAATAGAGTGCCCCTACCTCCTGCCCTTCCCCCTGCCTCCTGCCCTCCCTACCTACCTCCTGCCCCCTCTCCCCCCTGCCCTCCCTCTTTGCCTCTCTCCCTCCTTCCTGCTTCCTTCCTGACCTCCCTTTTCCCTCTCTCCTGCCTGCCCTCCATCCCTCCCTCCTGCTTCTCACTTAACCTCCCTTCTTTTGAAATTATTAATCATACATAATAAACGTATTTAAACATTACACCTAAAACAACAGTAAACAAGGGAGGAGAGAATAACAAGACATCAACACAAACTTGTAAATATTAGGATGATGCTGAACTGTGAGAGGAGATAACGCTAATATAATCATCAAGTGAGAAATCAGCGAGTGTCTGCCTCTACTGATAACTTCATTGTTTAATACGTGCAAGAAAAGCCAATTACTGTACAAGCTGCGAGCTTTGCTTCCATTTGCACCCTCACTGAGAGACAACTTTTGATAAATGGACCAACCAACTCATTCACCAGGTACTAAATCTCGGAGATAAACTATAAATTTCTAAGCCTCACATCCCTAATATAACCCAGATTTAAAAGTGGATTTATGCCAATCAGGGTTGTTGATTTTTTTTTAATAAATAAAATATGATTTATTTAATTTATATCGTTTTTTTTAATCGGATTTTTTTATTCAAGTTTGTATTAACCAGAATCCCCCCAAAATATATTATTGCACCATGATAGTCACCATCCAGTCCAAAATGAGTATATTACATCATCAAATATGAGTACAGTATATTACAGTACAGTACAGTACAGTGTTACATCATCCAAGGCATCATCCACGGGACTGTACACACTGCTCATGGTTATGATACTGAAGCTGCTTAAGTTAGTCACAAATTGTTGTGTGTTGTAACAAAGCCTAAGAGACATTATAAATGGATCTTTATACATATTAAATGTTATGTTGTATCCAAAACTAATGTGATTCAGTTGGTTGTACTTAATTTTTCTATATACAAATTAGACACAAGTTATCAGTGCCTTTAATATTTACCTACAACTCCTACTTGTTTGAAGCATAAGTACAATACAAGAGAACATGTAGTAATGATACTCGTCTGAAATGTTGTTGTTGTTTTAGTTACAAAGCACAATGTTGTAATGTTAGTTGTGAGAACACTGAACAGTGAACATTACAAAAGTGGAGGTTTCTTTTGTTTAATTATATAGACTTCTTCTGTGTTAAGAGCTCATTCTGTTTCTGTGGCTCATAAACAATACAGTACAGTTGGCTATGTAAACAGTTTTGTTTAGTTTTTCTTCCTTAACTTTACATTTACGTGTACAAATCAAATTATGTTTAAATCATTTTTTTTAAATCAAGATTTAAATCAATGAAATGGAACAAAGTAATATTTCTATATATTCAGAGATGTATATTATAACACAGAAGTGCTCCCCCTGTCCCACCAGGAGGAAGGTGACCACTGCGATAAAAGAATAAACTTCAAAACAGTCCCCGTGTTAACTCAGCCTTGTACTGTACCAGACGTGTGGACGGATGGGTCTACACCCCTTTTAACTGGTCAGTATAATTATATTCTTTTGGACTAGAGGTGACGCCTATCATACCTGTATCTTTACCCTGTGTTCCTTATGTCTGTCATGTTCGTTTGTGTATATGTTGACCTTCATTTGTTTGTCATATTGAAGCCCACTGACGCGTCCAGTCACTTATCTCCTCCATATTTATGGTGTCCCGTCGCCCATAGACCACCCCATATTGTCAGTGTATTTATAATCAAAGGATAACATATACAAAAGATGCATATAAATAAATGAAAAATAAATAAATAAATAAATATTGAACACAAAAGGAGGTGAGAATGGGTGTTAAGTGTTAGAGGAAGCTGTGAGCAGAGGCAGATTCATTCAGCACCAGAGGGTAGATATTTGTGAAGTGTACTTGTGGTGGTGGAAGACTGGCTCGAGCTTGAATGGGGTGCGTACCAAGGATTATGTTTGGAGCAAAATTTAATGATTTGATGATTTGGGAGTAATAGAAAATCACTTGAGATTATTGAACGTGAAAGAGAACTTACGTAAAAACGAAAACTATATTGGAAATACAATCATGACCATTATTCTTTGTTATATGTATACAAAAGTAGTAGATTATTTCCCACAATAAATTATATTCGCACTTACAGCTATTCTGACAATGTTTATTCAGTAAACTTGACAAGTAAATTGGTTCTTCAGTTTTTCTATAGATCTAATTAAAACATCTGACGGGTCACCAGCTCCCACGTGACGACTCTCGCGTTCTGGGAAATCATTTCTAATTATTTTTCGCTACCCGTGATGGAGAGATATTCACACTTTTATATATTATTATTATTATTTATTTATTTATGAAAGGCTGGAAATCCGGAAGCCACATAGTTTCCTGTTTTAGTTAAATTTTCAGATACTTAATTTACTTAAAATAACTGTCCCTTTACTCTTAGACAAGGAAATCACTAGAAACAAACGAAATGTATTACTAGTATACATATAATATGATGAAATATGTATGTGGGTCTAATCTGGTGATTTAACCTGACGATGTAGTTATTTATCTGTGGCTCAGATAATTAGGACATATTTCACCGTTTTTCTTCCACACTAAAAATCTTCAGATATGCGTCATGGCTGATGGAAAGTTTGATCTTGAAATTTATATAACGATCCGGAAAAAGTGACAAAAAATGAAAAGTTTTTAGGTAGTGAAAGGTCTACCTGCAGAGTGGCATGAACCTCTGGCTTCTGTCACCACCCAGCTGATACTAAGAGAGGCGAATCACGTACAATTCATGGGCTATTCTCGTAGGTGACTTGTGTCTTGGTTTAACATCCTCAGCTTCGCACAAGAAGAAACTTTACAGCCTGGGAGTTTTGCTGTTACTTTAAAATGGTTTCTTTTCTCCTATTACCAACTCAGTTTCTAATCTCTTGGCGTTATCATTTGCCTTAAGGAACATGTGTACACCAGGAGATATTTGGCGAGTGTGTTGGTTAGGTTAGGTTAAGCTAGGTTTATACTTGGTGCTATTTATAGTTTTTTTAGGTTGGTGTATATAATTTATTCTGTGTACTTATTACTTCGAGTTTTTGATCGGTAAGACACATTACAGTTATCGATAAATGTATTACACACACACACACACACACACACACACACTATAAATATATATCCCGTACAAATAACCTAGGTTTATTGAATTACAACTACCTATTTAGTGTTGCCTCTATATGCAGAAAATAATCAAGAATCATTTCACCAGAATAATTTGATGGTGGAATAATAACATATTATTGGATATGTGGAAAAGCCAATATCAAAACACGTACCACTCTCATCCCCCATATCAAAGTGTGACGTTGTTTATTTAATATTGAAAACGAGATCACTGGTACAAAGATGGCTGAACTTTACTTAATAACAGAGAATTATTTTGTGACGGGAGCTCACAACATCGTTAACATTATCGGACGAATGTAATGTAATACTAATTAATTTATTTCCAGTTTATGTAAAGCTAATTAGTTGTCGAAATACTTTAGGTTAGTATTTCAAACTGGTTTGTATTTTAGGTGTTATAGAAATCAGCTCACCCGTATTAGAATTACTGTCAATAGATTTTTAACAGACGGTGGTAGTTGGTCGATGTTTAGTCTTATTTCCTATAAAAAAGGCGTTCACAAACCTGAAATTAGACTTTACTCAAAGGTGTCAACACAGTCAAGTGAAGCGTTTTTTTCGAACCTGTGGCCTTGAACAGTGAAGTGGATTCAGGGGTTACCTCCAGTACTAAAGGTTAATGGTTCACGCCCGGGGGCACACTTCAGCCCACCCAGCTATGAATGTGGTATCTGACTTTACAACTGAGTTATTGGTTCACGCCCGGGGGCACACTTCAGCCCACCCAGCTATGAATGTGGTATCTGACTTTACAACTGAGGATTTGAAAGCAGTCGAGTATAGTGCCGGTCACTCTGCCTCTCTGGGTACTGAAAGCTCACCCGTATTTATAACACCTCTAGCGTACAGTCAGGACTTACGAGACCCTTCATACAGAGACGCAGATGACCCTACCCACGTAACCCTTTAGGTTTGAGTAGCGGTATACAATGTGTTCTTAGATAAAAGACTGTCTTGTAAAATTCGATAAGTTAATATACTGTAGTTCCGCATAAACCATAAAATTATCGGGAAATAATCTTGACTCCGCACAGTCACTTGGCTTCACTAGGAGGCTTCATCTGGTACATAAAGAACACCTTGTCTGGTCACAAGTTTATTAACTCTTGGACACTATAAAGGTTGTTATCAGGGAGATCCATCTATTCTGGGAGGAAAGATATGAAATGGAATGAAACAAGATATGTCAATATAATGAATTGTATCTTAAGTTTGGTAGACTTGTATTTTCTTGTATAAAAATTAATGCTAAAAATACCACGAAGTAATTTTGATTTCCACTTGGGCTTCTTAACATAACGTATAAATAAACTAAACAAGATGTTTCTTTACTCTTTCAATACGCATGAATTTCATTGTTATTAATATGATACTTTAAGTTTTCTATTGTATATTTTAAGGATTAAAATGTTTCTTTCCTTAATAGAGCAGCAACCACAAACTTTCTCTGGCGTAAAAAAAAAAACACATTTAACCCCTCAGAAGATCATCCACTTTTTGGTAAGATTGTGACGACGAACGTGTATGAAGGATGACGCCGAGATGAGACAAATTACCTGGATATCAGTGGTTTACACAGTAGTTAACCGAGGTGTATAAACGCATGCAAATGAGTTGTTGGATGAATAAACATGAGTGAGTGGTAGCTGCCTAGAATTCTAATATGAGTCTGGATATTAAACTAAAGTGTAGTTTCTACATGAAGACAGGGTACGTATGCAGAGTGACCTTGGAAACTTTACATCTTGACAGCCGTTGGGTTTACGTCACCCCATCATGCAACTGACACAGCCGCCAAAATAGTTGGAACTAACAGAGGATGTGTATGCCACGTGTTCCCAGTTACGGTCATAATATTGAAAATCATTTTTAGGACAACGCCGAGTAGATACAGTGCTCGCCGCCTATCCCAGGGATCACTGATTCGATCCCGGGGCACCCCTGGACCACCCAGCTGTAAATAGGTTCCTAACTTCACATTTTGGGGGTAAGTGAAAGCTATTAAGTGTAGTGCCTCCTTGGTGTTATCTTACGAGATCCACCGTCACCTCCTTACTACCAGGTTGATTTACAAAAAAGAAGTTTAAGACACTTGGATTGGTTACAGTGTTGCACTCCGACCTCAGGACATAAACCTCGGTCGGACAGAACTGACGGAACACATTTGTATATGATCCATAACTTCTCTGAGTACAACTTCAAGGTTCTTAAGAAAATGTCCAATTCAAGAAATGACTCAGCGACCGAATATGTGAGAAGAGGACAAGAAGTAAATCGAGTGTGTAGTCTTTTAATTGTTAGATAATGGTGTAAAACATTGGCTATGACCCGTGTTGACTTATTTAGTCCATCCGGTTGTATGTGAGCACCTGACTTAACAGTAGAGGAAGGTGTAATCTACATTGCTCTGTTGTATATGCACTGCCCATAACAGGTTTAAGGGATCCACTTTCACGTAGACGGCGCCCATTCCAGGGGAGACGACAATGTCTTATGGGAATCCTACAGTACAATGCCCCGTCCGCCCATCTTTGACACACTGTTCATCAATAATAAAATAGTTTTCCACTTCTCCTTGGCCAGCATCCACCCCTCAAGTTATAGCTTCAGCCATATCGATCACATAATGTTTGTTTATTTTCACCTCGACGCGACCCGCCCTCAGATAACGCTCTGTTTACTACACTCCGTCAGTGTTGGGTAATTCGCTTTAACCTTGACTCTCCTTCTTAAATATTATATGAGTTTGTCCATGACTAACATCCTGCCAAGTTCTAATAAATTTGGTTAAAATATTTTGAGATATTTTGCGCATGCACGGACCGACGCAGAAAAACACACACACACACACCGGAATACCAAGTTTATTTTGCAAGCAAAGTCAATAAAAATGATGAAATAAAACCACCTGTTTACAAGCGCATTATTCACGTCGTGAGTCAGCCAGCCAGAGTATGTTACACATTTTGTAAACTGTGTTAGTAATTAGCGCCGAGAAATATATAACAGAGGAGTAAAATCTTATTTAACTTGACGATAAAAACAAAAACAATTATATATCTTTGGTTTATTCTTAAGGAAACAAAATACGGGTTTAGGGCCCTGGTTTATATACACAGACCATCATCACGCTGAAGGGGAAACATAACAAGAACATTTTCCTCCTTGTAGTCTATGTGAACCAAGAGGTCATCAGTGAACAACGAAAACAACACTTAGGTTAGGTTAGGTTAGGGTAGGTTAGGTTTGATTTCATCAGGTTAGGTTAGGTTAACTTATGTCACGAGAGGTAGAAATAAATAAAAAATGAAAACCAATCGTTACCATCGACCTTTCTTAACCTAACCTAACCTAACCTAACCTAACCTAACCTAACCTAACCTAACCATCCCAGTCACTAATTTCCCTTGCCTCTCTTTCCTCTACTCTTTAAATTTCCTTCACTTCACTCGTTGCTCTAACCAATCTCACTCCTGAAGCCTCCACACAGATTAATGGCGAAGCTAATTTACTTCGTCAGTCTCCTGGAAACTTCCCGACTGACAAGTACGAAAATCACAAGGATAAATTTTGAACCATTGTTAACCATGAATATATAGGAGCTATTTTTTACTTCCTACCCACCCTGTATGAGTGTACTGACTTCCTGCCCACCCTGTATGAGTGTACCGACTTCCTGCCCACCCTGTATGAGTGTATTGACTTCCTGCCCACCCTGTATGATTGTCTTGACTTCCTGCCCACCCTGTATTAGTGTATTGACTTCCTGCCCACCCTGTATGAGTGTACTGACTTCCTGCCCACCCTGTATGATTGTCTTGACTTCCTGTCCACCCTGTATTAGTGTATTGACTTCCTGCCCACCCTGTATGATTGTCTTGACTTCCTGTCCACCCTGTATTAGTGTAATGACTTCCTGCCCACCCTGTATGAGTGTACTGACTTCCTGCCCACCCTGTATGATTGTCTTGACTTCCTGCCCACCCTGTATTAGTGTGTTGACTTCTTGCCCACCCTGTATGTGTGTATTGACTTCCTGCCCACCCTGTATTAGTGTGTTGACTTCCTGCCGACCCTGTATGATTGTGTTGACTTCCTGCCCACCCTGTATTAGTGTGTTGACTTCCTGCCCACCCTGTATGATTGTGTTGACTTCCTGCCCACCCTGTATTAGTGTGTTGACTTCTTGCCCACCCTGTATGACTGAAGCGAGAACATTACATGGAAATATTTCGCCCCGTTATTGTATCTGAACAAATATACATTATTAACTGGGAACTGGATGGGGTAATCTATCAACATTTATGACGTGTTTTTGCTTTATAAACAAACATCCATAATAGACTCTCTTAACCCGGTGTCACAGAGAACCTGCTTATTATATCTGCATTATCTATGAGCCAGGCTTCCTCCCTATTTACAATACGGGGTTTTCCTATGTTAATGCGTCATACCATGTGGCCCGCTGTGCTTAGGACCTCATGGTGGGTTGGGTTGGGTTGGGTTAGGTTAGGTTAGGTTAGGTTAGGTTAGGTTAGGTTAGGTTAGGTTAGGTTAGGTTAGGTTAGGTTAGGTTAGGTTAGGTACACTCTGTTTGATATTATTTAGTGAATGGCAAGTAATATATACCTTGATGAGACCTTCCTCGTTTGTCAAGATTAAATAATACACGTACCTGTACAATTAACGTGTTATACTAGCTCCACAAATACTCTTAATATCTACCTCAATAGTCAGGTTATAAGACATAATACTGATAATCTATTAAAAAAAATTCCACCTTAAGTTTCCCCTGGTGTTAAGTGAACGCCTCTCTCTACGTTGGAGTTTGTGTGTAAAAGTGACGTTATTTCTACTCGTGTACTGTGTGATAACTTTGAGCTTCCATTTAAGTGTATTTCTCTGTCATCACTTGAGAGAAATATTTACCTTAGGGACCTCATAATCTGGGCCCAAGTGTAGATTAATCTCTCCTAATTGACGTCCCAAATGTCGTCATGTATTCGGGTTCCCTAATCTATATTGCGTTTGGTGAGTTGAGTCAGCATGTGTATGAGACGATATATTCAAGAGGCCTGTTTTAAATAAATTGGTTAGTGAGCAAATTTAGTTCTGTTAACGAAACAACCAAAATATTTACATCGAACAAATAGATAAGTTAGAGAAGGAAGATTCTCTGTATGAGTCTCAATCTTTGTCTCACATCACAAAAATTGAAGAGAAACAAGTGGGGTGGGATCAAAGAGTCTTTAGTTTACAGATGTTTTCCCTCCGGCGTGAAGAGTGAGATGACGTGTAGTCTGAGAGTCGTCGTTCTTGTTTACTAGCACATGGGGCGCCTGAGTCAAGCCTAATAAATAATACCAATAGAATGAAGGTGGATCCAATAATCCCTTTTATCGGTACACGAGGAGGCAGACTATTACTGTAATCAACTATCTTCACTTCTCTATAATGTAAAATTTGATACCCATTCAGAGCTGAGTGGACTCGGTGTTGTGAACCACCAAACAACAAGAAACGAAGCTTAGGGTTCATTTCTTCTTGTCAATCACACTTGTTGGCCAAAATATACGCTAGTGTGGCCACGCCCTTGAGATAGGGATTGATTTCTATATCTATTCAGCCACCGCATCACCTACTATACGTATGATGATATAAGAATATTTACAAAAAGAAAAGTAATTACTGTGTTGAACATTGTAGACTGGCAAGTTAACTGGTGTGCCGTCCGCTCACCAGTGCGTTATCCCGGCGTCACATTACAGTACACTCCGCTCCCAAATATAAGTTCTATATCATTTTAAATACAGAATATTTCCTGATATTCTAGAGCCAAAAAAAATAATAAAACTCTAACATAAAAAATAGTCTCGCCTAAAAGCTGAACACGACAATTACACCGCTCCAATAAATATATATTTTTATCGCTACGTACACAATATACCAAGTCATTATTATCTGGCAGAGTGCGTTATGTTAATTCTCTTCATATTTCATAACTTTGATACTCCAGGAAAAGTATTAAGAGTTCTTGTGTGATAGAACTCATAACATCACTACACTACGCTAGGTTCGATTAAGTTAAGTTAGGTTAGTTTAGATTAGATTAGGTTAGGTTAGTTTAGGTTAGTTTAGGTTAGATTAGGTTAGGTTAGTTTAGGTTAGATTAGGTTAGGTTAGGTTAGGTTAGGTTAGGTGATCTGATGAACACTTTTCTAATTGTTAACGTGAAGAACAATAGAATAATTAATGCATATATTAGGTATAAATACTGTGAGTAATTCTGTTGTATTTCAGTTCATACCTTGACATTATATAAGAGTATCAAGATTTAATGTTTATCTCAGTATTACTACAAGGGTTGTCACGTATCTAATGAAAACATACAATACAAAATAGAAATACAACTTTTACTACTTCTTCTTTCTTGATATCTTTCATTCTTCATTCACCCAACCGAAGGGATACGGCACTCGGAGCACTCTCAGTCCACCCAGCTGCGAATGGGTACCTAACTTTACGGTTGGTGAAATGAAAGCGATCGCGTACAGTGTCGGCCACCGTTCCTATGAGACCTTCCTATATTTTCAACCAAACTCCACAAAATACAAACATAACATGAATATTTTCCCTTTTTTTCCCTACATAAATTTTCCCTTATTACCCAAATTTATTTCAGCTATAGAAAACTGTATTTACTGTGTGTGTACTGACTCTTAATATTTATAATGGCAAGAGTTTATGTATTATATTTCTAAAAACTATATTAATTTGTGAAGGTATAAAAATTATTATTATTACAATACTAATAAAAAATATATATATAAAGATACATAAAGTTTGATATTTAATAGTTAAGGATAAGTGTTTGTTTTGCATAATAATATACAGTATAATAATGAACCAAATGTGTGATATAGTTCCTGTCGGGATCTGGTTATGGGAGTTTGTTTCTCAGAATTATTTGATATAGAAGATACGGAGACTAAAACTAATACAGCTTATAATATTCCTCACCTAAGTCATATTTCTCACCATATAGTCATAATATTCCTCACCACCAGTCATAATATTTCTCACCAACACAGTCATAATATTCCTCACCACACGGTCATAATATTTCTCACCAACACAGTCAGCCATAATATTTTTCACCACCACGGTCAGTTATAATATTTCTTACCATCACAGTTAGATCATTTCGTTTTTAAAGCAAATTATTTTCAAATTGTGTTCTCGTGCGTTTTGCTTGCCTCTCATTGGTTAGCGAATCATTGAATAAAACACCATTGTCTTGCAAGTGTATATACGTACGTGGCTAAAACAACTATCTGTGAATACTTTGTGGGAAACAATATGAGACCAAGGACGATAAATTTTGGTATATGAGAACTGTCAAGAGTCACACGTAAAATTTCGAAGCATATGAACCCCCAGCTGCACAGATAGTTGTTTTAGCTACTGTACAGTATATGAATGTAATCTTTCATCATTGCAAAATTATTTCATTATATTATGTAGTCTTGAAACCTATATTGACGTCTCCTTCACAACATTCCACGCTAATAACATGGAAACTAGAGTAGTTGTACCTCGTAGATTCAACTATCGAGGAAACAAGATATAATTTAGTTTATATTATTTTTTTTTTTTTACTCTTATTGTTTCGATGAAATTTGCTTTTAAATAATCGTTGTAGATTTGATGGTGTTGGAATCGTGTGTTAGTATGGCAGTTCACCCGTCATGTGTAATACATGTTTAAAATATCGTTATTATTTATGGTCTAGTAATGAATTATAAGGATTATTAATCACGTCCGGGCAGAGACTCAGTACCTGTCAGCCTCACACTAGAGATCCATCATTTAAATGTTAGTGGTAAAGAACTTCATCCAGGATAACATTTCATACAACTTCCTCACGATATATATTGATGTAGACTCGTAGAGGAACAAACCTTTTCTCTTTTGATATACATTATGTGAGTCATGCCTGCTGTGACCTAACCTAACCAACTCTGTTAATGTATTTATTGATGGGGAAAAAGCTGCCATGGTATAGTAACATTAACATCGTATACGAATGAGATTATTGAAGCTTTAAGAAGGTCACTCATAGACCAGGTAATATGGTAACGACTCTTATGCAACGGAAGGTATTTTCACTGAACCATTATTACCGGTGTTACTAGACCTGCGCTACAGTTCCTAAGGTGGCACTGCGGGTTAAGTTAGGTTGGGTTGGGTTAGGTTAGGTTAGGTTAGGCTAGGTTAGGTTAGGTTAAGTTAGGTTAGGTTAGGTTACGTTAGGATTCATTGTACGGAAGGTATTGTAGTGGACGTCTCCCCTACAAACTGCGTATCGCATTCCAATGTGCCGCCTTCCCGAGCAACCAACCAGATGTTACCGTATCTTAGCAACGGAACCAGTCACCTGCGACTTTCTGGGTTTTCCCAACATGACTCATAGCGGCTGCTGGGTATATAAGCTCTGTCTCTCCATTGAGATTCATTCTGACCAATCTTCTACAACAAGCAACACTTCCTCTGCCGCTGCCTGGCAGCCCTCGCATCTCCTCGCCTGCCTGGCGGACCTCGCTCCTGCCAGCGAGCATGGCGACCCACCAGCTGTCCTTCTCTGAGCTTCCTCACCAACCAACTCTCATTCTGCCCAACTTCCTGAACAAGCAACACCTCCAGCACCAGACTGTCTATCATATAACTTATATATTATACAAGAAAACCACATTAGAGTTTCCTTCCATCCTGAGTGCTAGACAACATTAATACCTCGTTACCCCTACAATGGTGACTCCCGGAGATAGCACTCACACAGGGTGGAGGAGACACTGATCACGCTCCCAGTCTTCAAGCAGACACCGGCTCCTCTTCCTGCCCCAAGCACCACATCCTACGACCCCAGCACACCCGTCCTGCCTCAGACGCTGACCCAGGCCCACACACCCCAGCAGGCGCATCTGACGACTCAGTACCTGCCGTGAGGGAAGCACACAACATCCATCGCCTCCACACCCCCTCTTTTCTCCCTCAGGTACTCCCTGCTAATGTCCTGCACCCTGCTGCTGTCGTGGACCCAGCTGCTGTCACGAGCCCTAATCCGCTTCTGCTGACGCAGCCCCTGCTCCTGACCCAGGCCCACACACACCCCAGCAGGCGCATCTGACGACCCTGTACCTGTCGTGAGGGAAGCACACCAATCATCGCCTCTACACACCCTTTTTCTCCCTTCTCCCACAGATAGTGTGTATCTAGACAGTTGTATTTTAGCGATCGGCTCATCACGCCATCGCCGTTGTCTCACATGAGGCATGCACCGCCCGGTCTGCCTCACATGTGCTAAGCAACTCTACAAACAACAAGTCTCCTACACCGCCTGGAGGGAAGGGGGAGTATTGTAGTGGACGTCTCCCCTACAAACTGCGTATCGCATTCCAATGTGCCGCCTTCCCTAGCAACCAACCAGATGTTACCGTATCTTAGCAACGGAACCAGTCACCGGCGACTTTCTGGGTTTTCCCAACATGACTCATAGCGGCTGCTGGGTATATAAGCTCTGTCTCTCCATTGAGATTCATTCTGCCCATCTTCCTGAACAAGCAACACCTCCTCCAGCACCAGACTGTCTATCATATAACTTATATATTACACAAGAAAACCACATTAGAGTTTCCATCCATCCTGAGTGCTAGACAACATTATATCTCGATACCCCTACAGTATTATGGTTGTATAGGAAGGTTACAGTTGTTAATGATGTCTATGTTTGTTGTGACGACAGTTGTTGTTGTTAATGCTTGTATGATCATGTGTCTGGTTACCGTACACGTGTTTCCAATTAATAAGTCATTGGTTATCACACTCAACCATAATGCTGATTCCAAGAAGTGAAACACATTTGGCTGTGGATGAACCTAATGTTAACTGCAAGTCATTAAATCATTAATGGTTTCTGGGTAAATAATATTAATGTTTGAAGTTTATGATACTAATAAAAACAATATTAGAGATGAAATTACCAGAACATTTGAGCATAACTATATAGTTAGTGTTGTTCTTTTAGTATACACAATAATAATTGAACACCGACATTAGCCTTAGGTAGTTCATTAAAACCGATCATTTCCATCACCAGATCCGTAAATGTCGGGATTTTTTTTTCCATTCTTTACATAATTATAAAGTAACACGTACTGTATACACTGCCAGTTAGCTCCTGCCTTTACCCCATACCGAGGAGATACTCAACTATCAGTGAGGGGAAGGATTTGTTTAATACACAAAAGGTAAATGTTGACGTAAGGACCAGTCAAGACAAGACCGTCACGTTTTGTTATCATCAGTAATATAATTGTTTTAACTCGTCCTGTTCAATACCTTTCTGACCCTTATGGGCGTGAACATAAAGAACAAGAACATGTCACCGTCGTTGTTCATCATCATGTTACAATAAAGAACAAGAACATGTCACCGTCTTTGTTCATCATCATGTTACAATAAAGAACAAGAACATGTCACCGTCTTTGTTCATCATTATGTTACAATAAAGAACAAGAACATGTCACCGTCGTTGTTCATCATCATGTTACAATAAAGAACAAGAACATGTCACCGTCGTTGTTCATCATCATGTTACAATAAAGAACAAGAACATGTCACCGTCGTTGTTCATCATCATGTTACAATAAAGAACAAGAACATGTCACCGTCTTTGTTCATCATCATGTTACAATAAAGAACAAGAACATGTCACCGTCTTTGTTCATCATCATGTTACAATAAAGAACAAGAACATGTCACCGTCTTTGTTCATCATCATGTTACAATAAAGAACAAGAACATGTCACCGTCTTTGTTCATCATCATGTTACAATAAAGAACAAGAACATGTCACCGTCTTTGTTCATCATCATGTTACAATAAAGAACAAGAACATGTCACCGTCTTTGTTCATCATCATGAACAAGAACATGTCACCGTCTTTGTTCATCATCATGTTACAATAAAGAACAAGAACATGTCACCGTCTTTGTTCATCATCATGTTACAATAAAGAACAAGAACATGTCACCGTCTTTGTTCATCATCATGTTACAATAAAGAACAAGAACATGTCACCGTCTTTGTTCATCATGTTACATCACTTCATTTATAAAGTTATCAACAACATGTAAGTTATCGTTCTTCACCATTTCGAACTTTTCTCAGATGATTAGGCAACATGGTTTTCTGGATGAGGGTGAAGGATGTGGTGTGTACTGCACTGCACATAATAGGATTAACTTTATCCGGGAACTCATGCAGCGAACCAGTAAATATTAAGGCAAGATGATAATGATCTTAAAACCACAAAAATTACCAATTATCCTACACATCATTGGGACAAATCTTAATTATATCTAAACGAGCGTTACGTGTTGGTAAAGGCGGGAGTCGAGTCCTGTGGTTCCCTTAAGACAATTGAAAGAGGCGCTTGTTAATGACACACCCACAACAAGTGTCGAAGACCGTGCTTACACTTATGGTCAGATGATGAGGAATATTTTTTTTATTCCCTGTAAATATAACTAAATCAACATACTCGAACTTCTTACACATATACAGGTTATGTTTGTAAATGTATGCTGCACTCGTCATGTCAGGAAGTGATACTGAACGAGGTAAACTCCTAATCTGGGAAGATATTGTAAGCATAATGAAATGTCTAATGGTATACCCTACTACAGTATGGCATCACGAAAATTGTGACGAGGTCCCAGGTTGCTGATCTGACTTTCAGCCTCATTTACACATTATTGCAGGGTCTCAATTGGCTCTCCTACTTTGACAATACAACATATATATTGGTTCTCACTCTTGATTTGTTATATTTTTCCCAGTTCCGTATTTATTTATGCCCCCCCCCCCCAGGCCCCGATGTGGGTCGGTTACCTGTGCCCGGGTGGGTTAATCATATATATATATAATATATATATATATATATATATATATATATATATATATATATATATATATATATATATATATATATATATATATATATATATATATATATATATATAACAGTTTAAATATACAATTCACAATCTCAAACTGAACGTCCCAAACGTCCTTCGTTTTATTGACAACTGGCAACACATTTTCCGAGTTAGAGAGTCTACCCGTGTTCCCACTTAAGCTGGGAAGGAATATTCTGAAAGCAAGAGTTGTGACTCACAAGGAGTCTCACCTCTGTGACGTAGTCTAAATACGCTCAGTAATGCTGCCGTGTTTATCTCTCAACTCTGAAACATATAAGACCATCTCCAGCCTTTTATAACCAAGATTAGACACAAGTGTAAGGAATACAATCCTGAATTATGAAATTAACTTTTTTAACTTGTATACAGTTTATTTATGACACTTAACACTGCAACTTTCAGAAATTTTAGCACGGTGCAGGTAGCTAAGTTGGTGAATAATGATGCCTCATAATTCTCCACTAACCAACAATGCTCATCAGTTCTGTTCTTTCTAAAAAAAAATAAAAAAAAAACACTTCACCTGAACGATCACAGAATAAAACAAAAACTAAATTTTCTATCAAATTCCTCCGTATATTTTGTGCCTTTACAATGATTGAATTTTCGCAGGAACGAGAGAGACAAACAGACAACTGTTGACAATTAAAAGATTCCTTAATTTACAGTTAGGAATTCTGGGAAAATGCGCCCTGGCCTCCCATGTACACTGAGAGTTACACGATCCACCGGGTTATAATGGCGCTCCCCCAGAGGCCTTCTTCCTACCCAGCTACACACTCCCCTGTGGGTCCAAGGTCGCACAACCCTAACCTAACCTAAACTAACCTAACCTAACTTAACCTGAACACGTTTTGAGGAGAATGTGTGAAAATCCGACTGAAGAAAAAAAAAGATCCTTCATGGATGCAAGAATATATATATAGCGGTAAATCTTTTAAGCATAGAAGGAACCTTACAAGGTCGAATAAATAGGAACTTGAGAATCGACGTGACTGGAACACGCAATAAACAGCCGGATGGTCCTCCATCCGAGTTGTAAATCCCCGGAATAGCCTGCAGCTCCGACTCTAAGCTCTTTCAAAACAAAGTGTAATGAATACTTAAAAGAAAAAACTCCTGGATACCCAAACACCAGATAAAGGCGGAGAAAACAAAAGAGGGCGCTTATCTTTTATCCCCCAAGTATTTATGGCTTGGTAAGTTATCACTCGTAAACATTTATTTCCAAGCAATTACTGAAACGCCCATTCACGATACTTAACCAATTACAAAGAAAACAAAGAAACTGACTAAAAAAAGTCGTCTGAAACTGACGAATGCAATAATCTTCGGCGTCTCATTCATATTCTAAATAAAATAAACATATTCCCTTGGCAACATCTGACAATCTGTTTAGCCCCTGTCTAATACACAGTAATATTTATACGTCTGTGGGCTGCATATATAATAACAACACCCACGGTAATTATACTATGAGCAAACGTCTAGTAATCCTGTCTTGGTGACACACACACACACACACACACACACACACACACCACACACACGCACACACAATACCAGTACGTGTGATTTAAGTTACTGCGAGAAAGAACAATTAATGACCAATTTCTGTGGTCTAACTAACAATGAAGGGGGGAGACTTTTGTCGTAATTGTTGGGAAAATATTTACCGTGAAAAATAATTCCCGCCACGAGATAAAGCTCCATAAAACATCAAATTCCATTACAAAAAGGAAAAATGAACGATAAAATATGATGACGTTACGCCAGATGGTTAAATGTGGGTCGGCTACTGAAACTGTTTTGATGTTGGAACACTATCTTATGCTGTCTATAGTGTGTGTGTGTGTGTGTGCGTTGACAACTAACCTGGGACCTCAGTAGAAACGCATCAATATTCACAAGTAATTACAAAATACCCCCAGTCTTCACAATACACCTTGGAGTACTTAACACATCCATACCACCCAGACACAATAAGCTACAAGGGAGAAAGAGAGTTAAAGAGACCAGCCGTATAATTTAGAGTCAGGTGCAATAAGTATGAGGTCCGCTAGAGGTTAAAGCATAGGGTGTGTCATAGGAGGGAAGATCAGCTAAAACTAATGGCCCATCACTTTTTTGGTAGATTTTAGTGTATATAAACAGAAAATAATTTCAGTTTCAATATTTTGCAACCTTTTGCTAGGTAAATTTTAGCGTGAAATTTATCGAAAATCTAACGTACAGCTGCATTAGTGCATTACAATTAAATAGTGAACATTGCTATCTGACTTCATTCTTGAACAACCCAACTAACAATATTTTTTTCTGTTTCAGATTCTGATGCATTTATAAGTTGATAATATTTGCGATGGCTACTTGTGTCAGGACGAGGAACCAAAAATCCAGCCATCTCAGTCACTATCTTGGGTCTGGGAGAGAGCTCCTGAAGTCGGAGTTGCCTACATTGAGAGATGCTTTGAGATACGGTGTTTTAATCAGACAAATCAGTGAAAAGAACCAAAGAACTTACACAAACAAAGACATTGCCAGTGATATGACCAAAGCTGTCTTGGCACAGTACACTCTGGCTAACGCTCAGTTCAAGCCTCCAGTCATAACAAGTCAGAAGAAGATTAGTGAGAGACTGCTAGCCAGTTGGGGAAAGGCAAGAATATCTCTCTTGGGAGAGGAAAACTTGCAGTTAAGGACAGCTTTGCCAAGCAACTGGACCAGTTATTTGACATAATTACTTGCAAGTGCCCAATTGTTCTCTGTCCTCAGTTTGGATGCGATCGTGACTGTAAATCCGAGGCCCACATCTCCTGTATTTGCAAGCATGAACTGAAGATTCCTGTGATCGAACTGGCATTTGTCAAAGCACAGAGAAGACTGGCAGTATAAGGCTCTCATGATTTCTAGCCAAGATATTCCGGAGTCCAAGAGACAGGAGGCTGCCACAGAGAGACAGAAGAGGAGAAGAGTTGCCGAGGAAAAGAGACTTGAGAAGGCCCAGGGTGAGGTAAAAAAGGCCGATGATTGGAGTCAAGCTGATTCAGAGTTTAATGACTTCCCCATAGCTGATCCGAGTGCTGACCAGGAGAATGGTGACTTTGTCCCTAACCCAGAAAATAATGATCCCAAACCTTCCAGGCATAAGATTCGAAATAGGAAAGATATCGAGCATAGCTCTGGCCAGCCTGCGACACCACGCTGGTCTCAGAGAAACTGCAGAATACTTAACAGCTGCCTGGGTTGACGGTGGTTTTGATAACACCTGATGATGTTCACCTGGTGATAGATCACTTAACAAAGTAGAGAGGCTCAGGAGAAACTTGTCAGTAACCTAGAAGGAATTTGATAAGGGGATAAGAGAAAATGGAATCAATTGTTTGTTCTTTGATGGGAGAAGGGATGACACTAAAGTGTTCATGAAAGTTGGAGATTCTGACAAGTTGTTCCCTGCCATGGTGAAGGAGGAACACTACTCCTGCTGCAGTGAACCAGGAAAGAAGTATTTGTGGCATTTCACTCCAGAGAAAGATGACATCAGGAAACCAGCTGAGAGAGTGGCAGATAACATTGTGAACTGGCTCAGAGAGAGGAACATAGACCAGACCCTGCAGACCATTGGAGGGGACAGCACCAACACGAACACAGGGTGGCAAGGGGGGGTCATACAGTGGATAGAGCGGAAGATTGGGAGGAAGCTGGTCTGGATTGTTTGTGACCTCCACACCAACGAGTTGCCACTCAGACATCTGATCCAGGAGCTGGATGGCAAGACTCTTTCAAACAACAGATGGTCTGGTCCTCTTGGCAAGATGCTGGACTCTGCCACTGAGTTAGAAATAAATCCGAGCTTTGAAAAAATCACAGTTGGCCCTCCACTCGTTGAGCTTGCACATACTGTCATTGACGACCTGAGTACTGACCAGTACTATGGTTACATGATTTGCAGTGCCATCAAAACTGGGGTCATGCCTGATAGACTTGCTTACCTGCAGATAGGTCCAGTCTCACATTCTAGGTGGCTCAACGGCTCTCAGGTTCTGCAGAATTTGGGTCGCTCATCATAAACTGAAAGGGAACCAGCTTCACAACCTGAGACTTATTGTCCAATCATCGTGAGTGTCTACTTGCCAAATTGGTTCAACACCAAGGTCAAGTCATCGTTCTCCGAAGGTCCGAGGCATGTTCTCTTCCAGCTTGAGCTCCTGAGGAGTCAGCCAAGGAAGGTTGTTCAGATTGTGGAGCAGACTGTGAGGAGATCTTCCTGGTATGCTCATCCCGGAGGCAGTTCTGCAGACAATGCTCTGCAGTAAGGATGAGGAGGAGAGAAGAGTGGCAGTCAAAAAGATCTTGGATATGAGACTTATGAGAGGATCTGGGCATGACGAATCAGTTGGTGACAATTCCTTCAGGGTCAGGAAGACTCCTGAAGTCAATCTAGGTGCCAAGACCCTCACTGATCTCATAGATCTGGATAACATCCAGGCTGGCAGTGAGCCCCCTCTTACCTGCAGCCTCACCAATGTTCAAGTCAGAGCTTTCCTGGACAACCCCATGCATGTCCCTGCCTGGCCCTCGCACACCCAGAGTATAGAGCCTTGTGTACAGCAAGTGAGCGAGGCCAGCAGTCACGTGTACAGCCAGGAGAGGAGGGAAGGCTACATCCGAGCTCAGGTGGTCAGCAGGGAGGCGATGAGTAGAAACAGAAGCAAGAAAGACATGTTCTCTATGGTGTGCAGCAACACCGGGTCGTAGTAGTAAAACCGGTTTTTGTATTTGATGATTTTGTTTTCTAAAGGAATATTAAATTTAATAAATATGTCAAGATCATTCGTTTCACTATTCTGGATCATTTTCATCCTAATAAATTAACCTGATACATTTACTTTACTTTAAATAAGCTATTTAGTGGTGTTGGTAAAAGGGTGGGAATACTGAATTTTCATAAGATTTCAAGTTAAAATTTACCTAGCAAAAAATAAAAACTTTTCAAATCTGAAGATATCACATGATTCTGCACATAGAACTACATCATTAATACCATGGGCCGATTTTTCAAACTCAAAAAAAAAAAATTCGCCTCCGTATGACACACCCTATTAAAGCATCCCTAATGTAGAAACTTTTCTAAACCAGATCTGTCTCTGTGTCCGCGGGAGTTACCACGAGATGTGTTTTGGTTTGGTTTCTGTCGTCATGTCTAGGATGATCAGAAAGGATAGTAGACAGAAACATAATTATGGGACATATCTTTTATACAAGTGAATAATTGATAATCATGTATGTACTCAAGTCTCGCTCGATCTCAAATGGAATATCTGTGGGTTGTGTATGGCCTTGGGTATGTCACCCCTTCAATTAATGCTCTTAACAGAAGAAAAACAAATCCAGCATTGCAGATTCGCAGAGACATCTCATCGCTTTCCCTATTCTATAAATAATTCTCCCAGTCAGTGTGTTGACGAGTTACATTCAATATTGCCACCACGAGGACCTCTGGGAAGGCACATGACTTATGTGTTGAAGTTTCCTCTACCACCACTAAAACTCAACTATACCTCCGACTGGCGTCCTGTAAAGCTCCCTGCCTCAGTTTTTTTTCAATGTAATATAACTTCAATCAGTTAAATTTATTCTACTTCAAATATCTTCAGTGTCTGGCAAGTTTTAACAGTAACAATTGTCTGATCTTTACATGTGCTCTTTGTTTGTTAATAAACAATTAAAGAGGTTGTCAGAAGGCCACGAAGTTGAAATTAGATGTAAATCTCAAAAAAAAAAAAATAACATTATTTACCCGACATGAACAACTACTCCACCGCTGGCATAGAATAAGTTCTCCTGCACACTGTGTAAGCATAAATTTCAAATGTTTGCTCTCCTGTGTACAGCTGTCGCAGTACATCTGTACTAAACTTTACTCTGAATGGTCAAAAGGTAACCGAATTGCTAGTCAGATAATTGTTTTTTACTGGTTTAAATTTGAACTCATAAAAAGTCAAGACACGAATCCTGCCCTTTCCAGAGAAGGCGAATAAGAGATTATCTCATCGAACACAAACATACAAACGTTGGTCACTATTGTAGGTTATGTATCTAAGCTACTGTGCCGAGTAGCAACCTTGTATATAAGCTACTGTGCCGAGTAGCACCTATGTATATAATTACGTGGCAACACTGCACGTGTTATGTGGCATCATTGCCCCGAGGCTGCCATGATGCCCATAACGTATGACCCCTCAGGTCGCCCCACCTGGGAGAAATAAAGTAACAGCCGAAATTTCGACCAGAAATTCCCTCTGCCCCCTTATCCTTCCTTCTGGTGGATTAGTCAGTCTCGCTCCTCACGTTTACTGATTGAGCGGCTCCAGGGTTAGCTGTGAATACATCAAAGAACGTGTAAGATCTTCTCAAAGTTCCTGTGATCGACTGAGAACTTGAGGCTTATTAGCTGTATGCTCACACGGCAGAATAAAATGTTAGCCCCTTCACCCATCATGTGCCTCGCTTCCCCTTAGGTCCTGCACCTGTGAGACTCTGGCAATACTCCTGATGACCAACCGTAACGTCTGGGTGTAAACAGCATCTGTTGCCTCCACGCTCGACATTTAATACAGTAGAAAATATAATACTATTCATTATGGTAGTCAACTAGACTTACCAAACCGTACCGAGAATGATACGTTTCTTCTTTTTTTCTTTTTCTTATTTTTTATTGCTTTATTTTTTCTGCGACAAATGTAAGTAAGTGAGTATACTGATACACCAGGATTCTCTTACCAGTGTAGGTTAGGTTAGGTTAGGTTAGGTTAGGTTAGGTTAGGTTACAGTACCAGCGAAGAGAACTGACGCCACTATCTGGATAGTGTTTTAGTACCATTTTCAAGATAATGGAAGCTATGAGGCTGCCCTTTAAAATATTAAATACTTTAAATTATCCCTCTAGTTTTCTGGAATTCCTAATTGCCAATTCGAAATTTAATTAGCTCAGTAGTTGGCTCAGATTCCATTGTCATTAAGGTTGTTGTTTTGGTTCATTGTAAATATTCTAGTTATGCTCTCTCTCTCCCAGGACCACACAACACTCCACGATGGTACAGGTACGGAAATGTGTTCCTACGCCTCGTGTGGTAGCCCATGTCTCCAAACAGCCAACTTATATGACCTACAAGAAAAAACATCCACCAATCACGTCCGTCGTTACACAACCAATACCCAATCATTCATAGTGATACTACTACTGCGACGGTGCCGTTTGGAGACACAGGTTACCACAGGAGGCGAAGGAACACATTTCCGTGACTGTACGTAGAGCTTCCCTGTGAGTACCAATAATGCTGCTGGGCTACAGTGATCTACGAACACTTATCATAAAATTAGGCTACATATGAATATCAGTTAAACAGTTATAAAGACAACTTATACAACGACTTATACATACAAACACATATATACTCATACAGACACTCCCACACATACATACACACACTCATACATTGGCACAAATATTCACGAAGACATTAGCGCAAGTACAGGAATAAAAACTATATCCTCTCATACATTTTCATTATCTTACACATATTTCCAGGACCTCGTACAGTATTTCGTCCCTTCTGTCTGTCTGTCTGTCTGTCCCCAAAATCACTCCAGAAAAGGTTTGTAGAATTACGCCAAACTCGGTCTGTTTGATCAATATGTGACAAAGTACCTGTGACATGTTTTGGTATAAACCATACTAGAATTGACCAAGCGCTGCCATCGTAAGTTTCTCAGCGTGATAAGACATAAGATTCTCGATTTTGAAAGAAAACCCTGACAAAAGACAGTCTCCAGCGGTGGCTACATTAATTTAGTGTGTCATGATTGTTAATATTTTCCCCTGCCACAGTAAGGGTCTGTGGGCACTGTTAAATTGTTTCCTAGAGTCGTCCAAACACTTCAACTTTTCTTCAGCTTTGCTCCATCAATTTTTTTTATCTCATTGAAACTTGTTACATCCCAACAGGATTAGTCATCCATCACCATGTTTATATTTCTTAACTCTCAAACATTATCAGCGGGGACGACGACCGTACATAAGGTAACGTTACATCTGTTGTCTCCTGCCACGGTTATACTGTTACTGACCAATCACGAGCCAGTACATACCATGACGTCAGTTTTCCTACTCTTAACTTTTGCCACACAACATGCTATCAAAGCTCACAGTTATCAGACCTTTAGCTGTAATATGTTCGCCCACATAAAGGATCCATCACTCAAACAAATAACCTAAAAAATTAATTAGTTAATTGAATATAAATATACAGTAACCTACAAGAGTTATTTCATCTAGGCAGGACATCGTGTAATTTTGCCGACAAACTTGTGGGGGAACGAAGGTACTTTCTAATGTATGGAGAGCCAAGTGGATATACAAACTCAGACCACTATACTGTAGTGGACGTCTCCCCTACAACTGCGTAGCCACAGCCACCAGACGGCACCTCCACGCATTCCGACGTGCCGTTGCCTAGCAACGAAACTATTCACCGGGACTTCTCGGGTTTTCCCAACATGACTCATGGCGGCTGCTGCTGGGTATATAAGCTCTGTCTCTCCATTGAGATTCATTCTGACCATTCTTCTTGAACAAGCAACACCTCCTCCTCTGCCGCTGCCTGGCGACCCTCGCCTCTCCTCCGCCTGCCTGGCGGACCTCGCTCCCGCCAGCGAGCATGGCGACCCACCAGCTGTCCTCTGAGCTTCCTCACCAACCAACTTTCATTCTGCCCATCTTCCTGAACAAGCAACACCTCCTCCAGCAAGCTCCACGCTGTTAACATTTATTTCAACCAGGAGGCCAGCAACAGGCAACATCTTCTCTAACAAAGCTCCTGCACATCTACCTCCTTCAACACGCTACTCACCAAACGTCTTCTACTGAGCAGCTCCCCACCACACGGCATCTCCAGCACCAGACTGTCTTCATATAACTTATATATAATACAAGAAAACCACATTAGAGTTTCCTTCCATCCTGAGTGCCACACAACATTAATATCTCGATACCCCTACAATACTATACCTCCTCCACACACAACGGAGCCTGAAGTACTAAGAGTAATCACTGTTCCACGTGTCCGCTGATCATTTTTTTTTCTTTTGCTGAGTTTACACCGACATTGTGGAGTAAAACTTTCGCAAAAGTTTTCCATAAAATTCCAAAAGAGTGTGCCTGGTGGCCCGACTCACCACAGTGTTGGTCGGCGACGTGTGGAGAAAACGAGTGTCAGGCAGCAGGCGAGGAGGTCTTATAAAATCACAAGTCTCGTGTCCAAGCGGGAAGGATTGACAGACTTATCTACCTGCCTGTCTCTCGATTCTTTTAATCCTATAATTTAAATATCTCTACTACTTGAGTAATTTTAGTCATTGCTTCAGTAATTTCTGATATTCTTGTGGCTGTGGAGACGGGCAAGAAACCAGAAGCAAGTGAGTCACTTCGTTTAAGCTACAATACAGAGAGCATGACTCAGGTGACGTAGGGGTGCGGTCCTACGGTTGTGTGTATGAGCAGGTGCTACATCTCTATAATCAGTCTACCTTCACCCCCATAAGTTTTCCTGTGGTTGTAACCAGATATGACAAAACTGTTTAACAGAATATACAACTATGTATATTTATTATTAAAATAGTTGATTCCGGGATTTTGGACTCACGGGCATTTCATTAAGAATTGACCGTTCAGGGAGTCTAATATAAGAGGCAGAGGGCAGCCTTAATTAAACACTAATCACACACACACACGCATGCGTGCACACACATGCATTTCTTTTAATGAGGAATAGCCCACCCGGGCACAGGTCATCGAGACAGCCACCAGGAGCCTGGGTGGCGAAAATAATAAAAAAGTAAAATAAAAAAAAACAGTGGCGAGAGAGAGTATATTAATCTACCCCAGTAAGATGCCGTCAACCAGCTTTTTGAAGGGTTGCAGCCTGCGCTCCTGCCTCACCACATAAATCAACTCACGCACAGCCATCACCCAGCACATCATACTTCCTTCCATCATAAAAACCACTAAACCCCCAAAAGTTCGATGAGAACAGACGAGTGGCGACGGGAACAGGCAGTGATGACTACCGGGAGTTTCTAGTCACAACAGTTTATTTAGCCAGAAAAATAGAGATACAGAGTGGACATTAATAACAATAATAACATGGGCACAATAGGAGGACACTTGTCGACGGGATCAACAGAGGCATCTTACTCAGTGAAGAAGACGAATCACATCGCCCAGCTGGAGGAGTGACTGAGGGGCAGATTAATAGATTCTGTCACTGATGAACGACCATTGGTGTCATGAGGGTCCCTGGCACAGATGAACGACCATTGGTGTCATGAGGGTCCCTGGCACTGATGAACGACCATTGGTGTCATGAGGGTCCCTGGCACTGATGAACGACCATTGGTGTCATGAGGTCGGCACTGATGAACGACCATTGGTGTCTGGGGGCCCTGGCACTGATGAACGACCATTGTCATGAGGGTCCCTGCTGATGAACGACCATTGGTGTCATGAGGGTCCCTGGCACTGATGAACGACCATTGGTGTCGCGAGGGCCCTGGCACTGATGAACGACCATTGGTGTCATAGGGCCCTGGCACTGATGAACGACCTTGGTGTCATGAGAGTCCCTGGCACTGATGAACGACCATTGGTGTCATGGGGTCCCTGTCACTGATGAACGACCATTGGTGTCATGAGGTCCTGTCACTGATGAACGACCATTGGTGTCGAGGGTCCTGGCACGATGAACGACCATTGGTGTCATGGGGTCCCTGGCACTGATGAACGACCATTGGTGTCGCCCTGGCACTGATGAACGACCATTGGTGTCATGAGGGTCCCTGTCACTGATGAACGACCATTGGTGTCATGGGGGTCCTGTCACTGATGAACCATTGGTGTCATGGGGTCCCTGGCACTGATGAACGACCATTGGTGTCATAGGGGCCCCTGGCACTGATGAACGACCATTGGTGTCGAGGGCTGGCACTGATGAACGACCATTGGTGTCTGGGGGTCCCTGGCACTGATGAACGACCATTGGTGTCATGAGGGTCCCTGGCACTGATGAACGACCGCTGCCCCACCAGGTCACTAACCCAGAGTCTAAGAGGTTTTGTCTCCTGCTGTTGTTCCCTCTTTTCTGCCTGCTGGTGTTCCATATGTCCCCTCCCTGCTGTGTTCCCTCCCATGTTCCCTCTGCTGGTGGGCAGTTCCCTCCTGCTGGTGTTCCCTCCTGCTGGTGTTCTCCCCAGCTGTGTCCCTCCTGCTGGTGTTCCCTCCCTGCTGGTGTTCTCCCTAGCTGGTGTTCCTCTCCTGCTGGTGTTCCTCCTGCAGGTTCCCTCCTGCTGTGTTCTCCCCAGCTGCCTCCCCGCCCCAGCTGTGCCCTCCTGCTGGTGTTCTCCCAGCTGGCTCCCAGCGTGTTCCTCCCTGCTGTGTTCTCCTGCTGTGTCTCCCCATGGTGTTCCCTCCCTGCTGGTGTTCCCTCCTGCTGGTGTTCCCTCCGCTGGTTCCTCCCCAGCGGTGTCTTCCCGGTGTTCCTCCCTGCTGGTGTTCCTTCCTGCTGGTGTTCCCTCTCCTGCTGGTGTTCCTCCTGCTGGTTCCTCCTGCTGGTGTTCCCTCCCCTGCTGTATTCCTCCTGCTGGTGTTCCCTGCTGGTGTTCCTTCCTGCTGGTGTTCCTCCTGCTGGTGTTCCTCCCTGGTGTTCCTCCTGCTGGTGTTCCTCCCTGTTCCCCTCCTGCTGTGTCTCCTCCCCAGCTGGTGCCCTCCTGCTGGGTGTTCCCTCCCCAGCTGGTTCCCCCCTGGTGTTCCTCCTCGTGTTCCCTCCCGCTGTGTCTCCTGCTGGTGTTCTCCCCAGCTGGTGTCCCTCCTCCCCCCTGCTGTGTTCTCCCCAGCCTCCTGCGCCCCTGCTGGTGTTCCTCCTGCTGTGCTGGTGTTCCTCCTGTTGTGTTCTCCAGCTGGTGTTCCTGCTGTGTTCCCCTGTTCTCCCTAGCTGGTGTCCCTCCTGCTGGTGTTCCCTCCTGCTGATGTTCCCTCCTGCTGGGTCTCCCAGGTGTCCTCCTGCTGGTGTTCCCCTCCTGCTGGTGTTCCCTCCCCCAGCTGTGTCTCCTGCTGGTGTCTCCTGCTGTTCCTCCCCTGTGTTCCTCCCGTTCCTCCCTGCTGTTCCCTCCTCCCTGCTGGTGTTCCCTCCTGCTGGTGTTCCTCTCCTGCTGTTCTCGTTCCTCCCTGCTGGTGTTCCTCCTGCTGTGTCCCTCCTGCTGGTGTTCTCCCCCTGCTGGTGTTCCCTCCTGCTGGTTCCTCCCTGCCCCTCCTGCTGGTGTTCCCTCCCTGCTGGTGTTCTCCTGCTGGTGTTCCCTTCCTGCTGGTGTCTCCTGCTGGTGTTCCTCCCACTGGTTCCTCCCCAGCTGGTGTTCCTCCTGCTGGTGTTCCCTCCGCCTGGTGTTCCCTCCTGCTGGTGTTCCTCCAGCTGGTGTTCCCTCCTGCTGGTCTCCAGCTGGTGTTCCTCCGCTGTGTTCCCCCGTTCCTCCTGGTGTTCTCCCCTCCTGCTGTGTCCTCCTGCTGGGTTCTCCGTTCCTCCTGCTGGTGTTCCCTCCTGCTGGTGTTCCCTCCTGAGGTTCCCTCCTGCTGGTGTTCCCTCCAGCTGTGTTCCCTCCTGCTGGTGTTCCCTCCTGCTGGTGTTCCCTCCTGGTGTTCCTCTGCGGTGTTCCCTCCTTGTTGTGTCCCTCCCAGCTGGTGTTCCCTCCTGCTGGTGTTCCCTCCTGCTGGTGTTCTCCCCAGCTGGTGTTCCCTCCCCAGCTGGTGTTCCTCCTGCTGGTGTTCCTCCTGCTGGTGTTCTCCCCAGCTGGTGTTCCCTCCTGCTGGTGTTCTCCCCCAGCTGGTGTTCCTCCTGCTGGTGTGTTCCTCCTGCTGGTGTTCCCTCCTGCTGGTGTTCTCCCCAGCTGGTGTTCCTCCTGCTGGTGTTCCCTCCTGCTGGTGTTCTCCTAGCTGGTGTTCTCCTCCTGCTGCCCTCCTGCTGATGTGTTCCTGCTGGTGCCCCCAGCTGGTGTTCCTCCTGCTGGTGTTCCCTCCTGCTGGTGTTCCTCCTGCTGGTGTTCTCCTGCTGGTGTTCCTCCTGCTGGTGTCTCTCCTGCTGGTGTCCCTTCCTGCTGGTGTTCTCCTGCTGGTGTTCCTCCTGCTGGTGGTGTTCCTCCCTGGTTGTTCTCCCCAGCTGGTGTTCCCTCCTGCTGGTGTTCCCTCCTGCTGGTGTTCCTCCTGCTGGTGTTCCCTCCTGCTGGTGTTCCCTCCTGCTGGTGTTCTCCCCAGCTGGTGTTCCTCCTGCTGGTGTTCCCTCCTGCTGTTCTCCAGCTGGTGTTCCCTCCAGCTGGTGTTCCCTCCTGCTGGTGTCCCTCCTGCTGGTGTTCCTCCTGCTGGTGTTCTCCCAGCTTCATTATCTTGGAGACGCACTACTGCCCACCACCTGTTCCCTCCGCTCATTCTCTTTACCACCTACTGTTCTTCCTTCACCTGTTCTTGTTCACCTACTGTTCTTCCTTCACCTGTTCTTGTTCACCTACTGTTCTTCCTTCTCCTAAAATGGATGAATGAAGGAATGTACAGAGGAATGGAATGAATGAAGGACGTACAGAGGAATGGATGAATGAAGCAACGTACAGAGGAATGGATGAATGAAGCAACGTACAGAGGAATGGATGAATGAAGCAACGTACAGAGGAATGGATGAATGAAGCGACGTACAGAGGAATGGATGAATGAAGCAACGTACAGAGGAATGGATGAATGAAGCAACGTACAGAGGAATGGATGAATGAAACAACGTACAGAGGAATGGATGAATGGGGGGATGTACAGAGGAATGGATGAATGGGGGATGCAGAGGAATGGATTAATGAATGGAAGAATGCACTGAGAAATGAGTACATAAAGGTTGAGTACAGATAAATAGATAAACGTAGAGACGACACACATAGATGGACTAACATCACTACACCATAATGTCTTCTGTACCAGTCGCCTGATTCTTGATACAGATGACTATATTTTACCAAGAGGAAGTTACTGTGGCTCCTTCCTTCTCCTTCCTCTTCCTCTTCCTTTCTTCTTTCTTCTTCCTCCTCTTTCCTCCTCCTGGTGTTGACTTACTGCACTAGTGTTTAAGCCCCCTCCCACCTGTATTACTAACAACAATCTCTGTTTGTCAGTATCAAGTCTTCTGAGTCCTGAGTGATTATTAACGAATAGTAATTAATGTGTTGTTGTTATCGGCTAGATGAAAAATATCCCCGAGTAACCAGAAGTAAGATTAATGGTCAAGAAGGAGAGAGAGAGAGAGAGAGAGAGAGAGAGAGAGAGAGATGTTTATGGTTCTCACATAAGGACGATCGCTCCTGTATCATAACAAGCTCCTTGTTGTGGTATGACGTCATCCATTATCGTTAGCTGATTGGTTGCTGCTGTGACGTCATCAATTACCTTGTTAACGTGATTGGCTGCTGCTATGACGTCATCCATTATTCTGTTAAGGTGATTGGCTACGAACTGTTATACCAACTGACTTGATTGGCGTGACCACACCTTATTCCTCTTTAAGCTATCAGTTGACTAGATGAGCCTTTAAGACCTTCCCTAACTCTATTTGGTTGATTGGTTACGGACTTGATGTTTATCTATGTGGTTTTAACTCTCGTCGGCTGAGTTAACACAGCGGATGGTTCCTTGGTTCAACAGGCGGGCGAGTGGCGGGTCATCATCCTTAACTATATCGAGTGCTTGTGAATGGCGCTCAACCTGGTGTTAGTGACCAAGAAGGCACACACACACACACACACACACACACACACACACACACGCACGCACACACACACACACACACACACACACACACACACACACACACACACACACACACACACACACACACACACACACACACACACACACACACACACACACACACACACACACACACACACACGCGCGCGCGCCCGGTAAACATGTTGCAAAATGAAGTTGTTTTGTTTACCCTGCCTGCGCTTTAAAATTCAAGTAAATATGGAAATTCAATAAAAAATATCTGATCGCGGGGCGGTCAATTTACATCTTGATCAACTGGGACTTGGCCAGTGCGTCGCCTTTCCTGGAACTATACAGAGAGAAAAAACTGCCATATTGTTCTCTGCCATACACGAGGTATAACTCAATCACGCAGGACACCGGAGTGATAACAGCATTCTTTATCCCCCTTGTGTAGGTTGCCGCCCGCTACACAAAGGTTCAAGGGTAGTTTGAGCCGCAGGAAACACTGTTCTGTCAGCCTCACTCAAGACGCAGAGGAAAAAACAGTAAAATCCTGAGGCTCGTCTACTCCTGAATATACATGAGGGAGCGGAAGCTGACGAGGGCTTTATGCTAGTCACAGGTGTACACCCCACCGATGCCTTGTAACGTTCACATTCGCACACATGCACACACACACATACACAAACATACACGCGCACACATATTCACACACACGAGACATTTGTAAAAAAAAAAATAGTTAATTGACTGTACTGTGACAATTACTTCATCATCATAATTACAAACTCCCATTCTCAACAATATTGCGTTAGTAATTACTCTCATAATAAAGGAAATGTCATAAACCTGGTGTGTAGCAGCAGACTGTACCAGTAGGCTGCCTCTGTCATGACGACGTACAGCGTGTGTCAGAAAACTTTTATAACCATCACCCTACATATTTCCGAGGAGAGAGATCATGTGAATAGCTTCTATTACAAGAGCAATATCGTCCTCAGTGTTTGATGTGCGAAGACAATGTTGCTGCTATACACATTCACGACAGTTTGTGAGGTAGTGTGTTTACATTTGTTTAGGCACCTTGTATTTCCTGTGTGTGATGGTGGAGGGATGTCCTTTTATCAGTGTGAGGTATGATCAACCTAACCATCTCGTTACTGTAAGGAAGACAACAGGCTTCTGAATCTCATTGAATTCAGTTCTTGTTCTAGAAATACAACTGACAGACGCTATAAACAATTTTCGGGCATTCATATTGGATCAACGTCACCTCCCACGCCTGGAAGAATGTCACACACACACACACACACCGGAGGGTCACGACCTATTCGGCGCCTGCTCCTGTGGCGGAGCTGGCCTGGCCAATGTTGGCCCACTACCTGAATTCCCCTTCCACCGGGATGTCAACAACTTAAAAGTTACAATTTCGTTTCGGAAAGGAGTGGGAACAGTGTTAAACAGTGATGAACAGTGTTTAAGCCAGTGAATACAGCACCATACAGTACCAGTGAGAGCAGTGACCCGTCAGTGACATCCACACCCAGAGATAAGCACCCCTGAGAACCAACCCCACCCTCTCACCAGGTGGTACAGTAGTGTTAATCAGTTCACCCCAGAACAACCGTGGGTCGGCTTTACACCTGACCACGAATGAACACAACACCACTTAGCAAAGAGTGAGGTACTGTAACACAACACCACACCACCCGGTGTCTCCATGACCACGCGAGGTCCTTCAAGTCAACATATACGGACGAGTTACTCCACCAAGAGACCAGCCCCAGTCATCAATTGTTAAACTTTAATTTGTAAGTTCAATTCATGTTCCTTCTCCTTTTAGTAATGAAAGTTTGTGTTAAACGACCCACCTACTCCATGTCTTTGTGTAATAAGTCATTTCTGTTCAATTCTTCAGCCTTCGGGCTGCTGAACTTTTTCAATAAACCGTTAATTATTGTTATTATTTTTATTATACACACAACCATTAGACAGGCTTCATCGGCTTATTAATACTGTATGTAAAACAGTAGCTCTCAGTATTTTGTTTCCACTTTACATGTAAGAAACTCCTTTGCTGGCGCATTTTTTAAAACCTTGGCTGTTGACGCAACTAAACTACAACATTTAAGTTATTCATTAAATGCCAATTCATGTGAACAGATAAGCCATGTTACACAGGACTCAATAAACCTTTTTTACTGTACAGTTCTGAGTGTTAATTTTCCTCATCTTTCCTAATCAATTTTCTCAGGCTGGAGAGTTTGAGTTAACACTTCACTGGGGGTGGCTCACTGATCTTCAGAAGAATAGAAAAATAATAATCCCGTTTCGTTAAAGATAAAATGTTAGACTAAAAATATCGTTATCTTCATATATACATAAATTACTTATGACGAAATGAACCCATATTTAATTTTGAAAGTATATTTGTAAACCTTTTTTTTTTTAAATCATATGAATCCTACTTTATTTACTCTCAGACTGTACAACAATGTCTTACATGGCTTCAAAGTTTCTCGGTATCCAAGTTCCAACACAGTCTTGAAAGTCTGTTGTAGCACGTTAACTGATACATTGATTTATGAGAGAATAAATTGTTGTATCGTAAGTTCCCGACAATATCAAATTTCAATAATATTTACTTAGAGAGATTGTTACGCTGTGTCAACCCTCGACTGGTTTACGCTGGTACAAGGGTCGCTCTGAGTCCACACTAGTTGTATCTTTTCAACACCCCGTCCACACATCCCCCCACACCCACACACCCCACACATCCCCCACACCCACACGTATCCTAGGCTTCCACATCATTCCATACTCAACCACAGTACCAAACTCTCATATTCCTAAATGCTCAAATATATCCCAATGGTTCCTTCTGCGGTGTCAACTCAATATTGGTATTGTTGTACTCAAATACTGTACAAAGGTGAGGCGGTCGAGTTTAGGCAGTGTTCTCCTGGTGGGGTCTGACGCACTGCCTTCTTAGACTAGACTACTGTAGCCTCACTACCTGTAAAGCCTTCAGGTCAACAGTGTCACTAGCTGCCATCACCCCGCCAGGTAAACATTAAATATACTTTGTTAAATGAGGTGGTGGTGATGTGAGGTGGGTGGTGTTAGTAGGTGGTGTGTGTGTAGGTGTGAGATGGTGGTGTGTGGGGGTAATGAAAGTTAAAGTCTCGTGAATTGTGGTAGTAGTGTAAAGGACCATAACAGGTAGGAGCCAGGAGGAGAGGTGAGAGGGGAAGCGGAGGATATGAGTTTTGAATGATGGCCTGCAGTGACGGTCACCTGGGAGAAGGAATGTCTTGGCGTTAAAGTGAATTATTTTAGGAGCTCTAACTGTAATTCAGTCTGTAGTCTGAATGGCGAAGTGGAAAATTACTTTATTTTAGGCATTAGTGAGTTGAGAAAATTATGACTTACATCTGATAGAGGTTTCACAAGACTGAGTCAGTGGAAAGTGACCCTAAGAGTGTGATGATACTCTTCCCCCTGATATATCCCTCCTGCCTCACAGCCCAGAATATCCCTAGCAATTCTGTAGGTTGCAATCCACACACACAGGCGCTGCTGAAACTATCCAGCTGTCGTGGTGGGCAGTAAACTAGCCTGGAAGACCAGCTGGGAAGGACGGGTTACACCAATAGCCCGTCAATCTCAATGTTGTGCCACACTAAGCGACCCATCATCACGATGTATATCACTCATTAATGTAGCAGCATAACCAGTCACCCCAGAAGTCGGCCTCCTCTCATGTAGTTCATCTGGGTAGGAGGCCGGTATAGGGCAGCACCATCTACTCATACAGTGGTATATATAGTAGGTAGTAGGCATCTATCAAACAGGAGGCTACCGTCTGGGAAGATATTGGAAGCATAATGTGTTGTCTAATGGTAGATTCTGCTGCTATATGGCATCACGAAAATTGTGACCAAGTCCCAGGTTGCTGATCTGACTTTCTGCCTCATTTACACACAATTGCAGGGTCTCAATTGTTCTCTTACTTTGAGAACACAACATACAGTACATATATCGTTTCTCACTATTGATTTTTTCTTTATTATTATTATTATTATTATTACAGTGTTATTATTATTGTTGTCATTATATTTTATTTTTATTTTTTATTTTGCATTTTTATTATAACTCTTATTTACTATGAATTATTATTATTTTATTTTTATATTGTATTCTTATTAAAAATTTTATTCACTGTGAATCATTATTATTATTATTATTACATTTTGCCATCCCAGGTCCCGATGTGGGTCAGTGACCTGTGCCCGGATGGGCTAATCCCAAAAAGGATCACCACAGAAATACGTTCACGGGTGTTAGCAGGTAATGAGGTAAGGGTATTATCGTGCACAACAAAGTACAGTATACGTAAACATGGTCACCATTACACAGCCATGAGTTTATAAACCGGCTGACTGACATTACAGATGCAATCTGTTTTACAACGTCGTAATTAGAAGCAGTTAATATGTGCTACTGCCAATTCATATAAAAATATGTAAGGTACACAACGATTCCATACTTTTATCATATTTTTAGATTGGTAGACTAGAGAATTATTACCATGGAGCTAAAATTTCAGGAAGTTGATATAGAAATGAAGTGTGGCGGACCCGCACTGTGATCTTTGTTATACACCCCTGACCCCGTCGCCACTCTCAGAGGTTACAATCACAGATCTAAAGATTTCAGAGTTAAAGTTTTTTCTGTGAGAAATATCAATTATGTGGGTGAGACTAGTCATCCCAAGTGTTCCAGCTCTCAGAACCCGATACTATTGTCATTCTTGTTCCAATCATCACTGTGTTTTGTTCATATCTCCTATTTATGGTGTCGTCTTAAGCTACTATATTAGCTGGCAATCTTTTAAGAACAATAACTAAGGTTTTGTGAACATTAAATTATTTCAGCTCGGCAAGCAACGTGACTGGCACCCTCACAACACAGCTCAGGACTGTATGAGACAGACGGGAAGAAAATTTTTGTTTCTCTCATTTTTCTGGAATGAGCTACAGTAATTTATTTCAGTATTTTAATACAACGATAAGAGTCTCCAGGGACTCTAGTTAACACTACTTGTTATGTCAATATAGCTATTAAAAGTGTACTTATAACTCGTACCTACAGTACATCTCCCCTGCACTCGAGAGATGATCCCTTGGTGCTTTGCAATGGACAAAATTAACTAGGCAAGATATCTTCCTATTTACTATGCTCAGATGACGCAACTGAGTCATGTCCAGAGTTGCATGATCATTTCCAACGTGATGGATTCTCTGTTCAGTTCAGGCATGTAAATACGTTTGCGCGAATTGCTGTGGATCAAACAACTGATAATAAAGACACCCAGACTGCTGGAGTAACGCGTGGCTCTAGTCTTACACCTGGTACAGTGTCCCGTTACTATCTTACAGCTGAACATCGATCAGCAGCATGGCGATAATTGGAAGAACAAATCTCTGTCCACTCTGTTGGTCTCAGTCATCCACACCTTTAAAGTTCACGCATCAAGAGAGAGGAGTCTGACATTCCACGTTAGTTGATCTCCTACAGAACAATTGAACAAATCCCTGTGATGATGACCTTTCAGATCCTGTTGATATCTCCACTGGAACTCCACCATCGCCTGACACATCTGACAACTGGCTAAAAGCGCAAGGAAAGAAGAAGCTGCTAACTATTTTTCCAGGAACATCGTCTGAAAATAGGTGATGATATGACTCTATTAACTAACAGAACACAAAAACTTTCAGTGCAATCAAACATAGAACATTGAAGGTATCGAGTAAGGAAGTTATCCTGAGAGCTGACCGAAGACTGCTTGACAATATGGTTCTGAAGGCCCAACCAGTAGTGAGTTACAGCCCAATAACATACTGTACATCTGCCTGAAATCGGTGAACGTTTTCCAAGATGGCGGCCAAAATGGCATTTAGGTGGGATCCCATAAATTATTCCAAACAGTTTGAAGATCAAACTAACTAAAAATATTCTGAAATTTATTCCATCCATTTGGTAGTCAACTCTAAAATTTCAAGGGGTGGCTCACGGATTACTCTTGTCTCGGTAGGGTTATCAAAATCCTTTGTCTGCTGTGTCATATTTTCTCATACAATATCGTAAAGACACTTTCATCACGTAGGACAAGAATGAACTGATCTTTTATTAGAGAAACCGGTTTTATGGTCTAGGTAGTAGCTGTGTCAAAACCAGAATACCACTAGCACGTAAAGGCAACCAATGTAACTTCCAAGACTTAATAATTTATAATTATTCTAATACGTATTATTTCATGTTATCATGTCAAAAATCTTCTAATATGAAATCTTGTTTTAATGTACAGAATGTGCATTAATTCTTGCACTTTTATTATCTGAAGAAAGTAGTGGACTATACACCATAAATTGTAAATGAAAGGTTCTTAGACAGTCGCCACGGACTAACTCGCCTTATGCCACCCACAACACCGACCAAAACAATCCTTCACGTGATCCAAGACGTATTTTGAACCCCACCAACAGGTATACCTGACGAACCACTGGTGGATCGGGTTCAACCAGTCCTGCAGGCCCACTTGTTCCTCTTTAATTGCTTTGAGTGTTCACCAGACTAGGTCAGTACCCGGCCATTGGTGAAACTCCTCCAGTGATGTAATTAATTAATGAAGTTACCCCTTTTCCTCCCCCACCCACTCTGGCGATCAATACAGGTCGGCTGATGTATTTGTATGGTGAAAAAAATATTCTTATCTCTGTCAGGAGGAGGAGCAAGGGGGCTACTGATACATTGCAATTGTCACCTTCTACCTCACTACCATGATTCTTGTGTGTGTGTGTGTGTGTGTGTGTGTGTGTGTGTGTGTGTGTGTGTGTGTGTGTGTGCCAAATATGTTAAGGTACTGCCTCTCCCCCCTGAGTCTGTTCACCTACCATGATGAGTCTTACAGTATATGTCATGGTGCTGCCTTAATACCATGAGAAGATCGAATGGTTTCTATCAATATTTTAAACTTCATCAAAACAAACTAATGTGAATCATATAAAGAATGCTCATGTGAAATCTCTTCCATTTTCACATAATTTAGTCTCACCAAAAATTATTCTACAATAAAAATTTAAAATCTTTGGAACGTATAATTTGTTTAACAGCCAGCGCTGAGCTTCCTCTCCCTGTTACGAATTTTCCAATTATTTTTTAATTGAGTCATTAATGCTTCATTGTTCAGTGCCGTTATTAATGTACACTAAGCACTAAATATTTAACAATAACCATAATAATTGAGTAGTGTTGAGCTCTTATACATTGGACAACTGCAATTATTTCATGAAACCAATTTATTTTATGAATAACTATAAACAATGTGGGCTTCATATTAATGCAGCGGTCCTGTTTGGGTGATTAGGGGTGACTTGTACGGCATTAATCACTCCACAACCTGACCTAACGAATGGTTAACCCAAGGTCGTTGTGGGCAACACTCATGGTGTACAAAAAAAGACAATCTATGGTGAAAGTTAAATGTGTGTTTAACATTTTAAAAAAAAGAGAGACTTTAACTGTCCACGAGATGCATGTGATATTATCTCTTAACAAAAGTATTAAAAGTGACTGAACGTAAACACCTGAAAATTTTGGAAACATTTATTTTCTAATTAGCGATTTTTTTCTTGCTATATATTATTAAAAAAAAAAGGGAAACAATGGAGCACTTTGGCTTTCATCTTTATTCAAGACATCTTCACAGGCCACTGAATTTACATGGACTGAGAGAGACTTTTATGTCTTACAAAACATCAGGTCAGGTCAATAACGTGGGATCCACTAATCCACACACCACCACCACTACACACGAAGAGCTTATAAAAATATGATTAGTGGATCACATGTTTTTAACCTGGCTTGACCTTACTTGTTACGTCGCAATGAAATTTAAAAAAAAAACAGGATACCTCAACTTTGAGTGTGCGTGTTTTTATACAATCTCTGCCTCGTGTCCATGCACATACAGGGAAGAGCCAGGCAAGCTTCCCCCTAAACAAAGGGAACATCAACACATATACAACGAGAACCATCAAAAGTAAGCGAGTATAACGTTAACACTCCACAAAGAAAAAGGAAGCGGAACACTGAAGTTGGATCCACAACACCTGAAAATATTATTTCATTTGTGTTCATGATAAGCTGTTGAACTGTGGTATACAAGTCAATAAGCTAATGCTTACCACAGACGTCTGAGATGACTCAAGTCGTATTATACAACACTCAAAACCTCAATTGGTATAACATTGGTCTTGTTAGGGAGCGTGATAAAGATGTATTACCGTGTGTGTTTTATGTCAATAAATGTTTCTGTTCCAATTTCTTTATAAGAGCAATGTTGGGTGCTAGCTATCCCTTGGCTTTCACTATTCTGGTAAGATAAGTTTTAGTTGCAGAGATCTTGGCCGATTAGTGGCGAAGAGAATAAAGAAAAGTAAATTATTTGAGAACTTTTATATTGTACCAACAATGAAAAAACCTTCCAGAATGTATCTGCCATCTATGCCATTATAACTGGGGATTACCACATTATACACACAGACACTTAAGACCTTTTATATTATTTGGACTAAATTTCACTTAAAAGCTCAACCATGTAATCTTGTACTAAAGTTCCTCCTTACGTTGACCGCCCTCCCTGAATTTCACCTCGAACTCCAAGTTCCCCCTCAATTTTCATCGTTCATTTTCTTTTGTCATTCGATGAACTGAGAAAGTTTTCTTCTAATATATAACGCAGGGTGTCTTCCATATATTACTTTTTAAAATATAAAAGTGACAATAATTTCAATACAAATATTATATTCTCTGATGATCTAACTTCAGTATCAGTTGGAAACTCAGGGCATCACCAAGGACTATGTTAGAGATTAGTCACTTCTACTGGTAGACTCTACCCTGACTCATTTGACAATTTTACAAACAGTAAATACAGTTGAAGCTTTCAACATTACTGACAAGGGATCTTGAATGTTTCACTTTTTACTTTTATCCTCTTCGCCACTGATCGGCTTGTTAGCCGCTTGGGCGATCGGTCACGTCTCTTTTCATTTATATTCTTCACCAAAAGATCGGCTCGCTAGCCGCCCGGGCGATCGGTCACGTCTCTGTCACGCACTGTTGGCAAATACTGGGCATGCACCGGCTCCTGAATGTACCTGAACCCGCTCCAGTGTTGGTCAAGTCTTCTCTTGAAAGAGCTCACACTCGGTGCCGTCACAACACTCTCTGGTAGATTGTTCCAAGAGTTTACAACCCTCACTCCGAAAAAGTTTGCCCTCACGGTTTTCTGGACTTGCGGCTTCTTCAATCTTGAGCTGTGACCCCTTGTGGGGCGAGCGTCCGCCAGCTCCAAGTAAGGACACTCAACTGAGTAGTGCCCCCTGAGATGCTTATACACCTCAACTAGGTCCCCCCTTGCCCGTCTGTAGTATAAGCTAGGCAAGTTCAGGCGCTCCAATCTCTCAGGGTAGCTGAGGTGCCGAAGTGCAGGCACCAGTTTGGTGGTAATATCGACAATATTTACCTAGATTTTGCCAAGACTTTCGACAGTGTACCCCACGAAAGGCTGAAAATCAAACTGAAAGGGTACGGAATTCGGGGAAATTTCCTGGCGTGGATAGAAGACTTTCTACATGACCGCAAGCAGTGTGTGGTGATTAATGGCACGAAATCGTCATCTGTACCTGTCACAAGTGGGGTACCACAGGGCAGTGTATTGTGCCCGCTGTTATTTGTTTATTTCATAAATGACATGCCTGACGTTGTACACTCCTCCATACTGTACTGCGCACATCATTGTCATCCCTAAAAATCCCATTTAATTCATATTACGCTTCATAACATTCAAATGCACCCCGCTTGTAGAACCTCAGAAAACGGGAAACATTGATAAAGGACAACTCACCTACTCAAGGTTCCTAGACCATGTGTTGTATTGTACCCAGGTATAGTTATATCATATTAAGTGTATGTATTCATAGCATTAAGGATCACTCAGGGTAGGCATAAGATGAATGTTAAAGTCCAGTTGAGCCGGACTAGTGTACTGTAAGACTAAGTGTGGATCAGGGTTTGAAGGTCTTACTATTTACGTCTGTGAGCGTGTAGCGAACATAACTCCAACAGATATCATATGAAAATACATGAGAACAATGATCTGGAAAAAGGATAAATGTATCGGAACTATGTGAGGTGTTGACAGTGATCCAGAAACTATACTTGAAAGGAAATATCGTGTATGCGTCGGTATGAATTTAATACACCTCGTAGCCTCACGTGACATATACCCACGACAGGTACAGTGATCAGAGAATCTTATGTCTGTGTTCAAATAGTGCAATGTGTGAGAGGAGGATCCCTCATTACAGTTTTAAGTGAAGTTGATACACCCCCGCCATGAACATTCGGCCTTTGTTTCAAGGCGCGTCATGTACCCGCCTCAGATGCCACGTTGATATTATAATCCCCATGAATTTACCCAAGCACTAGCAAACCAAGACCTTACCTGAGTGTGTAATTTAGGATTAAAATATGTGTTTATAAGACATGAGTGACAATATACCGAAAAGTGTTCAGGTGAGAACCATAAGAAACAAAAGTGTAAATTGAGGATTGGAAACTGTAGGCCTATGTGACGAGGAGCGGCGGGGCAATGCCCTCAGTCTTCCTCGTTCTACCGTCACCTCAGGTCAGTGTCCTAGCGGGCTATATCCCGCCATATAATTAAGGTTGATAAATAGAAGTTACTACAGTTTAAAGCTTTGCCGGATATATAAGTGTGATAGGAATGTGTTAAGGGGTGGGATAACCGCCCGTCAGGCATTATTTCTGAGTCTTCCTCGTTCTACCGTCACCTCAGGTGCCATGTGGTCTGAGTACCTTGCCGCCCGGCCGCCATTGTCCCTTTGAGCGTCACAACAGGTGGGGACTACTCCCCGCTATGCCAATCCACTGTGAACCTGTGGATTTCCAGCGCACCACTCCAAATGAATAGTCACAACTAAGGAGACCGTGAGAAACTCTGCGGTCGTCACTTGGAGCGACCTATAATACCAGGCGTAGAAATAGTGCTGGTATGTCTCTAGGTGAAGCCCTCGTCTTTACCCACTGAGGGCGGTGTGCGAACGAGGTGCCTGTTGTGTATACCTAAAAGTCACAAGGAGTCACATACTTGCAGGTATGGAGTGTAACAGGTGTCTTGAGATGGTGCTACTATGTAGGATAACCGACGGTACTAGATCCCACACAGGTGGAGCAGTCTGATGTGTTAAGGGATATTGTAAGAAGGAACGACCGAGGTACTGTGGTCACAGATTGTTATGCAATAAGTAGGTGGATGACACGCCATCAATGTAAGAGTCTGGGGCCCATCTGGGTAACCACATTTCCGTTGTTCTTCTGAGGAAGGCCAATTCATGTATATGTTTTTTACCAGTATGTTTGATAAGGAATAAATCAAGTAAGACATGTTATGGTTTCACCCTTCTTTACCCTTATCGATCTGGTCAATGGAAAACCTAACCCCATGCCTAGTCCACTCTGCCCGCTACCTAACGAACTACATGCTGTCCAGAGGGGGTCTGGTGGCAGCGACCCTTAGAAATTAAGATTAGAGTTAAGTTATCCCCTTAGATTTAGTGACCCCAGAATCTGGCAGTATAATACAAATGTTTGCCGATGACGCCAAGTTATTTCGGGAAATTAAGAACCAAGCGGGCTGTGAGGAGCTGCAGAAGGACCTCTGTGGGCTCCAGGAATGGTCGAAGAAATGGCTGCTGAGATTCAATGTCACGAAGTGTAAGAGGATGCGCCTGGGGCGTACCAACGGTAAGGAGGCGTATCAAATGTCCCAACGGGATGAAGAAACTGCACTTGGTGAGACTGTATGTGAGAAGGACCTAGGTGTGTATGTTGACAATGAGCTGAAGTTCTCGGGCCATTGCGAGAAGAAGGTAAATTAGGCAAATAAATTATTGGGTCTTATAAGAAGGTCGTTCAGATATCTAGACGGTCCGTCCCTCGTAACGATCTTCAGGAGTGAAGTGCTTCCCCATCTGGAGTACTGTCACCCCATCTGGTTCCCGAGATATGCTAGGGACTGTCAGTTGGTTGAAAATGTTCAAAGGAGGGCCACCAGACTGGTGCCTGCACTTCGGCACCTCAGCTACCCTGAGAGATTGGAGCGCCTGAACTTGCCTAGCTTATACTACAAACGGGCAAGGAGGGACCTAGTTGAGGTGTATAAGCACCTCAGGGGGCACTGCTCAGTTGAGTGTCCTTACTTGGAGCTGGGGGACGCTCGCCCCACAAGGAGTCACAGTTCAAGATTGAAGAAGCCGTAAGTCCAGAAAACTGTGAGGGCAAACTTTTTCGGAGTGAGGGTTGTAAACTCTTGGAACAATCTACCAGACGTGTTGTGACGGCACCGAGTGTGAGCTCTTTCAAGACAAGACTTGACCAACACTGGAGCGGGTTCAATTACATTCAGGAGCCGGTGCATGCCCAGTATTTGCCAACAGTGCGTGACAGAGACGTGACCGATCGCCCGGACGGCTAGCGAGCCGATCTTTTGGTGAAGAAGATAAATGAAAAGGAAAAGTAATCAGAGACGTGACCGATCACCCAAGCGGCTAACAAGCCGATCAGTGGCGAAGAGGATAAAAGAAATAAAAGAAAAAATGAGAGAAAACGGAGGACTCAAGCGTCCTGAAGCTGTGGGACGTCTTAACTGGGGGACTCAATACAGAAGTTATAGCTACATGTTTTATGGGCTACTGAGCGTAATATGAATCGTGTGATTTTACGTTAACTAACGTATGACTGTGGTCAGTACACTGCACCGAGGTTACCCGAAGCTACTAGCCAACGAGCTTCAGCTGTTTGTTGTAGTAAACACCAACTGTGTCAGCCTGGAATGAATTAATAAAAGCTAGTGACAGGGGGTAAAGAGGTTCAGGGGAAGGATAAAGGGAGGATTGAAGTGAGGTTATCAGCCTGGTGTACTTTTTTACTTTTATCCTCTTCACCATTCATCGGCTCGTTAGCCTCTTGGGTGATCGGCCACGTCTCTGTCACGCACTGTTGGCAAGTACTAGTCATGTACCGGCTCTCTGTTACGCACTGTTGGCAAGTACTGGGCATGCACCAGCTCCTGAATGTACTTAAGCCTGCTCCAGTGTTGGTCAAGTCTGGTTATGAAAGAACTCACACCCTCGGTCGTGCGTTTACTTATTGAGTGGTTTATTCTTAAGCTAAAGTACCTCTAAATAATATATTTCTATGGATAATTGAAGTTCAACACAGATTAATTTTGTTTTCATTTTTTAATTCTAAGAATGTTATAGCCTTTAAAAAAGTGGACATTGACAATTTAAAGCATGTGTATTTACTACTGTCAAATTGCTAATAACAATCATATGGTTTATATATCTCAAGAATTTACAAATCTACAGTATGGCAAATTTGATTGATTTTAGGTGCATCTTTTGCATTTTGTGGCGTTGCATCTCAAAACCCGATTCGTTTGACCAATGACCACTCACGGAATCACAGTCCGTTTGGTTGGTTAACAAACGTTAGCACACAATAATAATGCTTGAGAAAATAAGATTGTACCGTATTTTGTTCTACCAAGGGGAGGGTGTAGTGGATTCCTCCCCTACAAGCACCGAACGCCTCCAGCTCCGCCCACGGAGAGGGGGTCAACTATCTACCCACGCCTACCCCCGCCTTATAAGGCCTGACACCGCTGTGACCAGCTCTCTTTTCTACCCAGTGCCACCAGCAAGCAACACCTCCTCCTCCGCGCCAGCCGTGCGGCTGCCGCTCCCGCCAGCGACCTTGGCGTCCCTCAAGCTGCGTGCCCTCACTCTGGGCACCATCACCACCCAGCTCTCTCTACTCAACGCTTATTACCATGCTACCTACCCAGCAACAAGCTGCTTTGTACATCCAATACAATATGTATACAGTAAGCACATTGTGAGTTTCCTTTCTCCATCCCATCCTGAGTGTGAACCAATATCACATAACCCTACAAATGGTGACCCCTGGAGATTCGCACTCACACAGGATGGAGGAGAAACAGATCACTCTCCCAGTCTTCAAGCAACATGGAAGACTGGCTTATCCACACAGAAGCAGCTCTCATGGCTCTACATCTACTGTCTCTACACCGCAGGTAAGACACCCGAGAGCAGCTCTGCTACTCTAAGCAGACACCAGCTCCTCTTCCTGCCCCAAGCACCACGTCCTACCGACCCCAACACACCCGTCCTGCCTCAGACGCCGCCCCCGGCCCAACAGTACCCCCTGCCGCTCCTCCTGACGCGGCCCCTGCTCGAGACGCGGACCCACACACCCCTCTTTTCTCCCTCAGGTACCCCCTGCTACTGTCCTGCACCCTGCTGCTGTCGTGGACCCTGCTGCTGTCGTGGACCCTGCTGCTGCCATGCACCCTGCTGCTGTCATGGACACTCTTCCTAACGCAGCCCCTGCTCCTGACCCAGGCCCATACACCCCAGCAGGCATATCTGAGGACTCTGTACCTGTCGCGAGGGAAGCACAACATTCACCGCCTCCACAACCCTCCTTCTCCCTCTTTTCTCCCACAGATCTCGTGTATCTAGACAGAGTTGTCCCCCCCCCCCACCAGCGGCCGGCTCATCCACGCCCTCGCCGTTATGTCCCACATGTGCCTCACAAGTGGCACGTAACTCTGCCAACCTCCAGCCTCCCGCCGCGCCCGGAGGGGAAGGGGAGTATTGTAGTGGATTCCTCCCCTACAAGCACCGAACCTTCTCGAATTCCCCAGCCTACGCCTCCAGCGCCGCCCACGGAGCGGGAGCAACTATCTACCCACGCCTACCCCCGCCTTATAAGGCCTGACACCGCTGTGACCAGCTCTCTTTTCTACCCAGTGCCACCAGCAAGCAACACCTCCTCCGCGCCAGCCGCTCCCGCCAGCGACCTTGGCGTCCCTCAAGCCGCGTGTAGTGGATTTCTCCCCTACAAACGCTGTTTGTAGCTGAGTAGCCGACCCCACCAATTCCGCAGTGTGTGCCTCGTGGTCGAGGTCAACCAGCGCCGCCATACATCACGGAGCGGGGGTCAACTACTAAGCCACGCCAACCCCCGCTATTTAAGACCTGACCTCGTGGTGATCTCTCTCTTTCTACCTACACCAACCAGCCAGCAACACCTCCTCCGCCTGCCTGGTGGTCCTCGCTCCCACCGGCGAGCATGGCGACCCACAGGCTGGTCCTCCTCTGAGCATCCTCACCAACCAGCTCTCTCTACATCACGCTTGTAACCATGCTGCCTTCCCAGCACCAAGCTGCATTGTACATCCAATACAACATGCATACAGAGAGCACATTGTGAGTTTCCTTTCTCCATTCCATCCTGAGTGTGAACCAAACACCTTGAACCCCACACGCGTGCCCTCACTCTGGGCACCCTCACCACCCAGCTCTCTCTACTCAACGCTTATTACCATGCTACCTACCCAGCAACAAGCTGCATTGTACATCCAATACAATATGTATACAGTGAGCACATTGTGAGCTTCCTTTCTCCATCCCATCCTGAGTGTGAACCAGTATCACATAACCCTACAAGGGTACCTCCTATTTCTAGCCCCATTTAGGAGAGTGGCCACATTCCACAGTTATGTAATCAAGTAGACCCTGCTGCCATATGGCAACACGAAAATTGTGACCAAGTCCCAGGTTGCTCATCTGACTTTCTGCCACATTTACACACAATTGCAGGGTCCCAATTGTTTCTTTTACTTTGACAACACAACATACAGTACATATATCGTTTCTCACTACTGTATTGATCTTTTTATTTTTTTTTATTTTTTTATTATTATTATTATTATTATTATTATTATTATTGCAGGATTATTATTATCAGTATTGTTATTATTATTATTTTATTTTTATGTTCTTATTATAAATTTTATTTTATGAACTAATTATTATTATTATTTAGAATTTTAGATTATTATTACAATTTCGCCCCCCAGGCCCCGACGTGGGTCAGTAACCTGTGCTAATCTCTGTTAAAAAGCAAAAACAATATAAAACATGATAAATTCTGTAATTGGGGACGTGCCGTTGAAAAGGCAACACCTGAAAACATTACCACATCACAGACTTTCAGGAAAATCGTCATACAAGCTCATTGTTATAAATAAAAACTATACATTTTAATTAAAATATCAACAAGTATGAGTATGATATATCTTACAAAAAAATCATAAATCAATTTAATACTGGAGTGGTACCATCGTAGGAACATGTACTGGACGCGGCCGATATGCACTAGACTGGTGACTCAGCGACTGGCATGACACCAGCAGGACAGTTATCGGCAGTGCAGCGCCTTATGTGAAGGTTGTTGGTGCTCTGAGCCACAATTCTGCCCGCAAGTGTGAGTATATAATTATCATTCAAATTGTTAAAGTATGATGTTAGTTATTTTCGTAATTGTGAGGTGTTACATGTTCAAGGAATATCCCTTTCTTGTGATTTGTTTGGGCGGGCAGACACGTCTCTGTTACACTTTTGGAACCAGTTACACGCATTTGACAATTACTGGCATAACCTGGCTCCAGAATGTGTTTTTATCTGCACCAGTGTTGGTTAAGTGTGAACCTTGAGTGAACTCACACTCGTGCCGTAACAACACTGGCAGATTGTTCCAAGATTTCACAAACTCGGTAGAATTGTCAGTTTCACTACCAAATTTTTTGTTTCGTTTTTTTTTAATTGTAAATCTGGGTTTTCCCCCATGGCATTTGGCGTGACTCATTTGAATTTTAACCTTATCCTCCTTTCCGTCGGAAATAAGTAATTTTTTAGTTATCACCCCCCTCCCCTCCTACAATCTTGGGATTAAAACTGCAGTTATACCTAAAGCTCACCCTAAAAGGTATGCATACACAATATACTGGGTTGGACATCCTGAGTAAATGCCCTCTAAGGTATATTTTTTCCTGTTCACACCTTGCCCGCCTATCATTGTGAACTGACACGTTACATACTCGTTATCTCATTATTGTAAAGTTTTACATGTTACAAAAACCTATATTTTGCGTGTTTAAATATACACCTCTATCAGGGGCGACCTGATAGAGGTGTATAAGTGGAAGTCAGGGCTAAACAAAGGGGACATTACAAAGGTACTCAAACTATCCAACCAGGAGTGAACTCGTAACAATGGTTTTAAATTAGACAAATTTAGATTTAGGCGTGATATAGGTAAACACTGGTTTGGAAACAGAGTAGTGGATGAATGGAACAAGTTACCAAATATCATCATTAACTCGAATACGCTGAATAGCTTCAAACATAGGTTGGATGCTTATATGAACAATAGGGGTTGGTTGTAAACGGGACTGCCCAGTATAGGTCAATAGGCCCACTACAGTTTCCTCCATTCTTATGTTCTTATGTTATTTACAGGGAGAAGAATGAGGAGAACAAAACTCTGAGAATTACAGTTTCTGCACTTGACTTGCAGTTTTTGAAGGTAAGGAAAATAAATGAGTAAATTTTCATTAAAATATTGATCGAAAAGTATAACTACAACGTCACCATAATAAGTCAAGGTCACAATAATAAAAAATGTGGATTTGTTATTAAATAATTAGGTAAATTTTTACTATCGGACATGAGTCCCTAGGGGTTGACCAATATGTTTTTCCAGTGTATTTTGGTGTGCTTTAAACAACATATGGCCCTCATTTTATGACGTTAATTTTACGTTTTTTGCACCACCCCCCAATCCAGGGTAAAAAAGTCAGTCACAGGAAAAAAAGTCACAGGAAAAATAAGTCACAGAAAAAGTCACCTAACCTACGTGCATCATATATAAATTGTGTTGTCAAAATGTAAAAGTCATGTATTGTCAGTTAATAACTGTTTTAAAATATTTTTAGTTTTACAACCTTAAATGTGACTTTTTCCTGTGATTTGTTTTTCCTGTGACTTTATTACCAGTCACCAAACCTAACCCCCAGGGACCCCCAGTAGGCTCAGCTTAAACTAAACTAACCTATCCTATTCATTTCCAACTTGTATAAATGGAGCTCAAAAGACTCAAAAAATATGTTACAAGTAACATGCTCTCCAAATTGTGGTATAATCGGCTTGTAAGCTGTCCAGAGGTGAAGAGATTAAGTAAATGCAGTTATATTGAAATCTCTGTGACTTCCATTTAAAATATGATAGTTTTGTATTTATTGGACTGGTAACTTTACAAAAAACAGTATCAGATACAACTACATTATAAAATTTAGCATTCATAAAATAAACCAAACTGACCTATGTAACCTAACCTACCTAATCATCAATTTCACCTGAGTATTATTATTTTTACTTTTATCCTCTTCACCACTGATCGGCTCGTTCGCCGGTTGGGCGATCGGTCCACGCGTGAGAAGGGTGTTATCCAGTGTGACCCTCACTACCAAACATCACAGGGTTCCCGGTCCCCGGTTTCCTCCTGTACTAACACTGGATAGAGCTCCCAAATGGCTAGTAAGCTGATAAGTGGTGAAAGGGATATTTAAAAAAATAATTATAATAAAATTTTTTAATTTGGTACGTACCATTTATATTGCAGTACCTTGGTTGTTACACTGTATTGTTCAACACATCACCCTCAGTTAATATGAGATGTACACGTCGTTAGTATTGGATGATTTATGTTTCTACCGTGGATTTGAGTGTGTGGGAATGCAGTGTAGTGCTCTAACAGAGTCATAGTGTTATACTGCAGAACAAGTGGGATACCACGGGGCAGTATTTTGGCTCCATTGTTGCTTGTTTGTTTGCTTCATAAATGATATGCCAGAAGCTATACACTCCTCCATACAAATTTTTGCAGACGATGCCAAGTTATTTAGAAAAATAAGAACCAAACAGACTGTGAAGAGCTACGGAAATACCTCTGGTCAGCTTCAAGAATAGTTTAAGAAATGGCTGCTAAAATTCAATGTCACGAAGTGCAAGACGATGCACCTGGGTTGCACCAACAGTAAGGAGGCATATTACATGTCCCAATAGGATGAAGAAACTCCATTAATTGAGACCAAATGTGAAAAGGACCTGGGTGTGTATGACGACAATGAACTTAGCTCTCGGGCCATTGTGAGAAGGTGAATCAGGCAATAAAGCTAGTAGGTCTTATAAAAAGGTCGTTTGGTTTCCTGGATGGTTCGTCACTCATCATGATCTTCAAGAGTGAGGCGCTTCACCGTCTGGAGTACTGACACCCTGCCTGGTCCCTGATGTATGCTAGAGACTGTCAATTGATTGAAAATGTCAAAAGGAGAGCCACCAGACTGGTGCCTGCTCTACAGAACCTCAGTTACCCAGAGAGATTAGAATGCCTGCAACTGCCTAGGTTATATTGCAGACTGGATAGGGGTGACCTAATCAAAGTGTATAAACATCTCAGAGGGCACTACTTGGTCAAATGTACAGATTCATGAAAGGATGGCATGAATGCAGACTGATATGGGAGGATTAAGGGGAGGTATATGTCATCTCAGCTGACTCCCTGGAGAGTAAGTGACATTTATTTTTGATTGGGCCATATAGTATTGTATAAGCAAATATTGCTCTTGGATAGCAAGAAAGACGTGCAAGAATATTTTTGGATAAGCAAATTTTCGTATACAGTTAATTATATAGGGTGATCATTTGTATATCAAGGGATACTTATACTGCAGTTATCTCAAATGTCCAAAAATACAGTACAGTATGCAGAGAAACAATAAAGAATGAGTACAATATCCAGCAGTCATGTCTATACAGTACTGTATTGTAATACTGTACCTGTATATTCTTGGTAATTGTAACCTCATTCACTACAGGTAAATCAGGGAATGTCAAATGTGGAAGGAAAATAAATAATCTGGAACATTTATGCATTACCCTGTACTGTACAGTATTTCCATAAGGAGTCCAAATTACAGTATTGTACAGTACTGTATGTGAGTTTTTGGAAATCCAGATTATGGAGTTTCAACCATACTACTATATTCACAAATATAGTTCATGTTAAATAGAGGATAATACTTCAAGCCTTATAGTTAATTTTTCAATTCATAGTTTGGCTACAGAACTTTGATGTTTGCCAGACTTTTAGTTTCTCTTCAATAATGGTAAAGTTATTTCATGGAACTATACATTAGATGGTCATATGGTAATATAATCCCATTGTCACACTAATATTACTAGAGCTTACCTAAAATAAAGGTTGTAACAAACAAATTTCACTGGTTTAATTATAACAAAGTGAAGCATGATGGCCCATAAGGGACAGTGAGGTTACAATCCACAGAATACCAAGCCTATGGTAAAGCATCTAGGCAGTATGGCTGGGACTGCACTTTACACATTTCTTTTCCCCAACTGTACAATCAGGCATTCATAGCTGGGCAGACCTGAAGTGCCCCAAATGTGAGCCAGTATTGGTGTAATTTTACACACAATACAGTATCTGCTGGAGCAGGTCACTAGAAAAAAAAATGTGGCTGCATATTATTATTATTTTAACTGCCTTTCTAAAATATTTATTTATTTTATTTTATTTATTTATTTTTTTTATTTTATTATTTTTTTTTAAGCATGTGTAGGTAAGTTTTGTGTTTGGCAACTTCTATGCTGTCTTATATTTCATTATTTTAAAGAACATTTGCCAGTCTGGGGACCATTTGAACAGCTTGTGCAGATCTTTTGCATTGTTGCGACATTGTCTTAACTTGTTACGTACCCAAATATCTCCATGTCATTCATAAACATTTGGGAATATGATTTAAGGACTGATCCTTCTTATTAAATATATTGTTGATCCTTTGTAACTGTAGTTCCTCCATAATTCTTTTACTACATACAGTCTCTCCTCGACTTACGACAGGGCTCCATCCCGACGACCAGGTCGTAAGTCGAAAAGGCAAAAATAATACGTATATAGAAATTCTAAAATGGGTGTCTCTATTTCTTCTTAGAACCATGAGAACTCTCACTTTTACACTTGCCAGCCATTTTATAGGGAATTACAAACGAAAATTTTGTCAGTACACAGCGCGATCACTAACGTCGGGACTTGAGAATACGTAATGTGAAAAATATTTTATACGACCATGGCTGTCGTATGTCCGGGTTGTCGTAAGTCGAGGAGAGATTGTACTTCCATATTAACATTTAATAAACACATGTGGTTATTATAAGTCTGATAAATACTATTACACTACAGTACATGGTATGCAGTCACTACAATAGTTCTGATACACAGTACTGTACATGTATTACTGTACTGTTCTCTAGTCATTACAATAGGTTTGATAAATATCATTATGTGGTTACTGTATTACTTTACAGGTAATTCTGATAGATATTGTTATTTGGTGATTACAAGTTCTGATAGATACTGTTATTTACATGATTATTACAATAGCTGTGATAAATACTGTTATGTGGTTATTACAATACTTCTGATAAACTCTGCAGCATTATGTTAATGTGGTTCATGAAAGTGTTTCACCTTTAGTATTCTTTGTACATCATTAAAGCATTTAATCAGCAATAGCAAACTGTTGAACAGGTTAGAGAAGCCCTGGGTATAATACAGGGATGGCCACTAATCTATTTATGATGGATCTTAACAGTAGAATATACTATTTTCAGGTATTGTTTTTGTGCTAGTGACCTTCAAGAAGCCAACACATCATCATGGCCCAAGTAAATGATATGGAATACTTAGTTCGGTGTTTTACTTTTGCAATGCTTAAACGTAATAAGATGCAAGAGATGGAGAAAAAAATTGTCCCACAGAATACCACAGAGGAAATGTTTGCATATATTTGGGGACTGGATGAAGCCCACAGTTATCTGGCACCAAAACTATGTTTTCCCAGTAAGTCAAAAGGTAATGCTACTCAATACTGCAGACAAGGGGATATGGCCTTCAGAAAACACAAACTATGTGAGGCACTTAAATATTACAACTTGGCTATACTATCAGCACCACACCCAGATAGTGAAAGTAGTCCCAGAAAAGGGGCAACGAGTCTTAATCAAGTAGAAAGCATTTTGGCTCAAGCTTTTAAGTCCCGATCAGTTGTTTTGTTTGAAATAAAACGATATGAAAAGTGTTCAGATGACATTGATCTGGCTCTGAAGTTTGGGTATCCACAAACATCTTGCAAAAAATTATTAGACATGAAAATCAAGTGCCAAAAATTGATCTCAGCTGATAAAGAAAGGGTGAATCCTTCAGCCAAAGCTCTAGGCCCTGATGATTTATACTTTGCATTTGAAATTCCCAATCCTCCACCCTTAGCTGAGTCCAACCCCACTATCCCATCACTGAGCAGTGCTGTCAAAATGACCTTCTCACAAACCATGGGACGGCATGTGATTGCTGCCAAAGACATTAATCCAGGTAAAGTAAAAAAATATTTAGATTGTTGATGTAAGTAAGATATGAAATATCTTGAAAAATATCATCATTATTTCATGGGATGATTCATTCAATGCATTGTCTTGAATATTTGTCCATATGGGTAGTGCTAAATGTTATTATGAATTGACAGTACAGTACAATACTATACTGTATGTTGTTAATTAAGGCATGCTTTTTTGAGGGGAAGGGGCATGATAAATTATACTTGTAATGTACTGAACTTTAGTTTTGCTATTAAATTTAAAACTTTTATTTTGTTAACGAATAGGACTTAGGAATTTTATATTTCATCTTCATGGCATTAACAAAATTTTTGGTTTTAGGAGAGATATTGGGTGTTGATGAAGGTTACTGCAGTGCGGTGTTCTTTGAAGACATGAAAACTTATTGCACTGTATGTCTGACAAGGTGTTTGACTCCTCTCCCCTGCCCTTGCTGTAGTATGGTAAGATCTATAGTTTTCATTTTAGTTCACAGGACTTTGCTAAATTTATAAGATAGAACCAAACCCAAATGTGGGCTGACTAATTGTTCTTGTAAAAGTCTATGATAGTACAGATGTATTCACAAATTCATTTTCAATAATTTCAATAAACATTTCTAATGGAATTCCAAAACACTACAGTGCATTTGTATCACAAGTTTTACGTTAACTCTTCCTTGTGTTGGGTTCTCAACTAATATAACTAAAGTTTTCAAAGACTGGTTAATCTCAGATATTGGTGGAGCAAAACCAACAGGTATAATAACAATATAATTAATATAAGCTATTTACAATGCATACAAGAAACAATAATGACAAAATTCCTAAGTAGGAAGTTTGCTCAGCTCAAGAATTTAGCCATTGATAAAACAACACTCCTGAGCAGTTGCTTCATGTATATATAAGGGTTTCATTCGTCCTAACTTGGAGTACTGTTCTCACATCGGGGGTGGCTCTTCTGTCCAACTGTTAGACAGGGTGGAATCAAAAGCATTTCTTCTTATTAACTCTCCTCCATTAGTTGATAATTTTTCTTCTCTCTCTTTGCTGCAATGTTGCTTCAATCTCTCTCTTTTACAGGTACTTTAACGGGCAATGTACCGCCGGCAAGGCCGTGGTCTCGTAACACTCGTCTTGCCCGCGGTGCCCACTGTTTCTCTGTGGATGTCGGTCACACTAGAATAACCCGTTATCGTACGTCCTTCTGTCCTCTTCTGTGTTTCCATACTCATACAATCTGTCTCACTTCAAAAAGTTGGTTTTCCAGCAACTTTGTGGTGTAAATTAATATACAGTAACCTTTTTCTTTTCTATTTTTAATTTCTTTTTACTCATGTTTTTTTTCCGCCCTTAGGCCCCGTTGTGGGTTGATGACCTGTGCCCAGGTGGGATATATATACCGTATATATATATATATATATATATATATATATATATATATATATATATATATATATATATATATATATATATATATATATATATATATATATATATCATGTATCCACACTGATGGATAAGATCTTGATAAAATCACACGGGAAAATGGAAACAACGGAGTACCTTAGCTTTCGTCTTTATTCAAGACATCTTCAGAGGCAACTGGATTACATGGACAGAGAGAGGCTTAAATATACAGGGTGACCTAAAAACATGAGGTCAGGTCATAATGATGACATCCACTAATCCCCACACCAACACACACGTAGAGGAGCTTAAGAGAAGGGTGATGACGTGACTAGACAGGTCAGGTCAGAAAAAAGGGACCCACAAAATAACTATCATACATCAAGATCAAAGGTTTTCAAAGCATTTTTAACCTTGGGCCAGTCATCAAAACATTACCGAGTTCTTCACCTGCCACCCACCACAGCCGGCCCAAGTCAGTGATAGTGATAATTATAGTGAGGATATGGACTTATATGGCCTTTGAGGGGTTTGACAAAGAGGCCCTGCAAGCCTCTGTGGTGGATAGTGATACAATTGATACAAGTGATACAGGTGAGGGCCAATAATCTGCCCTCTGCCTCGGAACCAACCCCCATCCCCGTGTGCCCAGCCATCTTTTCTACTAATGCAAGTGTTAAAAAACCTAATATTATTGATATTTCTCTTAATTATTAATTGTGTGTGCATACCATCATAAAGTTAAGATAAAATTTTTACTACAACATAGTTGTGTGTCATCAAAAAGTGGAGTTTTGGGTCAGGCCAGTCTTATTGAATTAATCCCTGTGGGTTCAATTGACGCGTTAGCGGCATTACTGTGTGTATATATATATATATATATATATATATATATATATATATATATATATATATATATATATATATATATATATATATATATATATATATATATATATATATATATATATATATATATATATATATATATATATATATATATATATATATATATATAATTGAATCCTGGAATCTGCCAAAATGTCAGTTTTTTCTGCTATGTTTTTGAGATGTTTGCATATTTGTGACACTGAATTGATGAAGAACTGAAACACATTCAGTCCATTGCACAAAAACTTCGGTAGCCTTCATTGTTTGTTGATCATTTTTTAAAAGGGCTAAAAAATCCTTTCATTCGACTCAAACCAGGCGGCAAATTCCTACATTTAAGAATATTTTGACTGCCTTATCGCAATGAATTTGTCCCGTGAGTTCAGTCCCTTAAATTATTAAAAATTAATGTTGTTTTTAAGTATGACTACTACTACCAACATATTAAATCAAGAATAGCCCAACCTTGAATGTAAATGGAAGTGTTTACTGCATTCCATGTAGTAACTGTAATGGAAATTATGTAGGACAGACTGCATCAGGGTTGGCCGATTTAAACCAAACATTTTTTTTTTTTTAATCTGCCATTTTCTTGGGTTGAATAAGATTTTGTGAGGTTTTATTACATACAGATGGTTTTAATGATTTATAGTATATTTGGAAAAGGTATATTATACAGTGAACAGAAAAGTGTTGTGGGAGGTAACAGTGTATGGGGTGGGGGTAAGGCTATTAAAGGGAGTAAAAGCATTCTATGTGAACACCAGGGCAACATTAAGAGTAAATGGGAAAGAAAATGAAACTTAAGAAAATAAATGTGGGTGTTAGACAGGGATGCCTTATGTCCACGTGGTTGTTCGGTATATACATAGATTTGAACTATTATACAGTATTCCTGTACTGTATTGGTGAAAGTGAAAAAAATAAGCTTTCTTACAGGGCTGCATGCATATCTAATTCTGATTATAAGAGAGCCAAGTTGCCACTGGTGACTGCTTCTGTTCATGGTTGGGCTCTGAGCCTTTGATTCTAGCGTTTACAGATCACGTATTATATGGGTCCAGAGGAGCCAAGTTGCCACTGCCCATCACTCTCTCTAACTGTACTTAAATGAACCCTTTAAAACTTTAAATTATAAAAGTAGAATAATTTTTTCCAGGCATTAAGATGAACATAAACTTAGTTTTTGCCTTTTAACACTCCTGGGCTTCGAGCTATGGTTGGCACCCCCCCCCCTCCCCCAAAGTGGGCATATTCAGGAACATTTAGAAAACAAATAAAAAGCAATTAATTCTAATCTTACAAACTGACCATGCAAAAAGATATAAACAAGAAATAAATAAGATATAAACAGGAAATAATTATATGTCCTTACCACAGGTTGCCAACACGGGCTAGGAAGAGTCAAGAATGTTCGTAAAGTGGAGTATGTATGACACAACAGTATGAGGTTAACAACACTAATTTGTAGGTACCTGTAGTATGAAGTACAGGACACTTGTTTTACTAATTGCACTATTAACAATCATAATTACTGCTCCAGTAATTGATCACAATATACTAGGCTTGTACTTGGGTGTTGGGGGGTAGAAACACATGGTGAAGTGAGTCAAGTCCAAGGGCAAGATTCCTACATCACAAAAGATGAGAAGAGACTGGGAGGCTCTCATGTGTGAATGAGTGAAAGATAAATACCTACTGTACTTGGCAACATACTCTAGCCAGGACCGCCCTATTTATTCAAACAGGCCCGGGAAGGATCAAAACATAAGGGCCGGATTGATAGTCATTACGAAGCACAATGCCAATTGATAGTGTTCGTGCTGGTCTATTAATAGTCATCCCGATAAACGAGGTATCGGAAGGGAACCATACGCATATCCCTGAAATGTTGGAAACAACATCGGGTGGCTACCCCCACCCGATAGCTGCCTTACGACAAATAATAATCATCATTATATTTTATGAAAGTTCTTCCAGTACTTTATATTACAGATGTCTACGTCGAATTATATTATTTTTTTTGATAAGAACAATTAAAAGAAGTGTTAATACGGATAAATGAACTTTCACAACACTGTTATGAACTTGAAACATTATTGGAATGTTGACGTCACAGCTCCGACTTCGATGACAACTGCTGTCTGTGCTGTGAGCCTCATCTTCAATTAACAATTACTTCTGTTATCATTTAAGATATGTTTCTTATCTTTATTCAGTCATACAATATTTTTGTCGTAGTAGTAATAAAATTTCAACCATCTGAACCGGGAAATTCACTTATGTTTTCCGGAATGAGGCAAGCCAAGTGAGCTCACTCTATCTTGAGTTAACAAGGAAAATATCACAGTTTTTGGCCCAGTAATATAGTTTTTTTTACTTCACTGTGGTCTTTAATAATGGAGCATAACTCAATATGTAAGGTAATTCACCTGTGAGGTTTTATGAAGACAACAAAAGGAAAGAAATATACATTTATTTTTTTAATAAATGTGTAAAAATTAAGAAAATAAACTATAATTTTTCTATACATAGTTCTGCATTTCCTGAAATTCACAGCTTATATTATAGATATATAAAAATAAATCTTAACTGCCATACTTTGGACAATATTTGTAACTGACATGAAAATATTTCTATCTTGGGCACAAAAAGAAATGGTTCACTCCTTCTCTACAGCTATTTATATCAATGCATAAAATTTAATAAAAGAAACATATCCTCTATACAGTACTTTGCACAGTATAACATATTTTATAAATACCTGTATACACCAAACAAAACTTTATTCTTTATCACAGGAAATAAATTCAATTTTTGAAAATCACAGCCTTTATGTATATTATAAATATTCATCCCCCACAAATAATTACCTGCCATACTTATGACAGCTTTTGTAAACAAAAAAACCTTTGTCAAAATAAACACATGTATGTTTATTTCCTTCAAATAAAATTAGTTGAATATGTAAGAAATAGAACGAATAACTTTTACTTTAGATGCCAATTTCTGAAATATTACAACCTCATTCATATGTTTTAGCCATGGCATCATATGCAGCTCCTGCTTTCCTTAAAACACTATCTAACAAATCCAAAGAATTATTCAATTTTTCATGTGTCTTTTCAATTGCAGTTTGTTGTAGTTTTTGTGTTAACATCATTTCTTTTTTCAGTTTCATTTCCTCCTCATGCTCCCTATTCAATCTGTACAACTTAGATTTATGTAACTCTTCTTGTCTTTTATCACACATTTCATAGACACTTGTCACCCTCCTAGTTCGCCTTGGTTTGCTCCTTGGCCGAGAACCAGATGCCCTGGACACTGAATAAAGGTGTTGGTTGGAAGCATGAGCAGGAGGGGGTGAGGCAATATCACTCGATAGTGAGTCAGGGGCATTGACTGCCGAGGCAGGAGCAATGTTTGGTGAGGCAGGAGCAATGTTTGGTGAGGCAGGAGCAATGTTTGGTGAGGCAGGAGCAATGACTGGTGAGGCAGGAACAATGACTTGTGAGACAGGAACAGAGGGTGAAAATAGAGGTCGATAAACAGTAGATGGAACTTCAGTAAATTGTGCAGAAGACACAGATGATGGCCCTGGGGTAGGACCAGGTAAAACAAGTGGATCATAGCTGGCGTTGAATGAAGCAGTAATTTCATCCCAGGCCTTTCTTTTCCTATAATTTATGGTGTTGCTTGTAGACCTATCCTCAATGATTGGCCTTTGCTCAATATGGCGCAAAAGTGCCATACGTTGGGTTTCAGACAGAGCTGCAGAACGTTCTCTTACTACCTCCATGTTTGATAACCCGCGCGCAAACATTGTTGCCAAGTACTCAGATGAAAAAATTATCTATTTTGTTTCGAACAGATAATAAAGTTCAATTTTATAAAAAAATATATATTTACAATATATTATTGTGCCGGTATAAAATAACAACTAAATATCTCTCAAAATCGTCTTTCTAATTATGTGAAATAATACATTTGGCATTCGCGCATGGCCAAAAAAAATTTTGCCATCCGACACGAGCTGCCGTGTTTACACGCTCATGTAAGTGTCTAGGAATATGGCACTCAGCGTTGGGTGGTTGCATCCCGACACACGATCATCGTGATGATGATCGTGATCGTCATTATCGTCGTAATGACTAGGAATCGCCCAATGTGACATGACCTGAAGCTCAACAGACACATCACAGAACGTCACCTGAAGCCTAGGGGTTAAGCATGTAGGATGAGTCTGGATGACTGCTTTAAAGTATTAATGGTTCCAAAATCATCCTGAATGTAATGTTTATTAGCATTGCCTGTGACAGCATCTCTTCCGCTTTCTCACTTTATCGAGAAAATTTTAGCTGAATTGTATATAATTTTATCAAAGAAATTTTAAAATGCAAACATGAAAAGGAACTTAGGATTTTCTTTTGATATTCTTATACTGTACATCAAATCTTATATTTTATGAATATGAAAACCTTAAACTGTGTATGAGTTGAAAGAGAGAATTGACCCCCATTTATAATGGATCCGTATCAACTTTGCCACACCCCAGTAAGCTTAGGATAATATTTTTATTCCCATTCTCATACCCCTTTTTTTTCAGGTGATCTTTTGCAGTGAGGAGTGTCAGAAACAAGGACTATCAGGTTGTCATTGGCAAGAGTGCCCTATTCTGCCAACGTTTTCTGCTCTGGACATGGGCAAGAACCCTTATTTAGCATACAGAATATTGATGAAGATCTCCCATGTCAGGCTCAAGGAGATAATGCCACTGCTACAATGTGAGGCCAAAACTCAGGCTCCTGAGACACTCGGCTTCAATAAGGAAGGAATCTATGATGCTACAGACTATAGATCAGTGTACCACTTAGTTACCAATAAAGACAAGCGATCGAAATCTGATCTGATCCGGAGATGTATGCAAGCTTTTATTGTAACCAAACTCTTGCAACAGAGCGGGCGCTACTTCCTCGATAGTGATGGGAAACCACTTGCTCCAAGCCATGAAGATATCATCTTGACCGGTAGCACACTTATCCATCACATGATGAACCTCATCTGTAATGCTGAAGCCGATGGAATTATGGAGGTATATTATTTTCCCCTTTGTGTTTCATATTACAGCTTTGCCTGTTAGTACAGTACAGGATATTTTTTTTATTGAGCTTCAGTTACTTTATTCATTAATAATTTATTTTTATTAACTTCTGGTAAGGCTTCAGTTACCAAACTAAGGATATATTACCATTTTGCAAAATTTCTATTAAAAACACGTGTGGGCAAAGCATCAGAGAGTTGAAGATGATAGTTACGCAGACTCAGATCAGTACAAGGCGTAGGTTTTAAATAGATTCTTTGCCTCGGTGTTCACAAAAGGGGAAAGATAGTTTGACACAGGACTGACTCACATTGTGTACTCGGAAGAGGGTATAAAAAATAAACTGACAAAGCCAAAAGTTCATAAAGAGTCCCGGCCCTGTCATGGTGCTTCCCCGAGTGCTAAAAGAGTTGAGCAATGAGCTGAACCTACCTAACCTTACCTAAGATCTTAGCCCGGGGGGGGGGGGCTCCACCCTCCAGATCTATGCAATATTAAACAGAAAGTACTTATTAAAATATCTGGTACTAATGAAAGCAACTTTGTTGAAGCTTCATTGTGTAACTTGTTTTTTTGTGAATATGAGAGTACGCATGGACCAAGCGAGTCGGTTGTAAACAAACGGACGACACACAGTGATTCATTAGATTTTCCAGAGTTGTATTTACAATAAATAATAAATTTCTTCATGTACAAAGCATGTAGAGACATCATTTTATGTTCATATGATCAGTTTTTCCCCACTATGTTTTACCCAGTAATTTCCCCCATCCTTCAAGCCTTTCCCACTACAGGTGACTTACTGTATAATCGTAGATAGAAAAAAATATAATAAAAAATAGTTATTATGCTAAGAATATATGTGGAAAAAATTAACAAAATCGAACAACTCCTTCTGGTGGTGTTCTCATAAATGACCATTAATACCTGTACCCTTCATATACCCTGTATATATATCTCACAGGTAAAAATAATGTTATCAGGAACGCATCTCCATAAATGCAAAGGTAATAAATTCATTTCCTTAGCACAATTAGAGCGGATGTTGTGAATAAAAGTTTATACGCTTTTTTGCTAACAGCCTCTTGCCTCAAAAATACCTTGGCTTTCATCTTTATTCAAGATATCTTCAGGTCATGAGACCCACTAATTCCCCACCCAGCAGTGGGTGACATGACATTGCATCAGAAGGTAAGTAATACATGGAAAAGACCACTAATCCTCCACCTGACATTGCGTCAGTTCAGGCCAGTAACACGCGACCCATTAATCCCCCATAACTCTGTGGTAATGGAAAATAACCATCTTCACTGTAACACAGTTTCTTTCACGTACGTATCATATAGATTTTTAGCTCTGTAAATATTATTATTTAACCAAACTTTTAAATAAACTATTCGGGGTTATTCTATTAAAGAAATGGAGTTTTTAACATAATTAGAACTGCTTTTACAGTCTCCAGTAGTTTAGCCTCTTGAAAAATTTTCCCCAGCACCCAGACACATTCTGGGGATGTGGGCTAGTGTTTGTCTGTGCTAGATGTGCAGTTTAGACTCGGAAACTTTTCCCAGTAACCGGAAAAAATTCTGGGGATAAGGGATTTGAGAAAATTGTCTGAATACCCAGAAATCGTTCATCCCCGAAAGTGCTCTGTACCAATTGTTCCAGCTATTGGGGATATCACTATTATACAATAAAATATCACAAAAAAATGACAGTTTGGCTGCTATCATTCTTATACACTTATCCTCCCATATATGTGAACTCCGTATTTGCGAATTCACTTGGTGATAAAAAATGGTTTGTGACCTTTCATTCAAGATTCACGACCAGTGATTGCCAAAAAATCGGTGGTCAACCAAGTTAACAAGAGGTGCAGATCCTTCCTACTTGAAACAAAAGCATCTAGCCTGTATGGATAGTGATATTAGATAGGCAAGCCTAGAGTGTGTTTTTGTAGTGCACCCTTATGGCCAGGAAATGGAATTTCATATTTTAATCTTTCATTTGTAATTTTTTTAACATTTCAAGTAAAAGTTACAGTTATTCTTTTGTTTTCTAGATTGATTTGACTGACCCTATGATGGGAAGTATAAATGAGTCATTTGGCTTTGGAATTTACCCAGGAGTATGTCTTCTAAACCACTCTTGCAATCCAACTTGTGCAAGAATTACCTATGGTAAGTCAGAAATGATAAGAGCTAAACATTTTATTCCTGCTGGCGGTCCATTAACCATCTCCTACTGTGAAGACTTCACAGAAATGGAACTAAGATCCAGGAGGTCAACACTTTTGACACAATACCATTTTACGTGCAAATGTGATGCTTGTGAAAATAATTGGCCAACTGGTTTGTGTATTCCTCCAATTGTTTCACTAAAATGTATCAAATGTGATCAGGTAGTCAACTCCGACACAAAGAAATGCTTGCAATGTCAGTTGAACTATGATGAACCAAATGTAGAGGCAGGCAGACAGAATGTAAATCTGTACAACTACAGGCACATCATTACTAAGATAGGAGTAGCTCAGGGGGAGTATTTCAAAGCCAAACAAAATATATCTACAAAAGGCATCGTTTCAAATGAAGACTTAAAGTCTGTACGGATTCTAATAAAGCTTTTGTGTAAGTATGCGAAGCAGCCATGTATTTCTCTCGTAGATGCAGGCAATACTTTACGGTACTGCCTTTCACTTCGTGGTTCACACATGTATGTTAGGAGAGATGGTATCTGTAATATACCATTCAAATTTTAAAATCTGATTTGATACAGCATTATGAAATAATGTTAGGAACCCATCAAGCAGTAACTTTTGGAAAATCTTTGCTTAGAATTTACGTAACTTCTATGGATATTAAAATTTGAAATTGTTTTGTATAAACTTGAGGTTTTTCTTTTTGAATTTCTTGTTATAAGATTAGGTTGAATTTAAAAGCCTATAATGATGCTTGTGGTTTTCAACATATGGAATACAGTACCAGGGTTTTGTCAGTGTAACAGTTTGTAGGGTTTTTAGTATACAATAAGTATATTATTATTTTTCTCTAAAATATACCCTGGATGTTGTAGCCTTTTGTTAGAAGGCTTATCATGTTCAATGGCAGGATATGCTATCAAGGTGGCCATGTTCAAATATTTTTATTCTCACAAGCTGCACCTTCTCAGTCAGTTGAGTCAATTATGGTTGACTCAAGGTTCATTGAGGGGTACAAACCCACTTTTACATCTGACAATATATTGGTGTCTAATGAAAAATCATTGCCGATCATCCTAACTCCAAAAAGGGACTGCATGTTCGTGATCAAAGATGATGGTCACAGTCAATGAAGTTTACCTTGCTTGAAGAATAGTCCATAGTTATCAATTGATTGTTACAAAATTAACACAACTAAAAGGAATGATCATTTTCCAGCAACCCACATTCCTGAACATCTAATTTAGTAAGACATTTTCTTAGTGTACACTTTCCAACTCTCACTGTTTTGCATAACCCTAAACCTGACCTAATATTAAATCTGTAACACATGCCACCCACTGTTAGACTGATTCAAAATCCAGTGGTTGCTCTGGCTTGCAACCATGTTCTGACCTTACTAGAACAGATCTGGCTTTATATAACCTAACCTTCTAGAATCTTTGAGAACCAATGTACAAAATGAGCTTCTCTTTCTGGATCTAAGGACTTCCTAATTGGGTTGCTTAAATCTCACAGGTCTCGTGCCAATGACCCATGGATCATAAACTAAGGATTGACATGGAATCCCTCAAAGAAATTGGCAGGAATTGAGAAGATTAACGTATATATTTTATGGCTGCTGTGGGTTTGAATCACATGGGAATAACTGAGAGTTGCAATCCCTGAGTCAAGCAACAGATAAAATAAAATTTATTTGACCCTGATTCAGATGTGTGCTCTGCTAACAGCTCAGACATAAACTGACATTGTCCACCTGGGTAGTCCAACCTACTGTTAAATATTTCAAAACAATATGTAGATTCTGACACGTTATTGCAGTGGGATATTTCTTGAAGGTCACATGTTTCATTCAAGAGATAGGATTAAATTGTTTGGGATCTCATTTTATAACTGAACTCTAATGTTTGTTCTTAATACCAAATTCGGCCTTGGTTCAGTTTTGTAAGTACTGTACAGTACTGTAGTAAAAATTGTATTATACAGGGGATACTGTATACATTATACAAATATAATATTAATACTGTATTAGTAAACAGTTTTCATTGTTCTTCATTAGTAAATATTAAGATGAATAGCTGTATGAGGTACAGTTTAGAGAATGGTGCCATCAATTATGGATTTTTTTTTTACTTCAATTGCACCTTAAGTGTTAAGTATTGATGTTATGACTAATAAAATAGTCAAATAATTTGTTAACCATTTTATTATTATAGGAAGATTCTTGATGATGTCACTGTTGATGCATGGTTTGTTGGGGCTCACTAGACAAGTGTCTCCCACATTATACAGTACTTGTACAGTGTATTGGCAGTGCTAATGTGCTGCTATAGTACATATTTCAAGTTAGTAGCATATCTGGCATGTTGTTGGCAGCCACTACATCGGAAGTGTTTGTTTAACCCCTTTAGTACAATGACATAATCTCCAGAAAATAGTGTCATCTTAATCCATGAAACATATGAAAGGGGTTAAGTTATCCTACATCCTACTTCTTGGGGTAATACTGCAGGACCTCTGTTATCCATAATGTATTGGGAATGTCTAAGAGTTTGTGTTTCTCATGAGATACCTATATAATATAGAAAACAATAAATAGTACCATATTATCAGCAAGGCACAATCAGACATGTTGCATCGGACAGCTTTTTAGGCTATCCCTGGTTTGTGTCGCTGTTTACAATTACAGTACAGTATTACTGTATATACTGTACCTGCACTTGTCTCGGTGCTTAGAAATGTGTATATACCTGTACTCTCATGGCCTATGTGCACCATGTATCTATATTGTTTATATTCATGTTGACCTGCATACCAATAATACTGTATACATGTCTATCCAATTGTAAACCTACAAGATAATTTTACTGAGTATACAAGTACATTACAGTATACTATACACTTATTATTATGTACTTGAGCATCTAGCATGTACCAGTAGATATCCATTTGCTGGCTTAAAATATCATAAATACTACAGAACACTGTATACAAGCATATAATAAATTCAGACATAAAGGAGGCCCAATTCTTGCCTTTGTCTAACTCCTTTATAATTATTTACCTAATGACCACCCACTACAGCAGAATAACCTACTGTCCCTCTTCTTTGTGTTACAGGTACTTGTTTTATTATTATTATTATTATTATTATTTTTTTTTTTTTTTTTTTTGTTGGAGCAAAATAATGTAGAATTATGAGGCTGTATAGGTAAGCTGTCTTAGGAAGTGTGTGGAACCATCAATGCCATTGGTGCATTGCTTGGTGCTCCTGAGAATTATTCTCTTGGACTGCCTGAGTACCAGTAATCAGGAACGAATTTGAGCTTGGCTATAGAGAATGGACCATATTAGTAATACAGTGTATTTGCAATTTTTATAGGTGTTTATAAGTTTAATTATCATGTAAAGTTGAAATACCTGTAATGATGTTGCTAATTTATTTATGACTATTCTGTAATTTGGTTTCAATTTATTTTTCAATAGAATTATAAGGAATTGTACAAAATCTTCAATCATTTATCTAATTTTGATTAATTTTATTAGCCTAAGTAGTAATAAAAAATACTATACATAAGAATTAGGTACAGTACATTTCTATATGGTATATCTCTAGTCTTTCATGTGAACTACTGTACGGAGTATTGTGATGCTAACATAGTTTTTCTCTTTTGTATTAAATAACAGTGACAACGCTCTTAGTTTAATTAATAAATTAACTCCCGTTTCAGTAAATCTTGGCAGTAGGGTAATACCGGGTAATAAAAATCAGGGGACAAGCCCCCTTTTAGCTACCTTGCATCATAGCAGGCAAAGGTTTATATGCATAAAAAGAAAACTAATACTGTACTGTACAGTAGTTGTAGAGTGTAGGTAATTTTCTTGGGCTGAATGAATACAGTATTTAGTTTAATTAGATATCAAAACTGTAGACCTGATATTCTACTTATTGATTGGTAAGACACATGGGCAATGTTTACTGAAGCATTACTAATTACTATACAGTACTATAATTATCTGACTATATTAATTTTGCAGTGGCACTGGTTTTAGAATCCAGTACTACCTAACTGAATAAGATAAGATGCTATACAGTAAAGTAACATATAGTAAAGGCAGATGAAATATTTACTGTAGCTGCAAATTGAAGTCCCAAACAGAAAAGACAAAAAAAAAAAATTTAGAATATTTTATTTTAAAAGCTGAATAACATCTCAAGTACTTTTACTTTTAGCCTCTTCACCACTGATCGGCTCGTTAGCCGCTTGGGCGATCAGTCACGTCTCTGTTACTCACTGTTGTCAAGTACTGGGCATGAACGGGCTCCTCAATGTACCTGAACCTGCTCCAGTGTTGGTCAAGTCTGGTCTTGAAAGAGCTCACACTCGGTGCCGTCACAACACTTTCTGGTAGAATGTTCCAGAGTTCACATCTCTCACTCCGAAAAAGTTTCCCCTTACAGTTTTCTGGACCTGCGGCTTCAATCTTGAGCTGTGACCCCTTGTGGGGCGAGCGTCCGCCAGCTCCAAGTAAGGACACTCGACTGAGTAGTGCCCCCTGAGATACTTATACACCTCAATTAGGTCACCTCTTGCCCGTCTGTAGTATAAGCTAGGCAAGTTCAGGCACTTCAATCTCTTGGGGTAGTTGAGATGCCAAAGTGCTGGCACCAGTCTGGTGGCCCTCCTTTGAACATTTTCAACCAACTGACAGTCTCTAGCATATCTCGGGGACCAGACAGGGTGACAGTACTCCAGATGGGGAAGCACTTCACTCTTGAAGATCGTTAAGAGGGATGGACCGTCTAGATATCTGAACAACCTTCTTATAAGGCCCAATAATTTATTTGCCTATAATTTTAAATATGGAATGTCTGTAACATGTTTGCCATATGCCCACACTCCCATTAATAGTTCAATAATGGCAATATAACAAACCATGTAGATGAAAGATATGGCAGCTTTGAATCTTTTTTTTTTTTTTTTTGCATAGCTGGGAAGCCATTACAGCACTTTTTTACTTTTATCCTCGTTGCCACTGATTGGCTCGTTAGCCACTTGGGCGCTCGGTCACGGCTCTTTTACTCACTGGATGAAAGCATCTGCTGAAAGCCCAGTTAGATGTTAAAATGATCAGTAATGTTGCTTACCACTTAAAATGTAGGCACTTATTGTTTTGTTTTGCAGTCTCTGCACCCACCTTTGAAAATTAATGTGACCCATATCTAGAAGTATTGATTGCGAGGAAATATGAACACCTTATCCAAGGACATTAATTATGTTATCAAAAGAATACTAGTGTGTTAGAAAACATACTTATGTGGTATGCCTTCATTATACAACTTTTTAATGCAAAATTTATTCACAGTATCTTTTGATGATAAATTCAGTAGGAGAAACTATGATTTACAATTTTTTTAACTACTAGTTTATATAATGAAGCAGTGCTTTCTACACTAAATAAAAAAAAAATACGTAAGAATATTTTTTTTCTGTTCATTCTCATTGGGCCATATGTCTCCTGAATAGTTTGTGATGCTGGAACTTAAGAAGTCGGCTGTGGCAGTTCCTCTACAACAATATATAAACTGACTTTATTTAGCCTTGTATGATATGCAGGGGTGAGAGGGATTGACAGCAGCAAATGTAAGAGTCTCTAGTTAAATGGCTCACTGTCTTATTTTTTTATTTACTTTTATCCTCTTCACCACTGATCGCCTTGTTAGCTGCTTGTGCGATCGGTCACGTCTCTGTTACACACTGTTGGCAAGTATTGGGCATGCACTGGCTCCTGAATGTATCTGAACCTGCTCCAGTGTTGGTCAAGTCTGTTCTTGAAAGGGCTCACACTTGGTGCTGTCACAGCACACTGGCAGACTGTTCTAAGAGTTCACAATTATCAAAAAAGTTTGCCCTCAGTTTTTTCTGGACTTATGGCTTCTTCAAACCTTGAGCTTTGACCCCTTGTGGGGTGGGCATCCATTAGCTCCAGGTATGGGGGACACTAAACTGAGTAGTGCCCTGTGAGATGTTTATACACTTCAATTATGCCACCACACAAAACACAAGGGAGTCAGTAAATGAGACTGCTGCAGAGAATAGATAAATAACTGTAGAATGCCTGCAACTGCCTAGGTTATACTATAGACAGGTAAGGTTGATCTAATTGAAGTGTATAAACATCTCAGAGGGCACTACTCAGTTGATTGTCCATACCTGGAGCTGACGGACGTCCACCCCACTAGAGGTCACAGCTCAAGGTTGAAGAAGCCACAATTTTAGAAAACTTTGAAGGCGAACTTTTACAGAGTGAGAATTGTAAACTCTTGGAACAATCTTCCAGTGTTGTGACGACACCCGAGTGTGAGCTCTTTTAAGACCAGAATTGACCAACACTGGTGTAGTTTGTTTACTTTGGTCATACCAGGCCTCTTACTGGAATAATTCTGGTATTAATTTTTGTTTTACCATTTTGTAGGGGTCAAAGTTCATCATTTCATAGGACGTGGGAGAGACATTTTCCATTACATTGCCATCTTTTATAATATTAGAAATTTATTTTTATACAAAGTATCGGTACACGGTGGCAAACTACAAGGTAATAAAACTAATACATGATATATAGCTCTTTTGCCTACTGTATATAATTGTATAGGGCACAATTTTTATTCACTAAATACTTATTAATCAAAATACTGTATGACAATAAATCCAAGATTATCCTAAGCAAAAACTCGGTACAGACTCACAAGCTAAACCAAGAAAGTTTAAAAGCATCAGTCATAACAGAACTTAATGAATATTTTTTGGCTCCATAAGTCAATGTACAATGATTAAAGGAGAAGATTGTAAAGCAATAATAAAATCAGGTAATTAACGGGTGAATAACCTATCAGATTACGTAGTCTTTATCCTCTTCCCCATTGATTGACCTGTTAACCTGTTAGGTGGTCAGTCACATCTCAGTAAGACACTATTGGCAAGTAATAAGCATTCACTGACTTCACAATGTATCTACCTGTACCTACGCCAGTGTAGGCCAAGTGTGATCATGAATGAACACATACTTGGTGCCATCACAACACTGGTAGATTGTTCCAAGAGTTCACAACTCGTACTCTAAAAAAGTTTACCCTGACAATTTCTGAATTTGTGGCTTCTTCATCCTGAGGATATGACCTTTAGTGGGTGCGGTCATCCGCTAGTTTCAGGGAAGATAACTCGGCTAAGTAATGTCCTCTGAGGTGCTTATAGTGATTATCATTGGATTTATGTTATGTACAGTTGAGTGTTTAGGATTATGTATCCTTTTGAGTAAGACAATATAGATAATAACTAGGTATTCCTTGTAATGTATTAGTTTTATTAATTGGTCTCATTGTTAAATTATGATTTGCCACATACATTATGATACAATACATATTTGTATTAATTGTTTATAATCCATTTGAAAAATAATTGTTCAGTGTAAGCTTGGAAATATATATCGGCATGTTATGTATTGCTTGAATTTAAAAACATTCTGATGATGGAAAATTCTATCCCAAACAAAGAGAGAGAGAGAATGTCATCCTCCAATGTTCTGTAACACTGGAAGTGTCCAGTGTTATCAAACGTTACACATCCGGTAGGTATCCTGCCTGCTGTGCCACTACCCACTGCCCATATCCAAAATGCTGTACCCTGCTGTATCAACACCCTTACACTGTACCCTGCTGTGTCAACACCCTTACACTGTACCCTGCTGTGTCAACACCCTTACACTGTACCCTGCTGTGTCAACACCCTTACACTGTACCCTGCTGTGTCAACACCCTTACACTGTACCCTGCTGTGTCAACACCCACACCCTTACACTGTACCCTGCTGTGTCAACACCCCTACACTGTACCCTGCTGTGTCAACACCCTTACACTGTGCTGTGTCACCCCCTGCTGTGTCAACACCCCTTACACTGTACCCTGCTGTGTCAACACCCCACTGTACACTGTACCCTGCTGTGTCCACCCTTACACTGTACCCTGCTGTGTCAACACCCACACTGTACCCTGCTGTGTCAACACCCTTACACTGTACCCTGTCAACACCCTACACTGTACCCTGCTGTGTCAACACCCCACTACCCTGCTGTCAACACCCCCTACACTGTACCCTGTGTGTCAACACTTAACACTGTGTCACCCCTACACTGTGTACCCTGCTGTGTCAACACCCCACACTGTACCCTGCTGTGTCGTGTACCCTGCTGTGTCAACACCCTTACACTGTACCCTGCTGTGTCAACACCCCTACACTGTACCCTGCTGTGTCAACACCCTTACACTGTACCCTGCTGTGTCAACACCCCTTACACTGTACCCTGCTGTGTCAACACCCTACACTGTACCCTGCTGTGTCAACACCCTTACACTGTACCCTGCTGTGTCAACACCCTTACACTGTACCCTGCTGTGTCAACACCCCTACACTGTACCCTGCTGTGTCAACACCCTTACACTGTACCCTGCTGTGTCAACACCCTTACACTGTACCCTGCTGTGTCAACACCCTTACACACAATCCTGCGGTACCAACTAGTCTTTTTTCGGGAATTAGCCCACCCTGGCACAGGTCGAACGACCCACAGCGGGGCCAGGGGAGCGAAAAAATAAGAATAGAACGAAATTAAAAATAGAAAAGAAAAAGATCATACTAATCTACACCAGGAAGATGCCGGGAAACCAGCTTTTAAAGTGAGACATTGTATGAGTATGGAAACAAGAAGGCAGAGCATTCCGCAGTTTGGCTGTGTGAGGAAAGAAGGATGTAGTATAACGGTTATTCTAGTGTGACCGACATCCACAGTCTATCGCTGTACTCTGATGTGCCCTACTGTATTGGCTATAAATAAACTTGCACCTTTAATGTGGTAAATATATAACAAAACACACACACACAGCCATCACTACAATCGCTTCTCGGCCTATTGTCTAAAATCAAAGCGTGTGCCATCACTACAGTTAAATAACAAATATTAAAATGCAACAAATTAATAACAGGAAAAACATATTATAATACAACGTTTCCAAGTCGTAGCTATTTATAAAATATTTCTGCTTGTACTCGGAAAAGTGTTTATTCAGTTTGTAATTTTCACTAATCGTAATTGCCTATGCTTCTGCTTATACAAGAACAAAATATGATATAACGTCTTTTTTTTTATCCCAGTCGTAGCTATTTATGCTTTGTTCTCACTAGAATAAAATATCTAGTGTAAATCTAGTTAATATCTAGTAAATATCTAGTTGTAGCTGTCTAGAGAAGTCGACTTGTGAAAGAGACCTAGGGGTACTTGTAGGCCCGGACCTACGGCCTAGAAAACAGTGCGTTAATGTTCGAAATAAGGCAAACAGAGTATTGGGTTTTATATCTAGAAGTGTAAGTAACAAGAGTGCAGAGGTCTTATTGCAACTATATCTTGCGCTAGTTAGGCCGCACCTCCATTATGCGGTTCAGTTCTGGTGCCCCTATTATAGAATGGATATAAATTCACTAGAGTCGGTGCAGCGAAGAATGACAAAAATGATTCCGGGACTTAGAAACCTTCCATATCAGGATAGGTTAAAGAAACTTAACTTGCATTCCCTAGAAAGACGAAGAGTGCGGGGAGATATGATAGAAGTATTTAAGTGGGTGAAAGGAATCAATAAAGGGGATATAGATAAAGTTCTTATAATATCCGAGCAGGATAGGACTCGGAGCAACGGATTCAAGTTGGATAAGTTTAGGTTTAGGAGGGAGATAGGAAGAAACTGGTTCACAAATAGGGTGGTGGACGAGTGGAACAAGCTTAGCAACTTTGTAGTAAGTGCGGGAACTCTGGAAAGTTTCAAAAGGAGGCTAGATAGATTCATGGATGATAGAGAGTGGTAGTAACTCTCGACAGGAGCTGCCATGCACAGGCCAACCGGCCTATTGCAGACTCTTTATTTTCTTATGTTCTTATGTACTTATAAAGAGAAAAGTTAAAGCATATTATTATTCTAAGATAAGATTTGCAATATTTTAATGCGATATTCAAAGTGTACTCAGCAAAGGATGTGGCACATAATTATTTTGTAATTCACATTCTTAAGTATTGAAAAAATTGCAGACCACAGTCTAGAGTAGGCCTATTAATGTTATAGACAGCACGCTATAGTAGCACCAAAGTTATACACTATTAACTAAGTTTAAACCCAGTCGTACCTTAATTCTGCTCATATTAGGAAAAATAATGCATCGCATGGTGTTCCTAGAAGGCAGAATTTGTTAAGGTGTTTTCTTTAAGTACGTGAGAGTGTAGCGTACTGTAGGATCTGCAGTGGATTCCTCCCCTACAAACGCCGTGTGTCGCTGACTGGCCGACCCCTGCGAATCTACCGGCGTATCCCTCGTGGTCAAGGTCAGGTAACCAGCGGGGTGGCCTACCATCAAGCCACGCCTACCCCCGCTATATAAGACCTCACCTAGCCGTCATCGACCTCTTTCTACCTACAGCCAATCATCAAGCAACACCACCTCCTGCCTGGCGGCCCTCGCTCCCGCCGGCGAGCATGGCGACCCACAAGCTGGTCCTCCTCTGAGCATCCTCACCAACCAGCTCTCTCTACATCACGCTTGTAACCACCCTGCTACTTCCCAGCACCAAGCTGCACTGTACATCCGATACAACATGTATACAGAGAGCACATTGTGAGTTTCCTTTCTCCATCCCATCCTGAGTGTGAACCAACATCCCGTACCCCCACAGATCCACTACAAGTGTGTTGATACCTGTACTGCTCCGGTAAATGGGGCGGTAGCTTGGATGGTAGTGTGGACATCGTGATAAGGGGTAGTTATTATTATTGTTAGTAGTATTTTTTATAAGTTTTTACTTTATTATTATTATGATTGTTGTTATTATAAATGTTATTTATTTTTATTTCTAGTTATTGTTGTCATTATTTAGATCAGTGTTACAGTGAATGTTATCTATCTCACTCCTTCCCTCCACTGTGTTTATATCCTTCCCTCCCACTTTTGGCTTCCCCTCCGCTTTTTCTTCCTTGTTTTGTCCCTTCTCTCTTTTACACTCATACAAACAAACGCACACAAAATCGGGGAAATGACGACAGGAGAGAAAGAGAGAACAGGAGGTTGAGTTATCAGGGTGACGTGATGTGGAGAAGCACCGAGGAGGGGAGGGTGCGTTAATCACGTGATGTGGGAGAAGCACCGAGGAGGGGAGGGTGCGTTAATCACGTGATGTGGGAGAAGCACCGAGGAGGGGAGGGTGCGTTAATCACGTGATGTGGGAGAAGCACCGAGGAGGGGAGGGTGCGTTAATCACGTGATGTGTGCGTTAATCACGTGATGTGGGAGAAGCACCGAGGAGGGGAGGGTGCGTTAATCACGTGATGTGTGTGTGTGTGTGTGTAAGCAAAATGTGTCTTGATTTATTCGGCCGTTGTACAGTACACACTCACACTGTCAAATAAAATATATTATTTGTAGTTGCTTTATCACTCTGGTTTAGGTGCCCCACAAGCATGTTACATATATACTTCGTTGCACTTGGTTATTATGGTATTACATTTTACCTTTAAAGGAATGAGAAAATTTACACTACAAACTGTCACTCAACATTGTGCACTGAATTCTCTCCACGTATGTTGGTAAACGTGACGCAATACTATTATACTTGGTCTTCACAATAATACCGATCTTCTAAATGGCATCTTTTCATTGTTGTACCAGACTGTACTGTTTAGTTTTTAGTTTACTAAATTTCAAAGTCTGAAAAGTAAGACAGTGAATATTTTCGTGCTTCAACGTCGAGGCTATGGTGCTGTCTGAAGGTCGCATGACGTCATCGTAGTATTGCCATTTAGTTTATTATTTTCTAAGGGATTTCCGGTGCACATTGTCATCCAACACACCCACTTCTTGACAGATAATTATACGTATAGATATTACACCAGTTTATTGTAGATAACATACAAACTTAAGAAAATATATTCCGAGTCGTGAATAATCCATGTTCAGTAATACAATAGGATATATAGTGGTGCTAGCACAACTACAGCGTGCGGTCAGGGTTTTTTTTTATCATATTCGCCACTTATCAGCTTACTAGCCGTTAGATTAGGTTAGACTAAAGATATCCTTGTAGACCGCACGCTATAGTAGCACCTATAAATTAATCTCTTAAATTAATCGAATTGATCAAGAGGCATTAAGTTTATTTTGATGTCTCTTCAACATTATCTGTTGATGGCGTATTTATATTCGGAAAATAACCTTCAACACGTTTAGTTCCGATATGTTGACCACTGTAACTCTGATTCACCAACAAGCACCAAACATGAGAGCTGCACGTTCTGGTACGGACCAAAACGTACTGGGCTTGATTTCCAACCAATCAGGGAGTCCCAAGGTATACGTCATCACTAGAATAGTGTTCTCCTATTGGTTGAGAATAACGTGCGCACTGCGCGGTTTCCTAGAACTGGCAGGGATAGGACGTACGAGCTTTGTCGCTTTGTTATACTTTTAGCGTCCAGTGGAGGTGGATGTGTTTGGGGATCGTTATTATATCCAGGAAACTGTTACTGTTATACACAGTTGTATAAAACGTAAACTTTGTGGAACAACTATTGTGTGTACCAGTTCGGATACCCTTCAACTATCTTGTAGAGGAGAGAAGCGTGTGTTACTTAGCTTCTGTTGCAAGTTGTGTTAGGTACATGTAAAATGAGTGATCTTCTTGATGGTGGGTGGAATACGGTGGATCATGTATCGCCTACTTCACTGTCATTACAAGTCTCTGACAACATTCCCATCCCTGTGGGTGGCGGGCAGGACCTACAAGAGCTGGACAACAACACCCTGGTGACTGTGCTCGGCCTTAACCCATCACCTGAAGAATGCACCAACAAGTTGCTGGACGAGTGTCTACATTATACCGACCTCTTGCCATCAACTCCCATTGCCTTCTCGCCCCAGGATGTGTCCACAACTGTCCACCCCACTACCTACATTACCGATCCCCACCACCTAGATTGTGTCACGTACACTCAGCCTGTAACACTGACGCTGGATGACTACCAGGGATTAGAATTTATCGAGAATTTGGTGACAGTAAGTCAAGCACCAGAGGCAGTGACTCCTCAAGAACCTTGTGTCAGCACCACCAGCGAGAGCTCCACGCCTGCTACACCAGCCACACTCAGCCCTCCTTCAGATAGTGAAGGGCCTACAACCAGGAGACGCAGAAGACAACAAGATATCACTAAGGTCAAAGCACCAAGGCAGCGTCGGCCAAAGAAGACCAAGATTTACGAGCGGGAGGATCCCTTCGAGGATCCTGTCGCCGAAAAACGCAGACAAAACGCAATTAACGCCAAGAAGAATCGAGACAACAAGAAGAAATTGCTGGAGGATTTAGACGACAAGGTGGCGGCGGTGACACGGGAGAGAGATGACCTGGAGCAGGAGGTGAAGCAGCTGAGGCAGAGAGAACAAGAACTCAGACAGGAACTGATGTCTCGTTATGGTGTCACTTTCCCCCCCGTCGTCCCCAGTCCTCACAACAGTTTCTGTTAGAACACGTTTACAAAGCTCAATATTTTAAATCACCGAGTGGCTTATGTGGGCCACCCATATAGTGCTGAGAATAAGTTGCAGATACCACATAACCAGATTAGGGAAGGTTGCCGTTGTCATGACCCTAATGATAGTGCCATGACAATTGATAGATAACATCGTTATGCTGTGTTATCGCTTTCCGATTAATTCATACACCCATGCCTAATATTATTTCTGCTAATCTCCAAGTTCAAAACATTAAGAGATGTACTGATTTTAAATTTAAAAATTACTTAAATTTTTTGTTTTGTTTTTCTGACCTTAACAAATTACTCAGTATATGTGATAACTTAATACTATGCTCAGAGTATATGTTAACAATAGAAAAAATTACATCAGAACACAACCATGGATAACATGACTTGTACCATAAGTAATTTAAGGGGGGAAACAATAAATGACAATCATACACCCAAAACATTCACTAATACCGGTGTCAATTATCCGAGTGACTACACCCAGTGACGAACATTTTGTGTACATGCTGCCACTGTAACTACATGTGGAATATTATTGGATTACACATTTAAGAAGACAAATTTATTTGAAGTAAAAATATACATCAAGAACTTTGTTGTGATACAGATCCTGATAGTTTTATTTTAGTCAGAATCTACCAACTTTTTTTTGTGGGGGCCAATAATGGCAACTTTATGACGTCACATTGACGTCAACAACTCTCGCGCATGGTCCCAGGATCTAAATAAATTATTCATAGGACACCACAGTAAGGATATATATATATATATATATATATATCTATCTTGATAAAATCACACGGGAAGATGGAAACAACGGAGTACCTTAGCTTTCGTCTTTATTCAAGACATCTTCAGAGGCAACGAAAGCTAAGGTACTCCGTTGTTTCCATCTTCCCGTGTGATTTTATCAAGATTTATCTTATCCACGTTGTCATTGTGGATTTACATGAAATATATATATATATATATATATATATATATATATATATATATATATATATATATATATATATATATATATGTTAATAACAACAAGGAAATCATTTTCCTTGTGGTTATCAGCATATACCTGGATCAAGTGCACCTATAGTGATTTACTTGCATATATATATATATATATATATATATATGTTAGTTTGATACAGCTGTAATGCCTGTATTTCTCACTAACACGTCATGGGTTCGAGTCACCCTGGTGTGGACACTTGAGAAGGGTGTTATCCAGTGTGACCCTACCAAGCACCACAGGTTTATTCCGGGTTTCTGTACCAATGCTGGACAATAAAGAACATAATAAAGAAAAAACTAACCAACTGAACTGTCAGTAAGTTCACTTACTTATGAAACAGTCGCATACCCTTCCCTTCCCAATGTGACGTAGACATGACGTCAGAGTAACGTCACAATCTCATCCAGTCCCCGGGAATCCCCAGTTAGCCCGAGGCACGTTCCCTTCCCAGCTATGGTTGTCAGGAGCATTGTACCTACTTCACTTACTTTATTCTCTTCGTCTTGGGACAAAACGATCCCTGAATTCGGTGAATTCTGGGATCGCTCAGCGCTGCTCTTATAAGTTAAATATACCGCGGGCATCTTGATCGTTCACTGGAAATTGGGATTATTTTCCAGACTCCGGGTTGATGTTGTGAATAACTTTTACACAGTGAATATTGTATTGATATATGATCCTATAATGCAAAACATGGTATTATATTAAAGAATATTATACTGATTGATATTATATCATAGTATACCATACAACTACAATATTGATAATTTAGTTTTCTTAAGACGTAAATTAGAAATGGGAAAATGACGATGAAATATACCGTAGATCTCGAAGACAACCTGGTTCTATAGGACGATAAGCAAACCACTATATCTAACGGTGAACGGAAATAAAGTCACTTGAAGATGACTTGTACACATTGACAACACATTAAATATATATATATATATATATATATATATATATATATATATATATATATATATATATATACAGTATATCATGTAGATCCACAATGAAAACGTGGATAAGATAAATCTTGATAAAATCACACGGGAAAAGGGAAACAACGGAGCACCTTAGCTTTCATCATTATTCAAGACATCTTCAGAGGCAACTGGATTACATGGACAGAGAGAGGCTTAAATATACAGGGTGACCTTAAAAACATGAGGTCAGGTCATAATGATGTCATCCACTAATCCACACACACGAAGAGGAGCTTAAGAGAAGGGGGGTGATTGATTGATTGATTGATACGTTTATTGAGATACAAAAAACATTAATACATCTCAAAGGGATGAAGTGACATAAGTCATCCTCACCCCAGTCCAGGAATGTCCCTCTCAGGACTCACATAAATCCCTAATATTTCATATAATCAGTTATAGTACATAGTTATATTCTAGATGCAAAATTTCTATATTTCTTTAATATTTCATCTATTTTCCCATTTCCAAACATCCACTCTATTTGCATGGGGACATTATTTATATGAGCATTTCTATATACATTAAGCAATAAGGGGGGTGACGTGACTAGTCAGGTCAGGTCAAAAATATGGGACACACTAAATAACTATCATACATCTATATCAAAGGTTTTTAAAGCATTTTTAACCTTGGGCCACTGACAAATATATTTATGTAACATATTATCAGTTTTGAACTGACCATCACTAAGGTTTATTGATTTTAATTCCTTAATCAAACTAGCTTCAACCAGAAGTCTAGGCCCACTCTTGCTCATAATCTACATAAACGATCTAGATACCGGGATCAGCAGTGACATAAGCAAGTTTGCGGATGACACCAAAATAGGGCGGCAAATTAATTCAGGGCAGGATGCAAATGCATTACAGGAGGATCTAAATAAACTGCACGGGTGGTCTGAAAAATGGCAAATGAAATTCAACACCAGCAAGTGCAGCGTACTTAATATTGGAAGAACAAATACTTATAATGTATACAGCCTTAACAACATCAACCTAGAGAAGTCGACTTGTGAAAGAGACCTAGGGTACTTGTAAGCCCGGACCTACGGCCTAGAAAACAGTGCGTTAATGTTCGAAATAAGGCAAACAGAGTATTGGGTTTTATATCTAGAAGTGTAAGTAACAAGAGTGCAGAGGTCTTATTGCAACTATATCTTGCGCTAGTTAGCCGCACCTCGATTATGCGGTTCAGTTCTGGTGCCCTATTATAGAATGGATATAAATTCACTAGAGTCGGTGCAGCGAAGAATGACAAAAATGATTCCGGGACTTAGAAACCTTCCATATCAGGATAGGTTAAAGAAACTTAACTTGCATTCCCTAGAAAGACGAAGAGTGCGGGGAGATATGATAGAAGTATTTAAGTGGGTGAAAGGAATCAATAAAGGGATATAGATAAAGTTCTTATAATATCCGAGCAGGATAGGACTCGGAGCAACGGATTCAAGTTGGATAAGCTTAGGTTTAGGAGGGAGATAGGAAGAAACTGGTTCACAAATAGGGTGGTGGACGAGTGGAACAAGCTTAGCAACTTTGTAGTAAGTGCGGGAACTCTGGAAAGTTTCAAAAGGAGGCTAGATAGATTCATGGATGATAGAGAGTGGTAGTAACTCTCGACAGGAGCTGCCATGCACAGGCCAACCGGCCTATTGCAGACTCCTTATTTTCTTATGTTCTTATGTTTAAGCTTTTTTCCCAAGCAATGGGATGATTATTATTCCTAACATGAACGAACAAGGCACTGCTTTCAGATGCTGTTCTGATATTATACTTATGTTGTTTGATTCTGAGCTGCAGTGTTTTTCCTGTCTATCCTACATAATTACAATTACATTTGCTACATGGAATACAATAAACACTTCCATTTACATTCAAACTTGGGCTATTTCTTATTAACATATTGGTAATGGTTGAGTTATACTTGAAAATAACATTAATATTTAGTAGCTTGAGGGACCGAACTAACGGGACAAATTTATTACGATAGGGCAGAGTCAAAATATTCTTAAGTGAAGGAATTTGCCTGGTTTGAGAGGAATGAAAGGATTTTTTAGCGTTTTTAAAACAACGATCAACAAACACAGAAGGGTACCCGAGTTTCTGTGCAATGGAACGAATGTGTTTCAATTCATCGTCAATAAATTCAGAGTCACAAATACGCAGACATCTTAAGAACATAGCAGAAAAAACTGACATTTTGGTAGACTCCATGTGATTCGATAAAAAGTGTATGAAACTGTCTACCTGTGTGGGCTTTCTGTATACATTAAATTTGTAGTTTTGGCCATTTCTCATGATAAGCACATCAAGGAATGGATCCCTTCCAAGTAAATCACTGTAGGTGCGCGTGATCTAGGTATATGCTGATAACCACAAGGAAAGAAGAAAATACGAAGTTCCCAAGCGCTTTCGTGTAATTCACATCTTCAGGGGTGAGTACAGTCTGTACTCACCCCTGAAGATGTGAATTACACGAAAGCGCTTGGGAACTTCGTATTTTCTTCTTTCCTTGTGGTTATCAGCATATATATATTTTTTTTACGGGGATTAGCCCACCCGGGCACAGGTCACTGACCCACATCAGGGCCTGGGAGGCGAAAATGTAATAATAATAATTATTCATATTAAATAAAAATTATAATAAAAATACAAAAATAATAATTAAACAATTTATAGTAAATAAAATTTATAATACAAAATTAAACACAAAATAATAATAATAACAATAATAATAATAACAACACTAATAATAATAATAACAATAATGATAAAGAACCATAAAGAAATTAAAAAATGAAAAATCAATAGTGAGAAACAATATATGTACAGTATGTTGTGTCGTCAAAGTAAGAGAAACAATTGAGACCCTGCAATTACATAAGAACATAAGAAAATAAGGAGTCTGCAATAGGCCGGTTGGCCTGTGCATGGCAGCTCCTGTCGAGAGTTACTACCACTCTCTATCATCCATGAATCTATCTAGCCTCCTTTTGAAACTTTCCAGAGTTCCCGCACTTACTACAAAGTTGCTAAGCTTGTTCCACTCGTCCACCACCCTATTTGTGAACCAGTTTCTTCCTATCTCCCTCCTAAACCTAAACTTATCCAACTTGAATCCGTTGCTCCGAGTCCTATCCTGCTCGGATATTATAAGAACTTTATCTATATCCCTTTATTGATTCCTTTCACCCACTTAAATACTTCTATCATATCTCCCCGCACTCTTCGTCTTTCTAGGAATGCAAGTTAAGTTTCTTTAACCTATCCTGATATGGAAGGTTTCTAAGTCCCGGAATCATTTTTGTCATTCTTCGCTGCACCGACTCTAGTGAATTTATATCCATTCTATAATAGGGGCACCAGAACTGAACCGCATAATCGAGGTGCGGCCTGACTAGCGCAAGATATAGTTGCAATAAGACCTCTGCACTCTTGTTACTTACACTTCTAGATATAAAACCCAATACTCTGTTTGCCTTATTTCGAACATTAACGCACTGTTTTCTAGGCCGTAGGTCCGGGCTTACAAGTACCCCTAGGTCTCTTTCACAAGTCGACTTCTCTAGGTTGATGTTGTTCAGGCTGTATACATTATAAGTATTTGTTCTTCCAATATTAAGTACGCTGCACTTGCTGGTGTTGAATTTCATTTGCCATTCTTCAGACCACCCCTGCAGTTTATTTAGATCCTCCTGTAATGCATTTGCATCGTGCCCTGAATTAATTTGCCGCCCTATTTTGGTGTCATCCGCAAATTGTGTGTAAAGGAGGCAGAAAGTCAGATCAGCAACCTGGGACTTGGTCACAATTTTCGTGATGCCATATAGTAGCAGGGTCTACTATTAGACAATACATTATGCTTCCAATATCTTCCCAGGCAGTCGTACCTCCCTGTTTGGTAGCTGCCTACTACCTCTATATATATATATATATATATATATATATATATATATATATATATATATATATATATATATATATATATATATATATATATACTGTATATGATGGCATTGCACGTAGGTTAGGTCTCATTTATTTAACTAACTATTGACACCACAACATACCGACATCATTTCTCACTATTGATATTTGTATTTATTATTTTTGTATTTATTTATGGCTCTTTATTATTACAGGGGTACTTTTATTTATAAGTTTTATAATTTATTATTATCATTATTATTATTATTATTATTATAACATTTACGCCCCCCAGGCCCCGATGTGGGTCAGTGACCTGTGCCCGGGTGGGTTAATCCCCATAAAAAAAGAAGAAAAAGAAGCTTTTCATCTCATGTTCAGCGACACAAAATAAAATATTCCATGAAAATATGAATAATGAATACAAGTTAAATGATTTAATGACACGATCTTATACGGTTCAATCCATAAGTTGTACAACGAACCTTAGAGAATCCTGCTAGCCTCGTGTGAGGCTAGTGTTAGTAGCCAGACAGCATTATTTTATATAATTTATCATTATCTTAGGTCTTATTTAAAATATATATATATATATTTACTGAGGTGTCGTAACTGCCAAAACATTTTTATATAACAACTATAACAAAAATATATTCAATCAACTCGTAGGTAAAGTTGATGATAATATAAGGAACCTGTAATATATACTGTACGATAACTGCATGACACCAGTTACCATGTGGAGAAATACAGTACTCCACCACGCTCAGCCGATACGTGTATACACAGCGGTGTATTACCACTGGTCACTTATTTACTCTTTGCTAAAAAACGTCGAGTTTATAGTGTTGTGTGAAGTTTAAGATCGGTGATAATATGCGTAGTTGTGAGAAAGACCTGCGATTGGTAGTGAGAGTTAGAGAGAAGTAAACAACCGTCGTAAGAATGGCTGGAGCTCCAGACACGACTCTCTTATCGCTGGAAAATGCTTACGAAATGCTGAACGCCCCTTTGACTACCTTGGTTACTGAAACTAACAGTTGTGACGATAATTATACTTCAAATGTCTGTAGTGAAGGTCAGTCATGCCAGAAAGAAACAACTATGCAGCCAGTTCAGTGCCACCTGGCACCAGCAGTGAATCAGTCAACAAATGTGTCATGGGGGCAGGGTAACTATCATACTGATGGAACAGGATTTGGTATTGGTAAAGAACATATTAACCATAACTTCCCTTCCGGCAATACAAAACTAGAGACATATTTAGTAAATATTGTGCCTCAAACAGCAATAATTCCTACAGCGTATCCAGCAGGTATGTCTCACACTGTGCCTCAAACAGCTCAAGCTCAAGCATTTAATTTTGTAGGAGACCAGTTACAGCCTCACACACAGCTCCTGCATAATGCTGTAATTTCAGGCGGAGATACAAAGGCTCTGTCCAACGATGCATCGACAGTTACTGTCGATCAAACCTCGGGAAACAAGATTATGAATTGTAAGTTAGATAATGGAAAATCAGGAAGCCAAGCCTTAAATTACGTTGAAGACGACACTGTGTGTAATCTAAATTCGGTGAACCTGGAAGATTTTCAGAATTTTGTTTACCACATGCAGAAAATAGGTGGGAGTAAAGCATTTAGCACCATCGAAAATGCTGCTGAGCAAGCAGTTCATTCACCATTTGAAACACTAGGAAGTCATGAAAAATACACAGAAAAAGAAGTTTGTCAATTCGGATCTTTAAGTTGTGTTAACATCCCAAATGATGACCTGGGAGCTATGTGTGCTGACTCATTTATACAACAGTCCTCTGATACTTCTCAACCTAACACTGCACAGCCCAAAGATGGAACAGTCAACTGTATTGACGATCACTTAGACTCAACCGGAAAATGTACAAATAGTGTTGAAATAAATACACAAAATATATTAGAGGAACGACTCCAAGTTGCAGACAACACTGGTACCTTACTTGTCTTGCAGTCAATGGATTCCCAAGTGAGGGAAACTAAAGACATTAGGGAGAGTGCGGACATCATTCAGCCTACTATAAACTCAGAACCACCAATTGCTATTAACTGCATGAGTGGGACGAACATGGCAAAAGGGTCATTACGTCGTCGTAAGAGGAAACTACCCTCAACAAGAGAAAAGCTGTACGATCATCTGGTACCTTACGAAGATGAAAACCAGGAAAGAAAGAGACTAGATGCTATCAGGGCCAAGAAAAACAGAGAAAAAAACAAGAAGTTGATAGACCACCAGGCGGCTACCATAAGACAACTACAGGCAGAGAAAGACAGTATGGCTAAGGTGATTGAAGGACAGCGTCAACACGAGAAGACTCTTCTGAATTACATAGAAGAAAATTGCGGCATCACCTTCCTTCCTTATTGTAGTGTCAAGTAAGTTTACCTCAAAGTTTATAATGTCCTCGTATGTCTTGAAAATTCACAAATTTACAAAAAAAAATTCCGGAACATCCGATACTGAAATGAAATCATGAAAGGGGCAAATGTATGTGTAAATGCTTCTGTTCCCAAGTTTGTGTTTCACAAAATAATCAGGTTGGAGAATTTCAATTTAATCTAAATTAAACATAGTTTTATAAATTTTGTAATGTACTGTATATAAACACATACCAGTACTAATAATTTGAACTCATAAACCAGCAAAAAATGTGACAATTTAAGTGGATGATTTACTATCTGACTTTCTACCTCATTTATACACCTACAGTGATTTATTTGCACACACACATCTATATATATATATATATATATATATATATATATATATATATATATATATATATATATATATATATATATATATATATATATATATATATATATATATATAAGCAAATAAATCACTGTAGGTTATGCTCACAAATTTGGTATGGCAATAGGTAATCCACTCTCACCAGTATTAGGCAACCTATATATGGAATTCTTTGAAAAGAAACTATTAAGTAATATTTTACCACCTTCAGCAGTCTGGTTTAGATATGTAGATGATGTATTATGTCTCTGGCCATGTAATGAGGACCTAAAAGCTTTCCTGCCACAACTTAGTAACTTAGCCCCCTCGATCAAATTCACTGTGGAATTAGAGCAAGACTAAATTGTTATTCCTAGAATGTGTGATCCACAGAATAGGTAACACCTTTAAGTTCAGTATTTATAGAAAACCTAATAATGTGTGTTTATACATTCATTATTATTCTGCCCACCATAATAGAGTCAAACAGTCAGTATTTTCATCAATGTTTATATGTGCTTTGAGAATTTGCAGCCCGGAATTCATTGATGAGGAATATAAATATATCTATAATATTGGCTTGAACCTTAAATACCCTAGATCTTTCATAGACAAATGCCTGAACATTACTAAGAAATCTTTTTATAGAACTGATCCCAAGCCCACCCATGACCATAAGAATCTCTTAGTATTACCATTTCACAAAAATTTCTCTCAAATTCCTTTACAACTAAAAACCTGGAACGTCAATGTGGCATTTAAAAACTCATGCACTGTTCAACAAATGTTAATCAAGAACTCCACCAATAATACAAATGGCTGCATTTATAAAGTCCCTTGCAAGGAATGTAATAAGTTTTACTTAGGCCAAGTAGGTAAAGATCTTGTAACTAGACTTAAACAATATAAATACAGTGTTAGGACAGGCCAGGAATCCAATGCTCTGTTCGTTCATTTGAGGGATAATAAACATTGCATTGACTGGGATAATGCCTCCTCAATATTACCTTGTAATTCAATTGACAGTAGGAACATCATAGAATCTAGTCTCATTAAACATACCGAATCCGTTAACATGAATTTGAGTAATGGTATGTACAAATTGGACAATTTTGTAATTAAGAAGATTTGTAACCAGGTGAGAAGGTTGGGTCAGTTTTTCCTCTGACCTGACTACCGACCGCTGCGGTGCTTTTGTAAAGATTAGTAGGGTCATTACCTATACTTGACCTCTGTGGACTTGTTCTAACCCTCCTCTGTATATATATCAGAAAAGAGGATGTTCTTAAGAAGATAAATAAACTAAAGAAAACAAAATCCCCAGGGCCGGATGAAATTTTCCCTCCAGTCTTGAAAGAGTGTAGGGAACAGATTAGCGGACCCCTCGTAAACTTATTTATAAAATCATTAGACACCGGAGTTGTGCCAGACTTGTGGAAACAGGCAAATGTAGTACCCATATTCAAAAAGGGAGACAGAGCATCAGCGCCAAATTACCAGCCGATCAGTTTGACGTCAGTTGTGGGGAAATTTCTTAAATCAATTATAGCAGATAGCACCTGATCGCATCTAGAGAAAAGGCTGAAAAGCAAATTAATCTACGACTCTCAACATGGGTTTACAAAGGGAAAATCTTGTCTAACAAATCTGCTAACGTTTTTTAGGAAAGTCTTCGAGGTAGTAGATAATGACGAAAATTACGATGTTATTTACTTAGACTTTAGCAAAGCATTTGACAGAGTACCGCATCAGAGGCTTCTGAGAAAAATTAAGGCTCATGGTATCGAGGGGAAAGTTTTAAATTGGATAAAATCATGGCTCACCGATAGAACGCAGAGGGTCAGCGTAGATGGCGTTAAATCTGAGTGGGGCCGTGTAACCAGTGGGGTTCCCCAGGGGTCAGTACTAGGCCCACTCTTGTTCATTATCTACATAAACGATTTAGATACTGGGATCAGCAGTGACATAAGCAAGTTTGCGGATGACACCAAAATAGGGCGACAAATTAATTCAGGGCAGGATGCAAATGCATTACAGGAGGATCTAAATAAACTGCAGGGGTGGTCTGAAAAATGGCAAATGAAATTCAACACCAGCAAGTGCAGCGTACTTAATATTGGAAGAACAAATACTTATAATGTATACAGCCTTAACAACATCAACCTAGAGAAGTCGAATTGTGAAAGAGACCTAGGGGTACTTGTAAGCCCGGACCTACGGCCTAGAAAACAGTGTGTTAATGTTCGAAATAAGGCAAACAGAGTATTGGGTTTTATATCTAGAAGTGTAAGTAACAAGATTGCAGAGGTCTTATTGCAACTATATCTTGCGCTAGTCAGGCCGCACCTCGATTATGCGGTTCAGATCTGGTGCCCCTATTATAGAATGGATATAAATTCACTAGAGTCGGTGCAGCGAAGAATGACAAAAATGATTCCGGGACTTAGAAACCTTCCATATCAGGATAGGTTAAAGAAACTAAACTTGCATTCCCTAGAAAGACGAAGAGTGCGGGGAGATATGATAGAAGTATTTAAGTGGGTGAAAAGAATCAATAAAGGGGATATAGATAAAGTTCTTATAATATCCGAGCAGGATAGGACTTGGAGCAACGGATTCAAGTTGGATAAGTTTAGGTTTAGGAGGGAGATAGGAAGAAACTGGTTCACAAATAGGGTGGTGGACGAGTGGAACAAGCTTAGCAACTTTGTAGTAAGTGCGGGAACTCTGGAAAGTTTCAAAAGGAGGCTGGATAGATTCATGGATGATAGAGAGTGGTAGTAACTCTCGACAGGAGCTGCCATGCACAGGCCAACCGGCCTATTGCAGACTCCTTGTTTTCTTATGTTCTTATATAACTTGTTCTGCACTTCTATTTTAGTCTGTACTCACCCCTGAAGATGTGAATTACACGAAAGCGCTTGGTTACTTCGTGTTTTCTTTTTCCTTGTGGTTATCAGCATATACCTGGATCACGCGCACCTACAGTGATTTTATTGCATATATATATATATATATATATATATATATATATATATATATATATATATATATATATATATATATATATATATATATATATATTGTAAGAATGTCATGAGTTTCCCACCACTTGAGAGTTCCCGCTAATTTTAAGCCAATAGTATGAAGGCCTTAGGCCTGTCTTCGACCAATGAGAAAGCCTATGAGGCGTGTCGTCATGAAAGTTGTGGCGTCTTTTGTAGGCTGAGTTGGAATTTTGTGTAGGGAGGTGTGGGACGTCTGTGGTGGCGACTTGGCACGTATTTTGGTGTATTCTATTTGGTAAATCCTTAAGTTCCCATTTGTTGTGAGATACGTGGTCCCCGTTTAACTAGCTAGGACCATAGGTTTATTATTTTGAAGTGTAGATTCACAATGAAAACGTGGATAAGATAAATCTCGATAAAACCACACAAGAAAGGGGAATCAGTGGAGCACCTAAGCTTTCGTCTTTATTCAAGACATCATCGGAGGCAACTGAATTACAAAGACTGAGAGAGAGCTTATGTACACAGGGTGACCTTAAAAAGCATTGGCCTTATTTTGTTCGCATGAACAATCTTCCATTATGTTAACGAATCCCAATGTTATCCACATTAGGGCAAACGTCTTATTCGGATGATAAAAATTACCGTTTATCATTTGCCCTTTGGATAATTGCAGCAAAGCGGTAATTCTCATGTATATTAATCCCATCTCGAAAGTTAAATCAAGTGAATGCAGGATTTTTCAGTAAGAGCCCAGCCTCCGAGGGGGAGGTGTGGGTGAAGAATGATGAAGAAAATACTGAATTATGTTAAATAAACTTTCTGGTGAAATATATCAAAATTCAACTCAATGGTTTTATAGATTTTTTCAATGCATATGCTGTTGTGATATATACGCACACTGTATAATGCTTATAAGAATAATAGCAAAACAGCTATATCTTGATTCATTTCCTTTAGTAAATTTCTGACCTGCGAAAGATGATCATACATATGATTATAATAGACACACGTGAATAGCTTCGTAGATACAAAAGTTAAAACTTACCTAGGTTAGGCATAATTTGGCTACCATACGATGGTAAGCGGCGTCTTAAATGAACGAAAGCCAATTTTACCATTCACGAATTAATTTCCGCTACGGTGTAACAATAAAAATATTCTTATTTTAGAAAATAAAACACCAATTGCTTGCTTTTTAAATCTTAATTGACTATTAAAAAGAAATCGTTTTATTTGATAAAGTCTTCAGTACAAACAAACCTGTAATTTTTAAAAGAAACATTTGTTTTTCAACAGCACCAAGTGAGGTGGACTACTGTACAGTAGAAGTTGTCATCATCACCTATCTCTGGAGGTCGTGATCCCCTTCAGCAGCCTTCAAGATGGAAAACAAAACAAGAGAGCATCAGCGGATACTTCATGTGTAGATTGAGTGTTGTTCTTACATGGTTTCATTTTTAATGGACAAATTACTCCTCCTGCTTTGAAAAATATAACCACGCGAAGATTGGGCACCCCATATTATTTCTCGTGAGGATTAAACACCCTAACACTAACATAACGTAAAATAACATAAAGCAACGTAACGTAAACTAATGTAAAATCCATGTAAAGGTGCAGCTGATTGGCTTGGTATAATGGCAGGAGAAGGGAATATTACAGCTCTTCCTGATTTTAAAAACATTTCATAATCAATAGCAGTTTGTTTCACTTCTAACCTCTCGTCACCATCTAGCATAAATCTATAGCCCCACGGGACAAGAGAAATGGGTTTTACATGATTAGTCTTTGAGACAACTATGTATTGCACATTAACTTACTCATCATAACTTGGGATAGCTATACTCTTTATGGTCTTCCTCAGCTTTTTTTTCCATCCTCTGGGATACAATGGCCTTCATACATATGTTCTTTAGTTGAATATGTGCTTTTCATAACTTTCCCATTACGGAGTTCAACCTGGGAGCAAGATAAGCGACAGTACAGGAAATATCATGGAAGGTACGAAAACGTTATCGGTTTGAATCTTAAAACTAATATAGTTCTCACTCAAAATATTGGAGTATTTATTCACCAATTCCAAATAAACAAAACTTCCTTGAAATATCGTAAAAACTGAGCACTTAAATATTAGATTTTTACACGTAAATACTAAATAGGTGCGGTACAGTTAACCGAAGATGTCTCATCCCCACCCTCGGCCTCGTACTCGCAATTTTACCTGGCAATACTTGGTAAAGTTGGATGTAATGGTGATTGTGATTGGTGGATTTATTTTGGGCTGTATCACTGTCAGGATAAATATTGAACATACCATAGGTAGCATTTTTATAATAAACTATTCATCATTATTTTAGACCATGAGAAGTTTCCAAATGTTCGTATATTTTTTTAGATAATTAAGAAAATTTGATGTGAGAATTTTGTGGCAGCTGTGGTTGCAATTGAGCTGCTAATTCATTAATATAATTTTCTTCATTATTTAATTAAATTACGAAATTTTGGAAATATCTCATGATCTAAAATAATGATGAATAGTTTATTATAAAAATATTAACTTTATTTTGTTTAATATTTATCCTGACAGTGATTAGATTGCGTTTAAGAGACCCAGAGTGGAGTTAGTGCATATTTGGTTGACTGTACATCCAGTCAATTAAAGTTACCGCGCTCCTGAAGAAATACCAAATTAGTGGTCTGTACCATGTGAAACGCTGTGACAAGTAGAACGACCGACGTCATGTAAATTTCTCTAGATAAAGACATTGGTTGGGTTTCAAATTATATTTATTGAAATAATCATTTAACTTTGAAATCTGAAATTGTGTTTGATGTGGCTTTGAGGTACATTGTCTATGATGCCTCATACATCGTGGCGGAGGAATGCATGTCCGGAAAATATAGCCACTTTTTTCTTTACTCTGGAATGATTGAGTGATACGATTATTGAGTTAAAATAATACATCTCAAAGGGATGAGGTGATAAGTCATCCTTACCCCAGCCATATACACTGAATCTTTCCGCCTGCTCCTATCTTTCCTATATGTACAATTTGTGTTCATGAGAACCTGATGGTAATGTTTTATGTTTCACACGTTTTCCAAAACCGCCAACGTAGGAATGAGCTTTGTAGAACGCAATGATTTCTTATTTATTTTTGGTCTTAGTTATAAAGTAAGGTTAACTGAATACTTCTAAATGCAGTATAACTTTAGGCAAAATCAAATATATTTTATATTTTCATATAAAAAGTGAAAAACATATGAAACGTGACATGAACCAGCGAAAGCCGCATTGCGACCACTTATATTAACCCCGCTTCATTAAACTACCTGGTGTTATGCCTATAACACTTATGCTGCACAAAATAATTCTTGGTTTATCAATAATATTTTAGTATTTATTGAATTCCTTGAGTAGGACTGATTTTTTCATCATATTACCTTGAGCTTCGGTCAGATGTCTCATCATACCATTATACATTATACTGTATACCAGTTACAAAGTGCTAAAGACTGTATAATCTGAACAAGTGACCCTAGTGTTCGGCAGTACTGACCTGTAGTAGTCGTTTGGGAGATATACAGTGTATTTCTGTCACTACACTTAAAGAATAAACAGTTGAGGAATACAGTTCATATTGAGATTGGTATTCAGATCAGAGAACACCGTAGAAGTGGTATACGTAGTTTTAAAAGTTGAATCCCTGATGAATTGTATCGAGCAAACCAAATGACTATACTACAGGTCAGTACTGCCCAACACTGGTATACTTTATAATGTTCCGACTGGTAACACTTGCCTTTGAATATTCATTTTATGATACGGGGTTCCAAGCTTCTGCTACTCTGTTATTTAATTTTTTTGTTAAAAGTATTAATTTTAGCAGTCAATAATGTTCAGTAATGAATTTTTTTTCGTAAAGTTAGAATGTACCCAATGTTGCAGTTCATTTTATTTCTCATACTAAGGTCTTAATACTGATGCTACTGTATTCGATTTCAGGTTAAATAATATCGAAATATACCAAATAAATGTTATTGTTTATCTATACGTTGGTGCTGTCATTCTTCCTAAGTATTTTCTCCCTCAAAGAGTCAATTGGACCAGGTTTATATATTGGCTACTGAATATATGTAACGTTTAGTTTCTTGTAGGCTTATGATTTGTAAACACAGTGGCTCCCTCAGATACGTGGATTGTGATTATGGGACTGGGGTTGAATTAATTGCCACAAGTAATTTTCTATAACCACTTTAAAAGTATCCAAAAAAACAGTTACTCAAATTTATACTTTATGAGAATCTTACGAGTCACACATGACTTGTAAAATATACCTTTATGATGTTCACAGGATATAAACCTGAATGGTCCAACTTCTATCGATACGTAATACAGCAGACAGCAGAGCACCTAAAGCTTACGATATATTAAGTTATCTTGAAGTTTACAGGAAAAGGAAAATGAGAAACTTTGGTCATATAATTAGGGATGAGGAGATAATAAGTGAAATGTTAGTGGGTAAAGTTGAGGATAGGAAGGCCAGGGGAAGGTAGAGACTTGGATGAGTGAATGAAATTAAAAACTGGGTCCCCAAGAAAAATTAATGTGGAGGACTGTAGTCACCAGAGTGCCTTTGTCGACTTACATCACCGCCACCCCACGGTACTACGGCTGCCGTTTTTGTCCCCACCTAACATACACCCAGCTTCAACTGCATATGTTTTACAGGTAATTTACAGGTATTTAATTTTCCAATCACTAAGGCTTTTCCAAATATCATACGCCTCCTATCTGCATTGTGAATGGTCGCACAATATTGCAGGCAGAGCCAGTGACAATAAGCATTAGGCACAGCGGGACGCCTGCTTGCAGGGTAAGGACCGTTGGCCTGTCTAATTGTGTAGCAATTATGTTTACACAGGAGTTATAAACACAAGAACAAACTTCTGTGCCTTCCTGTTGGAACGTGTGTCATTGGCGTGACAGCAAGGGCGGCCCTTACGCTACACCTTCGAAATAAGGCAAACAGAGTATTAGGTTTTATATCTAGAAGTGTAAGTAATAAGAGTGCAGAGGTCTTATATCTTGCGCTAGTCAGGCCGCACCTCGATTATGCGGTTCAGTTCTGGTGCCCTTATTATAGAATGGATATCAATTCACTAGAGTCGGTGCAGCGAAGAATGACGAAAATGATTCCAGGACTTGGAAACCTTCCATATCAGGATAGGTTAAAGAAACTTAACTTGCATTCCCTAGAAAGACGAAGAGTGCGGGGAGATATGATAGAAGTATTCAAGTGGGTGAAAGGAATCAATAAAGGTGATATAGATAAAGTTCTTATAATATCCGAGCAGGATAGGACTCGGAACAACGGATACAGGTTGGATAAGTTTAGGTTTAGGAGGGAGATAGGAAGGAACTGGTTTACAAATAGGGTGGTGGATGAGTGGAACAAGCTTAGCAACTTTGTAGTAAGTGCTGGAACGCTGGAAAGTTTCAAAGGGAGGCTGGATAGATTCATGGATGATAGAGAGTGGTAGTAACTCTCGACAGGAGCTGCCATGCACAGGCCAACCAGCCTATAAGAACATAAGAAGAACATAAGAAAATAAGAAGTCTGCAATAGGCCGGTTGGCCTGTGCATGGCAGCTCCTGTCGAGAGTTACTACCACTCTCTATCATCCATGAATCTATCTAGCCTCCTTTTGAAACTTTTCAGAGTTCCCGCACTTACTACAAAGTTGCTAAGCTTGTTCCACTCGTCCACCACCCTATTTGTGAACCAGTTTCTTCCTATCTCCCTCCTAAACCTAAACTTATCCAACTTGAATCCGTTGCTCCGAGTCCTATCCTGCTCGGATATTATAAGAACTTTATCTATATACCCTTTATTGATTCCTTTCACCCACTTAAATACTTCTATCATATCTCCCCGCACTCTTCGTCTTTCTAGGGAATGTAAGTTAAGTTTCTTTAACCTATCCTGATATGGAAGGTTTCTAAGTCCTGAATCATTTTGTCATTCTTCACTACTACGACTCTAGTGAATTTATATCCATTCTATAATAGGAACTTAGGGCAGACACGCCAATCGAGATACTCTGTTTGCCTTATTTCGAACATTAACACTGTTTTCCCCTAGGTCTCTTTCACAAGTCGACTTCTCTAAGTTGATGTTGTTCAGGCTGTATACATTATAAGTATTTGTTCTTCCAATATTAAGTACGCTGCACTTGCTGGTGTTGAATTTCATTTGCCATTTTTCAGACCACCCCTGCAGTTTATTTAGATCCTCCTGTAATGCATTTGCATCCTGCCTGAATTAATTTGCCGCTCTATTTTGGTGTCATCCGCAAACTTGCTTATGTCACTGCTGATCCCGGTATCTAGATCGTTTATGTAGATTATGAACAAGAGCTGGCCTCGTACTGACCCCTGGGGAACCCCACTGGTTACACTGCCCCACTCAGATTTAACACCATCTACGCTGACCCTCTGCGTTCTATCGGTGAGCCATGATTTTATTCAATTTAAAACTTTCCCCTCGATACCATGAGCCTTAATTTTTCTCAGAAGCCTCTGATGCGGTACTCTGTCAAATGCTTTGCTTAAGTCTAAGTAAATAACATCGTAATTTTCGTCATTATCTACTACCTCGAAGACTTTCCTAAAAAACGTTAGCAGATTTGTTAGACAAGATTTTCCCTTTGTAAACCCATCTTGAGAGTCGTAGATTAATTTGCTTTTCTCTAGATGTGATCGGATGCTATCTGCTATAATTGATTCAAGAAATTTCCCCACTACTGACGTCAAACTGATCGGCCGGTAATTTGACGCTGATGCTCTGTCTCCCTTTATGAATATGGGTACTACATTTGCAGACTCCGAATTTTCTTTTGTTCTTATGTTCTGTATTTATACTCCTCTCTCTCTCTCTCTCTCTCTCTCTCTCTCTCTCTCTCTCTCTCTCTCTCTCTCTCTTTATATATCTTCATATATCCTTCTCTACATATTTTTTCTTATTTCACCCCTCTCTTCTCTATACCCGTCTCTCCCCTCTCTGTCATTATTCTTTTCCTTCTCTTTATTGCCCATTTTCTCTCAACTTCGTTATCCTTTTGTCTGTCTCTTTCTTCAACCCTCTCTCTCTTTATTCCTTTCACTCATTTTCCCTGTAACCTTAGTCATTCTTTCTCTTTGTGCTTCCCTCTATCTCCTTGTCTCTCCTTTCTCTCTTACCTTACATCTTTTTCCTTCTATTAATCATCATTCTCTCTTTTTATGCCTTTCTTTCTCATTATACCCATGTCTTTTTTATCCCCCTTTCCTTCTTTATCCATATAACTTTATTTCTTTTTCTTTCTTTATCTCTCTATTTCCCCCATTCCTTATCGCTCTTATTAGCCTTTTCAGCTCTCTCTCTCTCCCTCTTTCTCTCTCTCTATCCCTGTCTCTCTCTTCTCTCATTGTATTGTTTTCTCTCTCTCATCGTTAACTTTCTCTCTCCTCATCCTCTCCCTCTTTCCTTCCAGAACCCTCTTCTCCCTTTCTTCTTATCTCTCTATTTCTCTCCCTTTCTCATTAACCATTAAATCTCTCTATATTTTTTATATTTTTCTTACCCTCTATTTCTTAGTCTCAATGCTTTTACCCATCTCTCTCTTTCTCTCTATTACGTTTTAATCTAAAGTTTCATTTGCCGAAGAACAGTGGTAAGAAAAACCCACTGTACTTCATAATACGAACACATACATATCACACCACTAGTATTGTTGCCAGACTAGTATTATAATAAGAATGTTTATTAGTGATGTATATAGTATAAATATCCGTTTAATATTATCACAAGCGTTACTGTGTTTATTGATAAAGCATAAATTAAAGGACTAAACATGACTCACGTACTCTGATCACGAAAAAAACGTAACACATACTATCTTGAGCTAAATGGCAACTTGCGCACAACTGGCAACACAGCTCGACTCCCATCCATGCTCAGTAGAAAACATCTGGCTCCAAGGAAAACTACTGATTCATTGCTAAGCTATATTCTTGATATAAACTACTCTTGTGTTATCTCAGATACCAAAATGGAGGAATCTATTGATTCAGACTGTGATGAAGTCGTAGCCGTTTATGAGCGCAAAGGGAGTCTGCCAAAGGACAACAGAAAAAACAAGAACAACCTGTTTGACATGCACCCTAAATCTATTAAGGTAAGACTTTGTAAAAAAATGCCAAAACACTAATCCAACCCATCAACCCATCTGCTCAGGAGAAACTATCACCCACCACTGACAGACCACACTTGCTGACTTGTTTTTTTTATCTTACTGTAGGATGTGTCTAGCGGAGATTACAGATTATCAAAATATATCTTGCGCTCGTGAGATCTCACTTGGATTACGCAGTTCAATTCTGGTCACCTTATTACAGAATGGATATGGAATCCTTGGAAAGAATTCAGAGGAGACTGACAAGACTAATCCCGGGCATTAGGAACCTTGAGTACAGAGACAGGTTAAAGCTTCTTAATTTGCACTCCCTCGAGAGACATAGAGTGAGGGACGATATGACAGAGGTGTATAAGTGGAAGTGAGGGCTGAACAAAGGTGACATTACAAAGGTACTCAAACTACCCAACCAGGAGCGAACTTGTAACAATGTTTTAAATTAAGAACATAAGAATGGAGGAAACTGCAGCGGGCCTATTGGCCCATACTGGGCAGTCCCATTTACACCCAACCCCTATTGCTCATATAAGCATCCAACCTATGTTTGAAGCTATCCAGCGTATTCGAGTTAATGATGATATTTGGTAACTTGTTCCATTCATCCACTATTCTGTTACCAAACCAGTGTTTATCTATTTCGCGCCTAAATCTAAATTTGTCTAATTTAAAACCATTGTTACGAGTTCGCTTCTGGTTGGATAGTTTGAATACCTTTGTAATGTCCCTTTGTTCAGCCCTGACTTCAATTTATACACCTCTATCATATCGCCTTTCACTCTACGTCTCTCGAGGGAGTGCAAATTAAGATACTTTAACCTGTCTCTGTACTCAAGGTTCCTAATTACCCTGAGGAATCTGGCATGAAACCATTAATCAACGACAGACCAAGATTATTAGTAAACATTTTCTTCCATGCCATATCAGATATTTTATCATTCATTGTTGTTTGTTTTTTCCAGGAACAAGTGAAGTCTGATTTAGATCGCCAGCCCTCAACTTCTGCGGCCAGCGAGTATGTGGATGGACAGGGGTCAACATCATCACAGCCAAATGTGTCCATGAAAAGAAAATCCAATGACAAAGCAAATAACCAAAAACCACGGAAAAGAAATAAAAAAATGGAAAAAGAAATGGAGATAAAGGAGCTGAGAGAAAAAATTCACCACAAAAACATACACAAACAAAAACAGCAAGGCATCATTCTTGGTATACGAAAGAATGACCGTAATTGGCGGACAAAATTGGATAACAGGGTGAAGAATATTGAAGAACATATGCTTTGTTCTGGAAAATGTTCGAGATCTACTGAAACAAACAGCAATGACCAATATTTTAATAAAAGAACTCACAGCACCGTTAACACCATTCCTCCGGCTAAGGTAAGTTAATCTATAAAGTGTTTGTTTTTCCATCTACTTTGATGAATTTAATCTTTAAGAATTATGAAGCAGGTCAGTTTAAATGATTCCAGTTCAAGACTTTCGGGAAAAAAAAAATTCATACTTAGTTTATCTTTTACCAATTGTTAATGCATTTACCTGTGTATATTTCTCAAGTAATTTTGTGCCTCAGATCTCCATGTCATATATTCATGCTACTTTTTGGAAATATTTTTACCTTACGCTCTATCACTCTCTCCGCCACTACTACTTCAGCCCCATGATCCACTCACCCAAGCTCTTCTCGTTATGCCTACTCATTTCTTGGGTTAACCAATCGCGACTTCTCGTCCTTTTCAGGCCCTTCGTAATTATACCTCCTAACATCTGATCAGTATATTTATACCCATGCTTGTTTAACATTTCATTTAGCTCTAACATGACGTCATAGAATTTAGCAGACTATCATTAGGTTTCTGTTGCCTGTTTATTAGGCTATGATTGACTGTGACTGGATTCACTTGGAGCATGTATGCCTGCTTCTAATAGCCTGTTAAATCTTCTATACTTTACCACTCCCTGTTTGCATTATATACACGATCCGCCGCAGGTCCCACGAGATTCCGCACTACAAAGTTTATCTTTTCTTCCTCTTCCTCGTCCAGCTGCCTGAGGGCTTGGTCGACCTCTCTCAACCACCTGCCCACCCCCTGCCCTGTTTTACCGTCGAACTTAGTACTGGTCAGCTCCGCCTAGCACCCAGCTTTCGCTCTGGCATTTTGTTCTCTTATTTCGCCTGTCATTTCTTATGAGCTGTGCGTGATACCCTGTTTCTTACATCTCCCAACTGGGCTAGGCGTGTTTGGTGTTTTCTCTAACTCTTCCATGTGTGGCTGATGCTCCCTTAGTTTGACACCCTGGCCCTCCCTTGTTTCCTCAGTATGTGTCTAATACCCCCACTTTTACTGTTCTCTGTGTGATTGGTGCTCTATTCTTAATTGTTCCATGGGTGACTGATGGTCCACATTCAATCGAACAACCTGACATTCATGCATCTTCCTTTCCCGCCTACTGTCATTCTCCAAAATTGTCTTCATTTCCCTCAAATTTTCACCGAGGGTCTACTCCATCTGCCTCAGGTGATCCCTGTAATCTCTCTCCATCTGTAGTACTCGTACCTCTAGCTGTGCAGTCTTTTGGCTGTCTCCCTTCTACCCAGGTACATCCCTACTATTACTAGCATGTAACCAGCCCCTGCAACAATAAATAGAACTGAAATTTAAATCCCAACAATTTATACCCAAACCATGATTGCGACTAATCTCCCAATCACTGAACTACTTGCCACTTAACCACGCTCTGCTATCACCTGTTACATGTCCAACCGTGGTTGATACAGACGTTCAGCTGTCGACCATATCAGGGAAGTGGGCAGCCAACCTTAAACTACCACCTCACATCAGCTTCTTATGTTCCCCCTCCCCACCAAGCGACTCACTGATGCCCCTGTTCATTAATAATAATAATAATAATAATAATAATAATAATAATAATAATAATAATAATAATAATAATAATAATAATAATAATAATAATAATAATAATAATAATAATAATTAACGGTTTATTGAAAGAGCTTGGCAGTCAGAAGGCTGAAAATATTCAGTTACATATTTGGGGAATGGGTTTCGAATTGCAAATAATATACAAGTAACATAAGAGATACAAATAAGATATATAATAACTAGATGGGGAAAAGCTCAAACTACAGTGCATTTCAACATAGTAACAGTGCAAGAAGTAGTATTTACTGGGAGTGAATACACTGGTTTATTACAAGTTATTGATAATTTTTACAATGGTTGGGACTGGGCTGTTCTTATACCGATCAGTTCGTGCACGTATGGGCTGGATGCGGTTGTGGTGCCGAACAGCAATTCTCGGGCTAGGGATCTCAGGTGGTAGTAGGAGCCGGTGTCGAGGATGGTGTAGAAGCTTCTTACCAAATTTGCAGATGAGGTCGTGGTGATGGTCAGTGAGAGTCGAAAGGGTCATTGTGTTGAGCGCTTCTTGATATGTGGAGTAGGAAGGGGAGAGAATAATCTTGCATGCCCTCTTTTGCACTTTTTCTAGGTGTTTACGTTGTGTGGCATTTAGGGAGGAAGACCAGGTAGGGGAGGCATAGGTGAGCTTGGGAAGTATGAATGTTGTGTAAACACTGAGGAGCTCGGGTGCAGGAACTCCGAGGGACTTGAGTCGGCGGAGGAGGTGGAGACGGAAACTGGAGGATTTGACAACTTCACTGACGTGTGGACGTCTTTTGGACATGTAACAGGTGATAACAATAAAGTATTAGAGATTGCACACGAAATTAACATCATTCTGTTCACTGGATGTTTCATTTACCTCCCTACGGTTTCATCTCACTCCTACCAAACCTGTCAGGTGCTGTATATTTTTTTCAAATCGTAATTTCTTTAAATACCTGTATAGGATGTTCACACTTATTATTATTTTCATTATTAAGGGCCATTTCCAAATATAATTTCAGGAAAATATGGCGTCAGGGAGTGGGAGCGCCCTGACAACACCTATAGTGACCGTTCCAATACAAACAACGCATAATCAATCACCAGTCAGAAGTGCAACGGAAGGAAAGAGGGAGGAAGAGAGAGCCAAGAAAGAAAAAGAAAGATTGAGATCACAATTAAATCGGAAGAACGAGAAAGAGGCGATTAAAGACCTAGATAAAACCATTAGAGAACTCGAGGAGGAGGACAGGAAGCTTGACGTGGATATTGGGCACTTTGAAGGCATTGTGGAAGGGCTGCGTGAAAGAGACCTAACATTCAATGATATTCTGGCTGGACGGATAGATACACTGGAAATTTTTGTCCTGGCTATATCTCCAGATAGCCAAACTGTTGAATGAAATTCGTATGATGTTCCTGCCCTTTTAACCATCTCCTGAAGCCGTCTATTGTCTCAATCAGTGGGGACGCCGCACAACCATATCATGGAGCCCACAAAGGTTTATTAGAAAATAATGAATTATTTGGAATTATTTGTAAGAGGGAAATTAATGAAAATTTGTAATAACTTGATACAACTGTATTTACCCCAGACCGGGCCCAGAGAGAGAGCCAGCCTTCTCACTGGGGTAAATATACACATCCTGTCCAAGAGTAAATGTAAAAAGTATGTAAATGGCAACAGTTAGACGTGTAAAACTGCTAATAACTGTACAGTATATATGAGATTTTTTTATTTTGAATGTAGATCCAAAGTGTTGGTGCTCACCACTATATTTTCAATGATAAATGCGGCCTAGAGCCTACAAAAGCTTGGGGTCCACTGCTCAACTAAGTATTATGTTTCTGAAAGTGGACCACAGAGGTATGACTGCCTGATAGGGATAGTGTGGCTACGGCGCACTGTATAGCACAGTTTGTCATTCGCCAGTGCTACTAAAATAGATTCCAGACGGTGAAGAATCAAAGCGGCAACGTCGGGACAGAGGGCAAACATCTCAATAGAAATATATACAGGGTGTCCCATAAATTTCAATACATAGGAAAAATAAATTTTATATGAAAATCCATTTTTATTTATATAATATGCTCTACATGACTACCATTCTGTTGAAAACACTCTTCAATGCGTGTCCTCCACTGCTGAAGAACACGTTCAAGCACAGCTGGAGTTATGCTTGTAATGGCGTTGGTGATATGTTGTATGGAAACTTATGGGACACCCTGCTAGTTCATACGCTGATAGCTGGTACTATATTTTTTTTATTCTTTGTCCTTTAATGAGCATGATAATAAATGAACAAATACCGGCGAGCTAGCTAATAACGACAGAAAATGAGCAATAATCTGAATAAATATTTTTCAATAGTTTTTACCACCGAAAATTTAAACATGATACCCGAGGCAACGACTATATACAGAGATAGTGAAGAAAATAGATTAAGTGAGAGAGTAGTGACTAGTAATGATGTTAGTAAGCAAATAGAATAGCTAAAGCCGAATAAGTCTCCAGGTCCCGATGAGATATTTACCAGAGTATTACGGAATGTAAGGAAGAGCTTAGTATGCCCTTAGCAAATTTGTTGAACATGTCCTTAAAAACGGGTGTACAGTAGTACCAGAATCCTGAATCCTGGAGATCGAAAGTAATACCGATTTTCAAGAAGGGAGACAGATCACTATCCTCTAACTACCGTCCAATCAGTTTAACATCAATTGTAGGCAAATTACTGGAAGCAATAATTTCAAACTGTTCGAAATCACCTGGAAAAGCACAAGTTGATCAATGATTCCCAACATGGCTTCACAAGCGGGCGGTAAGGGCTGTAACGAGCGGGATGGTTGTCTGCCGCTCGTTTGCTAGGGTGGGTAGATGGAGGTGAGAAGGTCACTGCTGCTTCGTCACACATCAGACACTACCCAGCCAGCACCACAGCTGCACTTCCCCACTGTTCGTTCAAACTTTGGTTGCGTGCTCATCTGAGGCTCCTGGGGCACGTGGGCTGATTCCCCAGACCTAAACTATTTGGCTGTCAATCTCCAGACACCTGCTTCAGCTACTACCGCGGCTGCCCCGTCATCGCCACTTCCTTCACGCCCAATCCACCGTCCGTGCCCTCTCGAAGGTTAGTGTCGCCGATTATTTAGGTCGTGTTGACTAGTTCCCTGTTGTTAGGTGCTACCTGCGTTGTCCCTATTTCATTGGTTGGTCTAATGTGGTAAGAGCGCCCATTAAATTTGCTAGTGTTCTCATTGGTAATGTTCCCGGAGTTCGTGACTAACGACCAGGAACTCTCCTCGCCACCAGCGCAAGTCTCCTCGCCACCAGCGCCAGTCTCCTCGCTACCTAACCACACCACCTCGCCACCTGCCGACGTCGCCTCGCCACCCTCACCTCCAGCAAAGGTCTTAGCTGTGGAGATACGGTCGGCGGAAGTGAAACGACTGTATCCCCTGGTTCTTCTGAAATTGCAGCCACTGACTGTGACGCCCAAGGAGTTCGCCAAGCTTCAAGACTCGTGTACCACTCTGACGTGGGTGAGGGAGAAGGTGACTTCCGGGGAGGAGGATCAGGCTAGAGATGAGTCTGTTTACAAGTTTGTTTGTATTAATGGTCTGTTACAGAGGTCTTGTGTGTCATCCAAGCAACCAGCCAAAGTAGGTCGGTTTTTACTGGTTGTCCCTGTTGATTGTCGTAGTAACATTCTCTCTGTAGCTCACGAGAGCTCTCTAGCAGGACACTGTTCTCGTAGGAAGACTTATATGAAGGTTGCTGGTCAGTTTTACTGGCCAGGTATGAGAGCGGATATTAGAGTCTTTTGTAGGAGTTGTGATCAGTGCCAGCGTATGTCCGCCAAGGGTAGAGTCCGTCCTGTTCCTCTTAAACACTTACTGTCATTACAGAGCCATTTTTCTCGGGTAGCCATAGATTTTGTTGGACCGTTCTCACCCCTTCCTCTAAGAAGCCTAAATTATATCAAGCTTATTTGTTAAGGAAATATAATTGCAGGGCCCACATTAACTTTGCTTGTGTCCTTGACGACGTTCCTAAGCTGGAGTCAGTGGAGGCACGACCCTGCAAGAGTTCCTGTGAAGTTCAGGCGCCAGACTCGGATGATCTCGATTGCCAGTTACCGATAACGCCGGACAGGATAGAAAAATCCTCTACGACTGGCAATGGGCCCAAACTTAAACCTGGACTGAAGTGGATCCCACGTGCAGTTCCTTGATACGGCCTTACGATATTTGCATATCAAGTTACCACTTATTCTTTTTAATGTGACCATTCTCTATTCTTTATCTTGCTCTGTATATTTAACCATTTGTTGTAGGATCGTTATATGTTTTGTTGTACTAATCTTAAGTTTTAATCTACCTTACAGTAGATTTTTGTTGGGGGAGCTGTGTAAGGGATGTAACGAGCGGGATGGTTGTCTGCCGTTCGTTTGCAGCCCCACTAGATGGGGGGGGGGGTGTAGACGAAGGTGACAAGGTCACTGCTGCTTCGTCACACATCAGACACTACCCAGCCAGCACCACAGCTGCACTTCCCCACTGTTCGTTCAAACTCTGGTTGTGTGCTCATCTGAGGCTCGTGGGCTGATTCCCCAGACCTTCACTATTTGGCTGTCAATCTCCAGACACCTGCTCCAGCTACTGTCGCGGCTGCCACGTCATCGTCACTTTCTCCACGCCCTATCCACCGTCCGTGCCCTGGCGTCTCTCCTGTGTGGCAAGACATCGCCCACCAATGCCAAGTGAGGAAGCTGCCCTTGACCTTCCCCCTGAGAGTGGACCACCACGTCAACGGAACATTCCACCGGGCTACAGCCGCAGGAAATATCTGTACTTTGTTTGGCTCCCGTAATTGTTTGACTCCCGTAAGTGATTGACTCCCGTAAGTGATTGACTCCATTAAATGTTTGATTCCCGTAATTGTTTATTTGATATTTGTGTGAGTGGTGTCAATTATTGTGATTATTTTCAAAGTAAAGATATGTTAATCTCTAACAGTTTTTTGTTACCCTTGGAAACCCATGGTTCTTGACTTTCCTTTTACAAGATCCTGATTAGGTTGGCAAGGGATTTATATCCCAAAGTCCAAGCCTTTACAAGGACGCTCATGTCTAACTAATCTATTAACATTGTTTTCAGTTGTTTTCGAATCAGTGAACGATGGGCACGACTATGATGTGGTATATCTTGACTTTAGCAAAGCCTTCGACGTCTACCCCACCAAAGACTAATAAGGAAAGTGGAGGCTCATGGCATTGGAGGAGACATTCTAAAATGGATTAGTGCACGGTACGGCACAAAATCTGATTGGAGTAACGTCACTAAAGAAGTACTCCAAGGTTCAGTACTTGGACCATTATTATTTATTATATACATAAAAGACATAGATATCGGAGTAGACAGCTACATAAGTAAATTTGCTGATGACACTAAAATAGGGCGTGTAATTAAATCTGACGAGGACTCCGCAAAACTACAGGAAGATCTAAAAAAAAAAATTCGAATGGTCTGAAAAATGGCAGATGAAATTCAATCTGGACAAATGTAAAGTACTTAGTCTGGGAGATGTAAACAGAGAAATCAGATATCAGATGAACATCGATGTTATAGAGAAATCCGAATGTGAGAAAGATTTAGGAGTAATGATAAGTAGGAATCTTAAGCCAAGTAAACAATGTGTATTTGCTCTAAACAAGGCTAATAAAGTCGTGGTTTCATAAAAAAGGATTATTAGTTACAAGACTAGCGAGGTCATCCTAAAACTATATCTTGCGCTTGTGAGACCTCACTTGGATTACGCAGTTCAATTCTGGTCACTGTATTACAGAATGGATATAGAATCCCTAGAAAGAATTCAGAGGAGAATGACAAGACTAATCCCGGGCATTAGGAACCTTGAGTACAGAGACAGGTTAAAGCATCTTAATTTGCACTCTCTCGAGAGACGTAGAGCGAGGGGCGATATGATAGAGGTGTATAATGGAAGTCAGAGCTAAACAAAGGTGATTTAACAAAGGTACTCAAACTATCCAGCCAGGAGCGAACTCGTAACAATGGTTTTAAATTAGACAAATTTAGATTTAGGAGCGAAATAGGTAAACATTGGATTGGAAATAGAGTAGTGGATGAATGGAACAAGTTACCAAGCATCATCACTAACTCGAATACGCTGGATAGCTTCAAACATATGTTGAACTGGGAGTGCTCGGGAATCTAACAACCGACCCCTGGAATAGGAGGCGAGGGTGTATCCGCTCGACTGCCATGCCCCATTTATACCATTAAACATAAACTGACGGTGTTAGAAATTACATGTGAGGGTTTACATTAGTTTACCTCTGTATATAGTCCACTCCAGCTCACTCTAGAAATACAACATATTTGCAGACGATAGTAATCTCTATGCCAGTCACTCAGATTTCCATTCCTGGATGAAAACTATAAACAATGAATTAAAGAAAATAAGGAACTGGGTAATACGTAATGCGAAACTCGGTGTGTTGATGGTCACCGGATCGAATGCATGGGGCTTGGTTCACCGACTCTGGAAAGTAGATAGTATACTGTCTTTGCACCAGACAGCAAGTGAAGCCACGTTCAATAAGTTTTCCATTTTTTGTACAGCCAACACACAAATGCCATTTGTATACAAGAAAAAAGTATTTGATTCTGTAGTAACGTCATCATTATTGTACGGTTCTGAGTCGTGGCTGACCAATTACTTGAAAGTATTGGAAAGACAAAATAATAAACTAGTGAAGTGTTTGTTAGGCGTGAGGAAAAACACGAGTGTGAATCTGTGCATGATCGAGTCAGGTATTCCCCCAGTGCAAGACATTATCGCAGAGAGGAGCTGCAAGTTATGAAATCAAAACATGAGATAATGGACATGGAACAACCTCTTCATTTTGAATATGATTTATGCAGGACAGCAAATACACCAGGATTTAGATTCATGGAAAAATCAATTACCTTAGACTGTAACACAAACCCCTTGGACAGAGTGGCGAATCTGGTAACGGAGAGGTCAGCTGGCGCTACAAAATTTGCTACATACATGTCCGAGCTGAACCCTTTTATGACAGTGCATGAGGTATACTTAAGTAAGATATTTATCCCAGATTTTCAGCGCAAGTCGTTCACCAGGCTGAGATTCATGTCACACAACCTTAAAGTAGAGACAGGCAGGTGGAGTCGTACACCAGCAGAGTTGAGATTATGTCAGAGCGACGACAGTTGTGTACAAAGTGAACATGTGCTGATCGATTGTTCGCTCTCTGCACATTGTCGTGAAAGGTATCTTATGCTGAGCTTCTCCAGTATCAGTGAACTCTTAAATGAAAAGTGTATGTGCCTGAATTATGTAATTATGTACAGGAGATACTAGGAATCTATAGTTAAGTTTGAAATTGCCCCTTACAGGTTATGTTTTGACTTAAAATATTTTGTTGGATAGAAGTATTTTGATTTCTTTGTATATATTTACCATATATTTATACTTTTGTGAATAAACTACTACTACTAATAATAATAACAACAAACTAACCTTATACCTCGAAAAAACCCACTACACAATATTTTACAGAAGGAAAAACTTAACCCAGCTCTGCACCCCTTGTACCTTGTTAATACAGTCCTCAAATATGAATATATACTACATTTCTTAGGGTTGTTGTTGATGATAAAGCAAACAGTAGAGTCAATAAACAGCGCGGTATCCTGCATCATACTCGTCAGTCACTCACTCTTGCAGCAATGGAAGAAATCTATAATGATCTTGTTTACGAACACCTGATACACTGTCACACACTATGGGGGCCCAGAAGAGAGGTGTGTGGACAATGACCTACTTGAAAACAAAACAAAAACTGATCACACTAACGAACAGTTTGTTAAATTGAAAATGTAAAATTTGCTGTTATCTACAGTATTTGTTTATCACTTAATCACAAAATATCTATTGTCAAAGTGTTAATATTTTTGTAAAACTTATTTCTATACTCTTACTGAACTAACAAAACCATTACCATTACAATAATTATATATTTGCCATCAAGACATGATCCTGTCTGTGCTTGCCTCACTTATCAGATTACTGTAACTCCACTGTAAAATATGTATACTGTCCAGGGTTTAGATGTTAACGTTCTCTGGTTCTTTTTAAGATTTATCTCAGGTGGAACACTTCCGCCTTTACCAAGGGTATTGAACAAGATTATGGATATTTGTAAAAAAAAAATGTCTATTTACAAGTATTTACACTGATAATCGGCATGAAGGCAGTACAGATCAACATAAACATATGTGGTATGGAAGTGCCGGACTCCCGGTCAGAACAAATGTCGTGAGCGTAGACACTGTTTGTCACGTGTGGGGTCTTGTATATCAACACGGCACAGGTGTTAAATTGGTGTTTTCTCCTCAACAACTTCACAGGAGATCAAGTATCCTCGAAACAGGCACAGGTACTGATATTGGACCCGGGAGGAACGGCACAGAGGCAAGGGGTGACAGTGTCCTAGCTGGCGTGCTGACATACAAGGCTAGGAGTGCAGCAGTTCACGCCAACGAAACCATGAATAAAAAGAGGTAGCAGGTCACTAACTGGGTCAGAGGAAGGGAGCCAAGTGACCAGCTATACGGATACACCCCGCACTATGACTCAGTTCGAGCTACCCATGAGCAACACCTGCTTCAGATACAGAAAACAAACCCAACACTGAACAACACAGTTCCAACAATCACTGGGCAGGAATATAAACCCCTTACATATACTTACAATGTAATTGTAAAAAAAAAAATAATAATAAAGTGATAATCATAGTAATATTCTCATACGTATTTACTAACACCATGTGACATGTATTAATCCAGATGATAAGCATTCCTTGAGATAAGGTACAGTAGACCTATATATTCAGGTGTCACTAAGAGAGCTCAGGCTCTCAATTGGCTCAGCCATGTCAAGATTAGTATTGCCAACTTTATATCTGTATTTGTCTTACAAAATAAGCTGTTTAAATATCAATACAGTATATCAATATTAATATCGACAACACCATTGTGCCGGAAACTGATTAAAAAACTATCCCTTGACCCATGTGTGGGTGGGCTGCCTTAACCCTGAAGGCTCACGGTGGTAAGCGTGTGAACCTCTGAGCTATCAGTCAATTTGAGTACCGTCCTTATATCTGAGGGTTGGCGACCCTAGTCCTCCACTCTAAACGTTCTCGGGCTGTTTTTACCAATCTTGGTCTTCCTCCCTAAATGCCACAATGTAAACACCTACTTAAAGTGCAAAAGTGGGCGCGCAAGATTATTCTCTCCACTTCCTACTCCACATGTCAAGAAGCGCTCAGCACACTGACCATCACCATGATATCATGTGCAAATTTGGTAAGAAGCTTCTGCACCATCCTCGACACCGGCTCCTGCTTCCACCCGAGATCCCTCGTCCGCGAATTGCTGTTTGACACCACAACCACATCCAGCCCATTCAAGCACGCACTGATCGCTATAAGAACAGCCCAGTCCCAACCATTGTAAAAATTATCAATAACTTGTAATAAACCAGTGTATTCACTCCGTCAATTTTATCTTTTTGCACTGTCACTATGTTGAAATGCCCTGTAGTATAACCTTCTCCCCAACTAGTTATTATACAGTATATCATATTTGTATCACTTATGTTACTTGTATAATATTTGTTAATCAAGTGACCCAATCCAAAATTATGTAACTGTATATTTTCAGCCTTCCGGCTGCCATGTTCTTTCAATAACCCGTTAATTATTATTATTATTATTGTTATTATTATTATTATTATTATTATTATTATTATTACTATTATTATTATTATTATTATTACTATTATTATTACTATTATTATTATTATTCCATTAAAGACCCCATCGTCAAATGGGGAGGGGTTAATTACTTCGTCACACCACTTTCTTGTTGTATATATTAATTTGTCTCAATAACTGTCATAAAATATACACCGAGTAAAGTTACATATAAACATAAAATAATTTGGACGTAAGGTAGATCCATCATTGTGGTCTTCACTTGTCTAGAGAGACGAAGCTGAGTTAGGCTAGGTGCGTGAGGCATAAGAGGATTTAGGCGGGAGGGACGGGAAGGAGTACGCGGCTGGGCAGACTGTAACACTTAATTTGACAATGGAAATAAGCAAATAAATAGGGGATAGGGGGGGGAGGGGAGGGGGACGGGGATGACTCTTTGGAGTTGTAGAAGGGTGGATGCATAAGACAAATAATTCCTTAAAAAAAATTAATCCTTATAAAACTTAGCTCGAGAAGGAGGTTTGGCCCATAAGTACCTGGATATGACCATTAACTGAAACACAATCTGTACTTACACCAGTATGGCCATACAAGTGTCACTCTCCAAACCCATCTTCTCTATATAATACTTCCCCTTTTCTCCTCCCCTACCCAGAAAAAATGGGGAAAATATTTATAATTTACGATATATATTACGGGACTTTTCTCCCGCCCCCACAAACCAACTCGAGGGAAAAAACTGTTTGCAGTGTATACCCCCGATAAATCTTAATGCTATGTATTTTTTTTTTCATTTTGACGTGATATTAGAATCAAAATAATTTAAGGCATCGTAATATTTTTATTTTGTAAAAGACATATGTAATTACTCAAATAATTGTCATCAACCAATGGTATTTAACAAACACAGAGATAGTCGTCACATGAAAAAGTCCCATTAAAGTAAAACAAAAAACATCCTTACATAGAACTCATTCTTAATCCTTCACATTAGTTGAGTGTCTTCGAAATCCTATATGTGGTGTTTGGCCTACACACCTGTACACATGCAACTTCCCATTATTATAGTCATGAGAGCAGAAAACAGGTGTGATAAAACTCTCACTCATCAATTTGTCATGTTACTTGATTCACTTACATTCTAATGTTTATCTTAAATCACTATTACCACTGTACTATAGTTATCATCTGATCCACTAAGCTTTCAGTGAAGAACCAACGTCAGGTCACATGATCCAGCACATACAGTATCAGGTCACATGACCCAGCCCACACAGTATCATGGCACATGATCCAGCCCACACAGTATCAGGCCACAAGACCCAGCACATACAGTATCATGGCACATGATCCACCACATACAGTATCAGGTCACATGATCCAGCACATACAGTATCAGGTCACATGACCCAGCCCACACAGTATCATGGCACATGATCCAGCCCACACAGTATCAGGCCACAAGACCCAGCACATACAGTATCATGGCACATGATCCACCACATACAGTATCAGGTCACATGATCCAGCACATACAGTATCAGGTCACATGATCCACACACACAGTATCAGATATCAGGTATCACACATGATCCAGATCAGCACATACAGTATCAGGTCACATGATCCAGCACAGAGCATCGGGTCACATGATCCAGCACATACAGTATCAGGTCACATGATCCAGCACATACAGTATCAGGTCACATGATCCACCACATACAGTATCAGGTCACATGAACCAGCACATACAGTATCAGGTCACATGAACCAGCACATGATATCAAGGTCATGATCCCTTTTATACAATCAGATGCATGATCCAGCACATATAGTATCTAGGATCACATGATCCAGCACATACAGTATCCAGGTCACATGATCCAGCACATGCAGAATCCAGAGTCACATGATCAGCACATACAGTATCAGGTCACATGATCCAGCACATACAGTATCAGGTGCATGATCCCAGCACATACAGTATCAGGTCACATGATCCAGCACATACAGTATCGGTCACATGATCCAGCACACTGATATCCAGGTCACATGATCCAGCACATACAGTATCAGGTCACATGATCAGCACGCAGTATCAGTCGCGGTCAGCACATACAGTATCAGGTCACATGATCCAGCACATACAGTATCAGGTCACATGATCCCAGCACATACAGTATCAGGTCACATGATCCCAGCACATACAGTATCAGGTCACATGATCCAGCACATACAGTATCAGGTCACATGATCCAGCACATACAGTATCAGGTCACATGATCCAGCACATACAGTATCAGGTCACATGAATCCAGCACATACAGTATCAGGTCATATGATCCATGCAGTATCAGGTCACATGATCCAGCACATACAGTATCAGGTCACATGATCCAGCACATACAGTATCAGGTCACATGATCCAGATCCACATACAGTATCAGGTCACATGATCCAGCACATACAGTATCAGGTCACATGATCCAGCACATACAGTATCAGGTCACATGATCCAGCACATACAGTATCAGGTCACATGATCCAGCCCATACAGTATCATGGCACATGATCCAGCTCACACAGGGCCGGCGCTACCCACTAGGCGAACTAGGCGATCGCCTAGGGCGCCAACATCTGGGGGCGCCACAAATTCAGGGCAAACTTGGATAAAATTAAAAATGAAGGGAAAACTGTGGTGGACACTGTGGTGGAGCCGTGGAGGGTCGGAGCAGGATGTTAGAAGGGTGGGGGGGTCGGAGGGAGGCGAGGGTAGGTAGACGGTAGCCGACTGTGTTTTCTTTTTTAATATTATTCGTTAACCCCCCGGAGGAACTAACCCGGGTCCTGTCCTTTAGCGGCCAGGAGAACTGTCGAGCAGTGACCTGAAGGCTGACATCTGAGGAACCCTTCTCCCAACCTCACCATCCCCTCCCCTCCCTTACTGCCAGGGCGGCTGAGCCGCCCCTTCCCTGCCTTTGTCGGGATGAGGCAAGGTTACCTGACCTCTGAAGTTTGACCTCGCATAACATAATCCCACTGAGACTGGCCAGCGGCCAGAGCCGCCAGCCGCCAGGCAAATAGTAACCTGGAACAACTTGATTAGTTGGAGATCAAGATTCAAGCTGTCCAGACTACTCACAGACACCAGTGACCAGGCCACTTCAGTCCGAGTCAGTCATCTCCAAAAGTGTGGTGCAGTGGCAACAACTTCAACAGCTGGCTATCCTGCTAAACAGTAAGTTGAAACTTGAAACTGTCTTATTATTTTTATAGTATGTAGTTATTTGATTTATCTTGTACTCTGTCTATAATGCTGTACACAGGGATATACCTTAGCGAGTCTTTGTTTCAATCTTAGTGCTTCTCGTCATTTCGTCAAGTTTTATCATACGTGTGTTACGATGTGTACTAGTGGACGTATGTACTGCGTGAGTGTGTACTAGTGATTGTATTTTTTTCAACAATAATTTGATATATGTTTTGTAGAATATATTTGGTTATGTATCCATTACAGTAAAAGCTAATCTCCAGTTTCACGATTGTCAACATTACAAATAATTGTCCACTAAATTTTTATTACAATAAAAGACTTATTTATTTATATACTTATTTGTTTGTCATATAATATCGTCTACAATAAGCTCCTATATAATGTAATTTCAACACATACACTAAATAAAATTCACCTAACAAATTAATATGTTTTATATAGGTAGTAATGGCGTACAATAGGAGCTCAAAACCAAATACCAAGAAACAAACCAAATGTATTAAAAAATTTTTTTACATCATTAAATATAAAATGGGTGAACGCTTATTGTACACGACGTAAATGTAAATAATTTTTTAATGTGGCTTGGTCAGAGTTGCAATTATTTTTATTCATAACTGTTACATCTCTCCATTAAGCTTTTTCTATTTATACTTAAGATGTCAATTTAATATATTGTCCGACCAATGACTGGTCACAACTCACAAGTATCTTATTTTGCACTACATGTATATAATAATGATGTAATAATAGTAGGTTATAACTCGCAGGAGGCTGGAGCGAGCTAAATGCTTATATGTTATTATTTTTTAAAGATTACCCTAAAATAAAAAAAATAACTAAAAATTGTTTCATTGACATTTACGTCAAGGATTTATTGACTTAATGTACTAACAATAATGGGTTATTTGCATGGATGAAGTAATAAAGCCACAAGATGAAAATTATGTTATCAGTGGTGTTTGGAGAGTTAGAAACAATGTAGTAATGGGTTACTGTACCTACATTAGCTTATCAAGGGGGCGCACATCTAAAGGCTTGCCTAGGGCGCCAAATCATCTTGCACCGGCCCTGCTGACTGTATTGGTCCAATCTTTTCTCGTGTTTTAGTTTGATACATTTGATAGAATCCCCTGGGGTTTGACTTCGCCTTCTTTGCTACCTTCAGTTCATTATTCCTCTTTGCCTTTCTTATCTCGGTCTTAACCCTACTGGCCAATACCTTAAAATAATCTCGGAGGTAAACTTCACCACGATTTATTCTTCTACCTATAGCCTTCCTTTGTCCAATAATATTCTTTAAATAATTATTTACCCACATAGGGTCATTGTTGTCAGATCTGAGTTTTTTGTATGGTATGTTCTGCCTTTGTGCATTAAGTACCTCATTATTTAAATTGTATGTATGTATGTATGTATGTATGTATGTATATATGTATGTATGTATGTATGTATTCCACATCGAGCTACATATCTGTACGTATATCATGTGTAATTATTCACAAACGAATACAAATTTTAAATTTTACGTAGTTATAATATCAAATGACACACACACACACACGTACGTACATAGAACGGACCCACAATCCTTAAATGAATTACGACCCATCGCCATCACCACAATGCCCAGCTTAATCTGTAAAAGTTTCGTGTTTGACTGGGCATATGCTAACATTGCAGGCACCATAGATCCTCAGTAATTTGGCAATATGAAAACTTCATCCACCACTCACCGTCTTGTCAGCTTTCTCGACTATATTATTATACCGCCATATGGAAGAACGAAAGACGTGTATGTCTGTGTGTGTGTGTGTGTGTGTGTGTGTGTGTGTGTGTGTGTGTGTGTGTGTGTGTGTGTGTGGCTACCTAGGGATTCGTTTTTTGAAATATTGATACCTTCTTTGTACATGTTTTTAGCATCTATATTGATTATAGACCAACATAAAACAAAAGTAAGATTGGGGGACGATGGGAACTATACTACATGACACTGACCATGATTCTTGATCAAGGCTTACTGAAGATAATCATTGACTCCTTATCATGCACCAAGCGTTCTGTTCTCAGGTGTGTCACACAACACTGTGCTTTCGGCTGTTCCGTCTGCCCTACCGTCTCTTACACCTATAATTAATTACCAATTTGGTTCGCGTACAGGACACCAAAGTTCTCATAATCAAATATCTATTTTCGATATTAAGTAGCAAGATGCGAGTCCCTTTATGAATAATTATGTCTCACTGTTAAACCTATTTTCACATGTAACAAAATTAATGGAAAAAAGTGCTTTATCTGCAGACACATTACTTGGGTAGTGAAACTTTGAGTTTTATTAAGTATGTGATAAGTATACGTGTGGGTCAGTGGGCCACCAACATACACTAAAGAGCGAAACGAAGGCATCCGGTCAACATTCAACCTTGTGTGAGTCACATCTGTTACATACGTACTATTATTTTATAAATCCGAGTTATAACGTAGCTGTAGTTACATATAATTAATAGATCTGTCAGTATCATGTCAGAAAGAAGAAGGTTCTCCTCAAGTCAATTTGTCTAAGGTTTGAAGTCAAACACAGTCATCATGTTTCCCGGAAGTCAAGAAAAACAAAGAAGGGTCCAGGCAATAAATTCTTCCGAGAAATACCTCAAGTGGAGGCCGACCACAGAAGATTTGTTGGACGCATTTGACTTAACCCTGTTTGACGAAGATCACAACTCCTTAACTGTCAACACAGTTGATTCTTCAGGATCCAACGAGCTGTGTACCTCGTTGTCAACTCTATGTGCAGTTAATAGGAATTATCATCGTACATCCACAAGCTCATGTGCAGGAAACACTGGCCACTATCAACTATCCACAAGCTCATGTGCAGGAAACACGGGCCACTATCAACTATCCACAAGCCTGTGTGCAGGAAACATTGGTGACTATCAACTATCCACAAGCTCATGTGCAGGAAACACTGGTGGTTATCAACCATCTACAAGCCTGTGTCCAGGAAACATTGGTGACTCTCAGTCATTCATAAGCTCATTTGCAGGAAACACTGACCACGCGGCTGACAACTTCAGCAACTTGTGGACAGAAGGAGAAATTGACGGTGGCTCAGAACTCTCAATGTCGAACTTGGGGAACACTACGAATACTGACTCAACGATGACAACTGCTACAACAGCCTGGCTTCCTGCAGGTCAAAACCAAATGATGCGTCCGTGGACAATTGGTCACTCGACAATTGGTAGACAGATGAGGTCCCTCACTGGAAAGAAGCTGAAGGCATACGAGTTACTACCCCAAAGTGACCCCGAGAAGGAGAAGAAGAGGAAACAGGCGTTAAAGGCCAAGGAAAACCGAATGCGACACAACGAGTGGCAGACGGAGCAGTACTCGAAGCTGAACACCTTCACCCAGGAGGTGTTGCAACTCAAGATGGAGAAGAATGTTCGTCAGCAGCGCATCGCGGCCTTGGAAGCACAACTAAGTCACCTGACGGCATCAACCGCTTCCCAGCACTCAGGTAAGTCTTGATTTTTCTCCCCAGTATAATATTAAATATTTTCCCCACCAAGACAAAGAAAATCTTACTATTTTCTTCCCAACAATGGTGGGTCTTGATATATTCCCCCAGCACTGGTAAATTAATGCAGTCTCCCCATTACTATTAGGACTTAATATATTTAATTAATCACTGTCCAGCTTATGATATTCTTTGTATAAAGTATATTAACAACATGTTTCTCTTGGCACAGGTGACCCCTGGTGATAGATCAAGATGGACATCCTCATGTGGGTTATTGACGAAGGTAATCACTCGTGGATGTTGGTGAACCACATCATCACTTGCCAAGATCATCTGACCTGACACTGTATATGCTGGATCATGTGACCTGATACTGTATGTGATGGATCATGTGACCTGATACTGTATGTGTTGGATCATGTGACCTGATACTGTATGTGCTGGATCATGTGACCTGATACTGTATGTGCTGGATCATGTGACCTGATACTGTATGTGCTGGATCATGATGTGACCTGATACTGTATGTGCTGGATCATGTGACCTGATACTGTATGTGCTGGATCATGTGACCTGATACCTGATACTGTATGTGCTGGATCATGTGACCTGATACTGTATGTGGTGGATCATGTGACCTGATACTGTATGTGCTGGATCATGTGACCTGATACTGTATGTGCTGGATCATGTGACCTGATACTCTGTGCTGGATCATGTGACCTGATACTGTATGTGCTGGATCATGTGACCTGATACTGTATGTGGTGGATCATGTGACCTGATACTGTATGTGCTGGATCATGTGACCTGATACTGTATGTGCATGTGATCATGTGATACTGTGTGCTGGATCCTGATACTGTGCTGGATCATGTTACCTGATACTGTATGTGCTGGATCATGTGACCTGATACTGTATGCGGATCATGTGACACGACCACTGTATATGGTGGATCATGTGGCCTGATACTGTATGTGCTGGATCATGTGACCTGATACTGTATGTAGTGGATCATGTGCGGCCTGATACTGTGTGCTGGATCATGTGGCCTGATACTGTATGTGGTGGATCATGTGGCCTGATGCTGTATGTAACGGATTATGTGACCTGATACTATGTGGTGAATCATGTAACCCACAATACATAATGCTGAATCGCCAATGACATACTATGGCTGCTGAATCATGACAATACTACGTAATGCTGGATCATGTATTATTCTGTATGTGCTGAATTATCTTTCGACATGTTTGCGCTGTGGTGAATCATAATGACTTATTTTATGATAACTTGAATCTCTGTATAATGCTGAATCATGTGACACCCTGATATATGCCGCTGAATCATGTGACCTGTACTGTAATGATGAATCCTAATGACTTTATTACTGTATGTGCTGGATCATGTGACCTGATACTGTATGTGGTGGACGTCATGTGGCCTGATACTGTGTGCTGGATCATGTGGCCTGATACTGTATGTGGTGGATCATGTGGCCTGATGCTGTATGTGCTGGATTATGTGACCTGATACTGTATGTGGTGGATCATGTGGCCTGATGCTGTATGTGCTGGATCATGTGGCCTGATACTGTATGTGCTGAATCATGTGACCTATGCGTATTAGCACAGGATCATGACTGTCTGCTGTATGGTAACGGATTATGTGACCTGATACTGTATGTCAATTGAATCATGTGGCCTGATACGCTGGATCATGAGCCTGATACTGCATGTGCTGGATCATGTGGCCTGATACTGTGTGCTGGATCATGTGACCTGATACTGTATGTGCTGGATTATGTGACCTGATACTGTATGTGGTGGATTATGTGACCTGATACTGTGTGGATCATGTGACCTGATACTGCATGTGCTGGATCATGTGGCTTCAATACTGTGCTGGATTATGTGACCCGATTCTGTATGTGCTGGATCATGTGACCTGATACTGTATGTGGTGGATCGCTGAGCTGATACTGTGTGCTGGAGCATGTGACCTGATACTGTATGTGCTGGATCATGTGACCTGATGATACTGTGCTGGATCATGTGACCTGTACTGTGTGCTGGAGCATGTGACCTGATACTGTATGTGCTAGATCATGTGACCTGATACTGTATGTGGATCATGTGACTGATACTGTATGTGCTGGATCATGTGACCTGATACTGTATGTGTTGGATCATGTGACAATACCTGATACTGTGAAAGTGCTGGATCATGTGACCTGATACTGTATGTGCTGAATCATGTGACCTGATACTGCATGTGCTGGATCATGTTACCTGAGTACTTTCAACTCCAATATTGCTGGATCATGTGACCTGATACTGTATGTGAAGCTTAAGAGCCGGTGCAAAGATGATTTGGCGCCCTAGGCAGAAGCCTTTAGATGTGCGCCCCCTTGATATTAAGCTAATGTAGGTACAGTAACCCATTACTACATTGTTTCTAACTCTCCAAACACCACTGATAACATGCATTTTCATCTTGTGGCTTTATTAGCTTCATCCATGCAAATAACCCATTATTATTTAGTACATTAAGTCAATAAATCCTTGACGTAAATGTCAATGAAAACAATTTTTATTTATTTTTTTATTTTAGGGTAATCTTTAAAATAATAAGCATTGCAACTCGCTCAGCCTCCTGCACGAGTTATAACCTACTATTATTGCATCATTATTATATACATGTAGTGCAAATAAGATACTTGTGAGTTGTAGCCAGTCATTGGTCGGACAATATATTAAATTGACATCTTAGGTATAAATAGAAAAAGCTTAATGGAGATGTAACAGTTATGAATAAAAATAATTGCAACTCTGACCAAAGCCACATTAAAAAATTATTTACATTTACGACGGTGTACGTGGCTTGTTCACCCATTTTATATTTAATGATGTAAATTTTTTAATACATTTGGTTTTGTTTCTTGGTATTTGGTTTTGAGCTCCTTCGCGCCATTACTACCTATATAAAACATATTAAATTTGTTAGGTGAATTTTATTTAGTATATATTTGAAATTACATTATATAGGAGCTTGGCAAGACTGATATTATATGACAAACAAATAAGTATATAAATAAATAAGTCTTTTTATTGTAATAAAATTTAGTGGACAATTATTTGTAATGGTAGTAATCATTGAAACTGGAGATTAGCTTTTACTGTAATGGATACATAACCAAATATATTCTACAAAACATATATCAAATTATTGTTGAAAAAAATACGTCCGCACAATTGCACACTCACGCATTTTATGCATCCACTGGTACACATCGTAACACATTATGGTAAGCTTTGAAATGACGAGAAACACTAAGATTGAAACAGAGACTCGCTAAGGTATATCACAGTATTTTAGCATTATGAACCAAGAGTACAAAGAAATCAAATAACTACATACATTATAAAAATAATAAGACAGTTTCAACTTACTGTTGCTTAGGACAGCCAGCTGTTGAAGTTATTTGCCCACTGCACCACACTTTTTGGAGATGACTGACTCGGACTGGAAGTGTACAGTCACTGGTGTCTGTGAGTAGTCTGGACAGCTTGAATCTTGATCTCCAACTAATCAAGTTGTTCCAGGTTACTATTTGCCTGGCGGCTGGCGGCTCCTGGCCGCTGGCCAGTCGAATGGGATTATGTTATGCGAGGTCAAACTTCAGAGGTCAGGTAACCTTGCCTCATCCCGACAAGGCAGGGAAGGGCGGCTCAGCCGCCCTGGCAGTAAGGAGGGAGGGTGTTGGGGTTAGGAGAAGGAGTTCCTCAGATGTCAGCCTTCAGGTCCTGCTCTACGACAGTTCTCCTGGCGCTAAAGGACAGGACGGGGTTCGTTCTCGGGGGTTAACGAATAATATTAAAAAAGAAAACACAGTCGGCTACCGTCTGCCTACCCTCTCCTCCTCCGACCCCCACCCTTCTAACATCCTCCGACCCTCGGCTCCACCACAGTGTCCACCACAGTTTTCCCTTCATTTTTAATTTTATCCAAGTTTGCCTGAATTTGTGGCGCCCCAGATGTGTGTGTGGCGCCTAGGCGATCGCCTAGTTCGCCTAATTAGGTAGCGCCGGCCTGATGCCCACATAAACAACGTGGCCTACTTGCGACATTTAGGAAAAACTATAAGAGAAATGTTTGCAGCGAACAACCTACACGGTAAGCTTCCAGACAATGCCCCGTAAGCGGGTGGTTTCGAAATAATAGCAAAGCAGTCTAGGAATCACCAGCAAAAGAAAGGAAGATAAAATAACCGCAACAGAAAAATGCACAGGAGCAGGAACTGCAATGGGGCAGCCTCCCAACTAACCACAACACACTACAGAGACCACGAGAGCACAACCGACCAATCGCAGAAGTCAACACCAGCTAGACCACGTAGAAGAGAACCCCACTGGTCAACGGCCAGCCGACGTCGGAGACAGCACTGGAATCAGGCTTTACTCGAATCGCTCCCAGCCAGCAGTAACAAATGAGAGACTGGTAAGTTATTCAGAAGGAACAACAAAATACGCGAAGTCAACAAGTAGAAGAGGGATTCTCAGAAACACTAATACGTGGAAAAATAAACGCTTAAATATAACGAAATCAGGCGCACTTTCAAAATTCAAGAAAATAAGAACAGGGCTGCAGGAGGGCAGAACCTCCCGGAGGGGCCGAGCAACCGTGTGCACCCGGTTATAAAGACACGATTACGCACAGCAGACGCGAAAATAATATAACACAACGTCCTGGCTGGACGCCTGCGAAAAACCAGAACTAACAAACATATGCAACAACAACATAGACTGAACTTGTAATTCTCGCAGCTCCGGTGGAAAAACAGTGACAAAATAAAACTCCCTTTATTACACGCATCAGCTGAACACACAGAAGAGATTTAGCGACAGGCAGCAGCGTGTCAAAGAAGCATAAAGCCACAAACTCGCGACAGCTTTGAAACCGACTTCTTAGCAGTCGAAATGCGGCAAAGATTAATAGCAGAACTGGAACAACATATTTACCTTGCCGACGACAAACGCCGACTGGTGACTTACTAAACTAATGGGGCTTGTTAACACACGGCATAACGAGACTTAAACGCAGGAGGGCACACCATACTCGGTGAGGACCGGTGGTAGAAGCAGTACCGTTCTTGCCTCACAGCAGGAATGTCACAGGGTTCGATTCCCGGGCCGGTGGAAGTTGTTTGGACTTACTTCCTAGCTAGTAGTCCCTGTTACCTAGCAGTAAAGTGGGGTACCTGGATAAGTTGCGAATTCGTAGTCAGGGGAGTTGTTAGACTGACTTTCAGGCTTCACGCCCTTGACTCAGCAAGGCTACATATATTTCTGGAATATTTCTACGCCAATATTGACATAAAGGCAAGCATGGACTTGTACTTCCTGTTGGGCACTGTAAATCTTCATACCTTACACAAGGATGTAGGGAGTTTTAATAAATGAAAAAAATACTCGGACACAAGATTAGAAACTTAAGGAAGATTATACACAACCTATTAGAAAACGGCAGCATCTACCTGGGGCTAGTGTCAGAAACCTACACAGCTGCAGGAAACACACATGAAACCTGGACCAACCACCACTAGCGATCACCTGCCCATAATTATCATTCTATCAACATCACCAATACAAATCCCCTCCATCCCTAGATTCTCTTTCAACAGAGCAAACTGGGAGGGTTTTAAGGCAGAACTCAACTCAAACGAACAAATACATCAACATTACAAAAACACAGCAGACATTGACATAGCCCTGGAAACATGGTACACTAAAGTCACCACAGCCATGGAAAATAACACCCCTAAAACAACTTACCGCACACTACCCCACGCACAATTAACACACGAACAGAAGATAATCCAGACAAGACTGAATAATATACTAGAACATACAAATACACACGGCTGGAACCAAGAAACAATAACTCTCTTCAGAAACCTAAAGGAAGAGCTGAAAGAAATATGCAAACAATCACACAACGACAAATGGAACCAGCTAATTGCAAACACAGAGGCCGATTATCACAATTATTTCTGGAGTAAAATAAAAAACCTAATGAGCACTAACTCCATAGATAACAACCATCTTATAGACGAAAACGGAGTAAAAGCTCCAGAATCTGTAAACAAAGAAGTGATCTTCAGAAATTTCTGGAGCAACATATATAAAATCACAGAAGAAGAAAACGGAAACTTGTGTAGAGTAACAGAACAGATGGTAACAACACACCTTACACTAAACACACAGAAATGGCAACCACCAAGAACAATAGACCTCAACATACTAAACAGTGCAGACACATTAATCACTCCAATCACCACAAAAGACATAACAAACATAATAACTAGTTTTAAAAATAAAGCACCAGGACTAAGTCAGATAAAAAACACGATCCTTCAAAACATACCCGCAATACTGATAGAACAACTTACACAGATCTTTAACGCTTCACTAGCAACAGGACACTTCCCCAAGATTTTCAAAACAGCCAAAATCAGACTCATACCCAAACCCGGGAAAACCCAACAAGGCCGGAAAATTACAGACCTATATCCTTATTAGAAACACCAGGGAAAATACTAGAAAAATAGTCAACAGCAGTCTCAGAAACTAGAACAGGAGAACAAATATAACCCCAGGCAACATGGATTCCGAAAGAACCGAGGCACAAACACGGCTATTGCATTAATTTATGAATCAATAGCTAACGCCGTCAGCAACAAAAACCAATGCAATATTGTTCTCAGAGACGTATCAAAAGCTTTTGATAAAGTGTGGCACGAAGGCCTCAAATATAAAATAATTCAGCTTGACATGCCAAAAAACATGACAACCCTTCTCTGCAACTTCTTAGACAACAGACAAGCCAAACTTAGTATAGACAACTACACTGGACAAACCTTGAACATACACAGTGGAGTCCCACAGGGCAGCAACATTTCACCCACACTGTACACAATATACAGTACACAGCAGACATACCAGACCCAAGACACCCGGACTACATAGCATACGCAGACGATATCACACAAATAATACAATATCCGGGGAGATCTAAGCAAATGATGGCTATAAGAACAGGAAGAGAAATTGAAGTAATTAACAACTATGAGAGAAAATGGAAAATCCAAACCAACATCCAAAAACTAAAGATCATATACATTGCTAAAATAAATCCATACCCAATCATAAGCAATATTTAACAGCTACCATATGAAGAAAGTGGGAAAACACTGGGGACTCATAATCACCAGAAACGGTATACACCAACACATTACAGAAAGATTGACGAAAGCTAAATTGCAACTAACCAAACTCCGTCGCTGTAGAAAACTAAACACCAAAACACAGCTACATCTATACAAATCACTCGTCAGACCACACCTTGAAAACCCACCAATTCCACTTAACACAATAACCAAAACAAACAAACTCAAGCTGCAAGCAGTCCAAAATACAGCACTAAGAAGAGCAGCAAAACATAGCCCGCCATACAGTAAAATAATACGAGACATACACATCGAACATAACATAGACACAATTAACATAAGAACACACAAACAAGCAAAAGTGGTATGGGACAAACTACACCGAACACAAGACCCTATTTTACAGGAACTAGTACAGGCAAACAACAATATATCACACAGCTGGTGGCCAAGAAGCATCAACATTAACACAATCAGCCCAGAACCATTATATGCAAGAGAGTAACACCACTTAAATAAATGAAAAGATGGGGACTATCCTGCCAGTTACACAAGAACCTGAAGGGACCCCCCAGCACAATCACAAAGGATGAGGAACATACCTTCAGCAACACAAGAACCTGAAGGGACCCCCCAGCACAATCACAAAGGATGAGGAACATCCCTTCAGCAACACAAGGACCTGAAGGTACCCTCCAACAAACCCAAAGGATAGGAACACCTTCAGCAACACAAGGACCTGAGGACCCTCCAACAAACCCAAAAAACATCACTTCGTTTAACCACAAAACAGCCTCCACAAAGTGGAAAGCCCACCTGCTTTCATTCTCCTTCCTGTACTTCCCACTTCAAAACTATACCTTGCCCTAAATATCCTTGATCACCTCAGAGCCACGGCTCTCTTATCTCGGTATCCTGACTGACTGACTGATTGGCCACGCGCTTCAAGTGAGCCTCAGACATCGACTACGGCGAGCCTCCTGATAGACAAAATGGAAGTGTGGTAAGGTGGAAGACAATATCTGACATGACCGTTCCACACGTCATCTTGCAGCTTCAACTAAGCTCCCGGAGCTTCTGTAAAAACCTTCGCCACTAGCTTCACTCACCACAGACAAGATCCATTTATAACTTCTTAAATTGATAATACCTATTCAGTGTTACCACCACACACAAATCACGATAGTGCATGCAATACTCATAATACTAATATACAATGGCAAATATCTGACACGAATAAATGTCACTTTTCCATTATACTGTATCTAATATACTATAGCGCTATCCGAATGTCTGTCTGTCTGTCTGTCTGTCTGTTTGTCTGTCTGTGCAGCCGAAACGGCACAATAGTTTTTCATCAAACTTGGTGGAAAAATCGCAAAAAAAATTGTAGAGTGGAACAAACCTGGTCCCATGTCGATGGTTTCTTTAGGAAGGCATTAATTAACAATTATATTTACGATGGAAAACGATACAAGTCTACGGACTTGGCGCACCCTCATTCGCTATACGCTGTCGGCCCACGATTGCAGTTATCGTACGGCTCCCTCCTCCTCCTCCCCCCACTTTTTTTCTTAGCCTACTTTTTTTAATGAAGTTTGGATTAGTAAAGGAAGGAAGATGAGTAAATAGAAGAATAAAGAAGGGAAAACAGAAATTAGTTAGAGATAACAGGTGGGGGGAGCTGAGTTTCATCATGCATCTGGATGCACAGTTTCAATGTTACCAGACGACCTTACAGCTACAGTGTATACTTATTCCTGTGGCTGACTGTATATGGAAAAGAGATAATAACAGGAATGCATGGAGAAGATGACTACAATAGACACAGGGTGAATATAGACAGTGAAACAGACAGGAGGTTGACAAAAATAGACAGATTCATACATGCACAAATAGACAATATGGCAACTAACATGACAGACAGACAGCTGACTGACTGGTTCACATTAGACAAACAGGCAGACACACGCCAACAACGGATAAGACAGACAGATTTGACGACACAAAGAGTACAGACGGCTTACATTCAAACACCACGCAGACGAACAGACAGTTGGGATGGCAATAGACAGGACGGATAGACTTGAGACAGATTAGAAGGCATTTATAAACAAGAATAACACCAAATTGACCATAGCTGCGTCAGTGAGGGTAGGAGGTGTTACATCCACCAGCGTAAATAATAAGACGCATTGAAAACTAACACCCTCGTGCGGAAAGAACATCGATGGTCGGTCAGTCATGTGAGATGGGCCTAAAACTGACTAACGTAGATGATGACTATGATGACTTAACACAGGTGATGACTTAAGCAGATGGTGACTAATCTAACCAGAAGCAAGGTCACTTCTCTTCATAATATAATTTATCTCGGAATGATCATCGGTGATTCATATTTTTTTTTAACCTCTCCTTATGGCGAATATTTCTTTAACTAATTATTCTAACCTCTATTCAATTCCTTCCTTTAGTATATTAGATACTGTAAGTATCATGACCACGACCATGATTATAACAATCACGACCATGATTATAACAACCACGACCATGATCATAACCACGACCATGATTATAACATCCACGACTATGATTATAACAAACACGACCATGATTATAACAACCATGACTATGATTATAACAACCACAACTATGAGTATAACAACCACTACCATGATCATAACAGTCACGACTATGATTATAACAACAACGACTCTGTTTATAACAACCACGACCATGATTATAACAACCACGACCATGATTATAACAACCACGACCATGATTATAACAACCACGACCATGATTATAACAACCACGACCATGATTATAACAACCACGACCATGTTTATAACAACCACGACCATGTTTATAACAACCACGACCATGATTATAACAACCACGACCATCTATCTCATATACTATAGGAATAGCCGTGTGTCTGTGTGTGTCTGTTCCTGGCAGCCGAAACGGCACAATCGTTTTTCATCGAACTTGGTGGAAAAATCTAAAAAATTCGTATAGTGGAACAAACCTGGTCCCATGTCGATGGTTCTTTAGGAAGGCATTAATTAACCATTTTATTTACGCTGGAAAACGATGTCACATACGCTGTCAGCCGGACGGCGGTTGCTCACTAGCCAAGCAGAGTGTTCGAACTTTCACGCCTTGGTAAACTGTACTACCGGACTCGCCATCGGGCACGAAGGGCCCACGATCACTTGTATAATTTATGATTCGAAACTGTACACAGTAAACTCTTCTAAATCCTTTTGTAATTAAAAAAAAATGGACTATTAACCAATAGCCATTGTTTGGTTCATAATACTCCATGTCATTGTTTGCGTTACGCTTACACACGCAACTCAACTCCGATGTTTGTTTTACTTGAGATAAGGCACCCAGGGAGCCATGACTACAACATCACATTCCATTAGTGGTATGTTCGGCAGTCTATAGGGGGGGAGGGGGGGCGATTGAGACAGTGTTGTTGTGCTGTTCATCAGTGCCTTACATCCCAAAACCACATTTTAGGTAGTATCCCCAAGACCATGGGTTAGTTAAGACGTCCTTCCCTCCCTGCATGAAGGGAGCGGGACACCATATAGAGTCCTCCACCGGGGTGCCCCTGTCATTATTTCAAACATAAGCACATAGGAAGTTTATCAGAAGTATTAGACATGAATTAACTGTTAAACTCTGGTAGCAAATTCGTGCTTTCGGAGGAGGCATTTAATTTATACTTATTTTTACCCACAATAAGGCATACTAAGACAAATTACGTATCAGTAATATCAGTAATACTACATTAAGCAAAAAAAAAATCATTTTAAAACATAAGAATCACATAGAAATATCTACACGGCGTCAGCAGAGGCGGGAAATATGAAGTTGTTAGCATTCATATTTCCCGCCTCTGCTAATGGTCGTGTAAATATTTCAATGTGATTCTGATCGTTTAAAATGTAAGTAAAATTCCTTTCAGCAAAAACGACCATTCCTACAGCGTCAGCCTTTGACTAGTGGCTGCCATCTCCCTCAGCCCATTTCATAAGTCAAAACTGGTATGGTGGAAAACATATTCCTCCTCCATTTTATGTATGTTTCTCGAGGTAAGAAAACTTTCATCTTCTATTGAGAAATTTTATAAGGAGGCTGCTAAGGCTGGAACAACATGTTGAATATTACCAAAAACAAAGTAAAAATACTCACTGGTGGTATTGCTGGTGGTATCATCCCAAGGTCCTTAAGTATCACTTATTTTCACTTAACCGAGATCACTTATGTTGGTTAATATTAAGAATAATTAAACCATGGAACTCTATGTTTATTTCTATATAGAGAGATAGAATAAAATAAAATAGTATACTTTACTGTTATAGCCAATTCATCGGAAATTTATATCTTTCGAGTTTTTCTGACTTTTAAATTTCAAGTTTTTTTCTTAAGTTCCTTTGTGTTCTCTTTTGTTTTGTTGGGTTAGGTCACGTTTGCACACAGGAAGGCCCAATGGGGCAGAGCCCCTCTGGCTAGGAGGTTAGGTCAGGTCCTTCTGGTTTCTCTGGTTAGGTGAGATGAGACAACTATGCTAATAACAGAGCGGTTAGGGTTAGTCCTTGAATTTTCTGGGGCAAAAATGTGTTTCGTCAGCCATTTTTGGGATGTTCTTGATAAACTGAAGAACCATTCTTCTTTTGAAAAGTTTCCTAAGTGAGCTCCTTTACCCGGGCATATATTCTTAAGTCTTACATTGTTTAAGTTTTCTGTGATATTTAGGTTAGCTTAGGGACAGTTTCGTTCTTTAAATTTTTCTGTAATAGTTAGGTTAGATTTTAATCACACAAAGTGAGTTGGAAAATATGGAGTAAAAATATGCACAAAAATAAACTGATGAAACCTAACCTAACCGAAACATTCCAGAAAACTGTAAATTTAATAATAATTCCTGAACAGGTGTCCAGGTTAAGGAGCCAAGTGAGGAAACTTATCCCAAGAAGAAAAGTTTTCAGTTTATCAAGAACATCCCAATAAATTGTAGAGGAAATAAATTTTTGGCATAAAAAAATTATCAGTTTACATGTCTAACCTAACCTAACCTAACCTAACCTAACCTAACCTAACCTAACCTAACCTAACCTAACCTAACCTAACCTAACCTAACCCAACCCAACAAGTAGAAAGAAAAAAAACCTGAAGAACCAAACCTGCAATCGAGAAAAGAGAAAAAACTACAAATCAATAAATTTCCAACGAAATTGCCAAAGTAAAGTTTTCTTTTTCTTTACTCTGTCTCCTTCATAAGCTAATCATTATCGAGTTCCGTGAGTGACATTTTCCGAATCAGTAATGAGATCACTTATGTTCACTTCACTGAGATCACTTATGTTCACTTTACTAAGATCACTTATGTTCACTTAACTGAGATCACTTATGTTCACTTAACTGAGATCACTTGTGTTCACTTAACTAAGATCACTTGTGTTCACTTAACTAAGATCACTTATGTTCACTTAACTGAGATCATTTATTTTCCCTAAACCAAGACCACTAATTATTTTTTAAGTCACACAAACAATAATTAAATATCTCAAAACAATATCACTCACTCTATTATCACTTAACACACTGAAGATATTATTGATATTATCAATATTTTTACCAATAGATATTTAAATCCGTTTGAGAAAAGTTTGTTTACATAACACCTGTTGATGTTGGCATAACACAATAAACCTTCTTAACCTTCCACACCATAGCGTTGATCTTAGATGTTTGTAGCGCCATTATTCAGGTAATGTTTTATAAAGTAAATGTGGGAATTAGTACAAGACAGTAGGCTGTGTGGGAGAGAGTAAACGCTGTCGTCTGCTGTATGGCGAGCACAGGTTGGTGACTGATAGGCGGTGATGTCAACAGGGAGCATTCGTTGTCTTGATAAATTTGTCAATACTTTATTTTTTCATCTCAAGTTTGTGTTCCGTTGTATAGGAAAATTATGGGTACAAATTCAACCTGTTTAGCAAGTTATTATTTAACAGTTCATAAAAAATAAATTTGACGATCTAGTGAAACACGCAGGATTAGATTTATATATTTATATAAAATTACTATTAATACGATACTAATACGACATTAACATTGTCATAACCATAGAAAACTTTTCGTGCAATAGGACAAATACTGTTAATTGTATAATATCAACAGTTTATTCCATATTATAGGAACGGAATCCCAGTGCTGAAACCAGGTACCACTGTACAGTGTTACCAGTAGCATGTGGCAGGAGTCTCAAGCACATATAAATTACACAATATAAAGGTGCTTATTAAAGCCTAAGGAAGGAAGGATATTCCTTCAAAATAACCTCAATGCTATTTATGAAATACCTGGTCACTATGGCCAGCATGTGGGGACACCTCAGATCTCAGGATGTAGTGGATGAGTGTGTGGCTGTCTGCTCTCTTGCTTAATACACATGCACTTTGCTGCTCGGGGGAGGTGGGATACCAATCTTACAAGCAAAACCGTTCTCGATGATAAGTCGAGCAACTATCACGTCCTTCTTCCACGCCCCTTTCCTGTACACATACGAGAAGTCAGGAAGTTTACGGAGACATCGTACTAAGTGGGAGGGGAGTCCAGAGGAATGGCTGCTACCCAAGCCTCTCACTGTTACTGACGATTTTTTCTTCAATTTGTTGAATTGTTTGAGGGACAACATAATCAGGTGTGACCTTGTTAGAGCCGGTATCGGCAAGTCTATCTGCTGCCTTATTCCCTGAGATACCGACATGACTTGGTATCCACAGGAATGTCAATGGACGGCCTGCATCCTTAAGTGATATCGTTAGCCCTCTTATTCAGAGGATGAGGTCATGATCTCCCCTGATCCAGATGCAATCCCATCGATTGCAGACCTAAGCTCACACCAGACAAATATGGGAATGGGTCCCCCGGCTTCTTCCTTAGCGACGAGGACAGCAAGGAGGGCTATCAACTCAGCTTTAGTGAAGGATACACTGTCTGAAACTCTGAGAGAGAATTTAACAAGTTCTGGGAAACCAGGACGGGAGATGTAGACACTAGCCCCGGCCCTAGCTATACAGCGGTCAACATAGCCATCGGTGTAGAGGACAACCCTACCTAGGGACCTGAGGGCGATCCTGGAAAGGTGATAAGCGCGGAGTTGAGCTGGGATTATGTGAGATATCGGGAAGCCGTGCACTGAAAGAAATCACTTCAGGCTTAAAATCCACCCAGGGTGAAGGAGAGGAACCAACAGTAGGGGTGACAACAATATCAGGCAAGAGGACGTATTCTTGAAGAGCTCGGCTAATCGACCATCTCCACTGCCTTCTAGGTGAATGTCGTCCTCGGAGAGCCAGAGTCAGGGAGGCTTTGAAAAAATTGGCTGGGGGATCTCGTAGAATAGAAACGGCATTGTTTTGGTAGGGCTCTATGTAGAGGGTGAGCAGAGGGCCACCAGGAATATTAGTACAAGCGTTGAGGATAGAGTCGGTTATCATAATCTCCAGGAGAGGCGTCTTTTCCACAGCGATGTCCAGCTCGAACTGTGTGATGGGATGATCGGTGGGAGCAGGAGAGGTAAGAGCAGGATGAACAGCAGGTTCAGACGCTTCAATGCTTCCTGCATGGGATCTGGAAGTGGTTCAGTGGAGGAAGCCCTCGCTCAGTCCTCCATTAAAGAGCAGGCAAGGGTGGCAGGGTCGCCATGCTGCTAGCAGGGCCTCTGGGAGGGCCTCTGGGAGCACCACGGTCCGTAGAAACGTACCTGGAGGCGTCCCCGTCCCTGAAAAAACCCCTGGGGTCACCGCTGTCCCTGTGAAGGCCCCTCGGGTCGCCAGCGCCCCTAGCAGGGCCCATGGGGGCGCCGCCGTGTCTGTGAGGGTCCCTAGGAATGTTCCCGTCCCTGAGAGGCCCATGGAAACTCGGCTGTTTCTGGAGGAACCCCTGAAAACGCCGCCTTCCCTGAAAAAGCCCCTAGGATTGTCGTTGTCCCTAAGAGCGCCCCTGGTGGATCCAGCGCCCCTGACAGGTCCCCTGGGGGCACTGCCGACCCTGAGAGGGCCCTGGGGGTACCTCCGTGCCTGGCATGGCCAAGTGACCCTCACAGGGATAACGTCGATTCCAGGGTCCCTTACAGGGACGGAATTCATTCAGGGGTGTTCCCAGGGACGGTGACGTCTCCAGGGGCTCTACCACAGCGGTGGCAACTTCAGGGGCCCTTCAGAGGTGGTGTCTCCCCCAGGGAACCTCTTTGGGGCGCCACTGCCCACAATTACCCTGCCATTGGCTGCGGCCCCCCTATGGGCCCTCCTTGGGCCGGCGGCGCTGCTATGTTCTCTGCTAGTGGCAGTGGGTGCCTTTCCAGGGGCGGCAGGGTCTCTGCCAGGGGCGATGGCGCCCCCAGGGGCCCTTCCACAAGCGGCATCGCCCCAAAAACTTCATAGTTTTGTAGTACATTTTGCATTCGTCCAGTAAACCCTTACTTAACTGTGATTGGTGGAGCAAGATGTAACGTCATCAAATTACAGCCAATAGGAGAACAGAGCAATCAGTCAGCACAACACCCCAACTTATGCTTTGCTGTTGGATATTTATTCTCGTTTCACTATTTTTTAAATTCTGGAAGATATGACGTTAAATAAATAAATACACTTCTCATCGCATTTTCAGTATTATCGCATCCTGAACAATAAAAAGGAGAATAAATATCCAACAGCAAAACATAAGTTGGGGTGTTGTGCTAATTGATTGCTCTGTTTTCATATTGGCTGTAATTTGATGACGTTACCTCTTATTCCACCAATCACAGTTAAGTAAGAGATTACTGGAAGAATGCAATATGTACGACACCACTATCCATTGTTTTGGGGCGCCGCCTCCCCTAGGAGGACCTATCGTGAGCCACAGGCATTGGCAGGGTCCCTGGGAGCAGTGGCGCCCCATAAAGAGGCCTGGGGGGAGCCACCGCCTCTGGAAGGGCCCCTGAAGGCGCCACGCCGCTGGCAGGGCCTCTGGGAGCACCACGGTCCCTAGAAACGTACCTGGAGGCGCCCCCGTCCCTGGAAAAACCCCTGGGGTCACCGCTGTCCCTGTGAGGGCCCCTCGGGTCGCCAGCGCCCCTAGCAGGGCCCATGGGGGCGCCGCAGTGTCTGTGAGGGTTCCTAGGAGCATTGCTGTCCCTGTGAGGGTCCGGAGGAGCGTTGCTGTCCCTGAGAGGCCCATGGAAGCTCAGCTGTTCCTGGAGGAGCCTCTGAGGACGCCTCCTTCCTTGAAAAGTCCCCTAGGGTTGCCGTTGTCCCTAAGAGCGCCCCTGCTGGATCCAGTGCACCTGGGGGTGCCACCTCCCCTAGGAGGACCTATTGTGAGCCACAGACCTTGGCAGGGTCCCTGGTAGCAGTGGCGTCCCATAAAGAGGCCCTGGCAGGACTCCTGTGGTTGCCGATGCCAAAGGAGGGGCCCCTCTGGGCTCCACAGCCCCTGACGGGCCCACTGGATTCGTCGCCGCCACCCCTAAGGAGGGCTACTGGGCGGGGTCGCTTCTGGGAGGTCCCTTAAGGGAGTTGGTTTTGCACTGTTTAGAAGTTTGGAAGAGATATGACTTTAAATAAATACACCGTCCATCGCATTTCCAGTATTATCGCATCCTGAACAATGAAAAGTAGAATAATATCCAACAGGAAAACATAAGTTGGGGTGTTGTGATGACTGATTGCTCTGTTCTCCTATTGGCTGAAATTTGGTGGATTTACATTTTCGTCCACCAATCACAGTTAAGTAAGGGATTTCTGGATGCATGCAATATATACAACACCACAATGAAGCCCCGAGGGATGCCGCATCTCCTGTGAGGTATTTTCTGCATATGGTAGGGTCCCTGGGGACGCCGCCGCCCTTGGGAGATTCCCTGAGAGCGCTGGTGCACCTGGGAGGGCCCCTGGCAGCGCCGCCGCTCCTGGGAGGACCCCTGGCGGCACATCCGCCCCTGGAATATCCCCTGGGGGCACCACCGTCCCTAAAAAGGCCCTAGAAGGCACCACAGCACCTGGCAAGTCCCCTGTCATCTCCGCTATGCCAGAGAGGGCCCCTAGGGGCGCCGCCATTCCATAGGAAGACCCAAGGGTGAAATGTCACACTATGGAGGGACCCCTAGTGGCGCCGTAGCTTCTGTAAGGTAGCCTCTGCATGTGGAAGGGACCCATGGGGCGCCACAGCACCTGGTAGGGCCCCTAGGATCTTCGCTGCCCCTGGGAGGGTCCCTGTGGGAGCCGCTGCCCCTAAAAGGGCCTCTGGGGTCACCGTCGCCCTTGGGAGGACCTTAGAGGAACCGCTGCCCCTGGGACAGCCCCTGGGGTTGCCTCTACACCTGGAAGGGTCCTTAGGGTCACCACCGCCCTTGAATGGGCCTTTGGGGGCACCAACGCCCCTGGGAGGATCCATAAGGGCATTGCGGCCCCTGAGAGGTTCCCTGGGGGTACTGCCACCCTAAGGAATGCCCCTGGGGTCACTGCCGAGACTGGGAAGGCCCACGGGTGCACCGCTCTCCTGACAGGGCCCCTGACGGCACTATCGAGCGTGGGAGGCCCCTGGGGGAGCAACCTCCCCTAAGAGGGCACTTGTGGGAGCCTCCGCTCCTGGAAGTGACCTGGGAGCGCCACCGTCCATGGCAGGACCCCTGTGGTTTCCACCGCTAAAGGAAGGTCCCCTCTGGGCGCCACAGCCCCTGGCACTGCCCCTGATGGAATTGTGACAATATGTTCTCATTTCGACGCCACTACGACAACCCGTGTCACTTGTCGAGGTCAAAATTGCGCCGCTTTTATTCGCCACTAATTTTATTTTATTTATTCAATGTGGTCGAAATAAAATGATATAATATGGTCAGTAAGACTGTAAAGATGAATATCCAAAGCCAGGGTTGTGGCTTCAAAGTCGAAGCCGGTTATGTCTCTGGCTTCAAAGCTGAAGCCCAAGCCTTTAGAAAGTTTCGAAGCCGAACCCAAGTCCAAAAAGCATGGCTCCCTCGCCAGCTGCTTATCTCCGATATACTGTTTCCTGTGCGCCCAACACCCAATACAGTACACTGGATACATTTAACCACTTCTCTGCCCCTAAATAGACCCAGTTTAAATTTTCACTCTCACAGGGCAAATGATACTCTGTTCTGGTGATCTTGAAGGATTTATTTCTAATGTCATATAAACGTATAAACATGTGTTAAGTGTCATATAACTATCAATTCAGTGGCTACTCTAAACCTATCACTTATAAACTTGACAAAATATTTATTATAGAGCTTTAAATATATACTGTAGTTATCATATTACACAGACGTCATGAAGACCAGCATCTGAGAGTTGAGGCCAGAGATGAGTTCCTCGTACCCCAAACCTGCCCTTGTCTACCTGCCTTGTCATGTTTCTTGTTTTATCTAATCAAATAATAGGACAATATCACCAGAGATTTTGATCAACTGTCATTTCAAGGTATAAATATTGTGAGAAGTGAGTTGAGTGTTGTGGATATGAGAGGTAGTGGTCGTTCACTTCACCTCACAATCATTCACTCAACACTACTGTACTTTACTGTAAACAACTTTGTACACTCATGGTGTTTTTCATGTGTGCATTAACTGGTCTTACTGTCATGTAATGTTATCCCCACTATTTGTTCTAGGCGGTGTGGATCCATCTGCTAAATTCTCAGTGTCGGTGAAATTCCTTGACTTGCGGCTCGGTGTTGAAGACTTGACAGCATCGGGGAGGTGGTTGAGAAGGTCCAACACCTCGCTGTACGCAGGCACGAGAGGCTTGAGGCTGCCGTCCTCAGGAGACCCTGTGTATAAACCTGAAGAATATTACAAGAACATCAAAAACAAGCCTAAAATTACACCCACAACAGAGGGAGGAAAGGAACGTGTGGGAAAGGGTCATCATCAGTTCCAATCCTTCCACATGCTCCTCTTCCTTCCCTCACTCTCTTCATGTTCTTCTTCCCTTCCTTCCCTCTTTATCATGCTCCTTTTCCCACCCTCCCTTCCTTCTGCAGACTCATCCCTTCCTCGTGCTCCTCATCCTTCCTCATCATTCCCTTCCCTACTCATCCTTCCCTTCCTTCCACATCCTTCTCTTCCTTCCCCATGCCTCCTCACTATGACGGCCAGCCCGCAAGTATCACAAATTTAATGGTCTTCCCTGCCAGTATTAACCCAACCTAATTTAACCTTGACCTTAACCTGACTAACCTTAACCTAACCTTACTTTTACCTAATTAGTAGGCTGACCATGTCCAAGGATTGAAAGAGAACAGGAGAAGAAAGCAAGTGACAAAATGAAAAAGAATCCAATTGAATGCGGGAGATACAGTAGTCTGAAGCTTCTAGGTCAAAGCATGAAAGGTCTAAGAGTGGCTGAGATATGGATAAGTGTGAGAGTACACGAGACATAAACGAAATGCAATATTTAAGGAGAGAGAAAATTGTATTATATAACTGTAGACTTTGAGAAGGAATTTCACAGGGTACCTCGTGAGAGCTAGGAGTTGAGGATTATATTGTTCAAGTGGTTATGACATTATATGAGAGCTCAATAACCTCTGTGAGAGTAAATGGTGAGGAAAGTGAGAAATCTGAGGTGAAAGTAAAAAGTCTGTCTTGAGGCCCTTCTGTCTATCATTGTCTATCACGAGAATTTAGGGCTGACCTGCCCTAGGAGCTGTTGGTAGCTGATATCTTAGTGCTGATAGATAGTATTGAAGAGGAAGTGAAAAAAGAAATGGAATGGTGAAATTGAGGTAAAGAGCGTGAGTGTAAATGTGGCGAAAACAAAATTATTGATTAGAGGTGTCCGTGAAGGGCCAGCAGTGGAAAATGGAAAATCGCCGTGTGCTGTCGGCCAAAAAGTTGTTGGCAGCATCTCATTAATGTGCAATGAGTGTGGAAGGTAGGTACACAACAGGTGTGGTGGAGTAAATGACAGACTACTGGAGAAAGAAACTCATGGACGGCTATGATAAATTCTGTTACCTTGGTAACAAGATCAGTGCCAGTGGGGGAACACTAAAGCCTGCTCAGTTGCAAATATCAGATGTGGCTCCCAGTTCACCCTGCTGTAAATGGGTACCTAAGTTTACAATTTAGGGAAGTCAGGACAGTTGAGAGCAGTACAGGTCACGCTGCCTCCTTGTGTACCGAAGGCTTAGTGTGCAGTGTGTTATATCCACACTGTCTCTAATGGGCAGTCATGCTTATGGGACCAACTTTCACCTGATTGGAAGTTTAAGATATCAATACCCTCAAAGATGTCAGTTTTTACTTGTGAGTGTGTTAAGGTGTGTTAATTTTCCTCAGCTAATAAAAATGATCACAGAATTGGTGTCAAAGCAGATACTATATTTTTGATTCCATAAAAAAGAAAGTGACAAGAACGCGTCTGTACCCACTAACGTAATAACAATATCAGGGTTAAGCACAGAGGTGGCAACGTGTAAACATTGGTGAATTTGTCGAGTCACTCTTGTATGGTAACAACTCTTGCAAAGGAAAATATTAATAGTTCATCACCATTATTCTGACACACAGTTTTCTCGACAGGTAAGATGTTTCTCTGTCTGGCAGTAAAGAAGCAAAGCAGTGTCGTCTGTTGTCTAGTTTAGAAGGTAAGAATTTCCTTTCGGTTTCCACTGTACAGAAACACATTTTACTTTCTTGTCAATTTACCTCATAAATCCCAGATGGTAAGAAGCCTCCATCATCATCCTCCAAACTCTGGGTTTTAAAAATCTTGATAAATACACTACCTGAACGAGCACATCATTCTTTGTTACACTCAACCATGTAGAACACATCACTCCGCTTACTCAGTGATGTAATCGTATACAGTACTCATAGAGTCTTGAGCTCACTGCCAGCCTCCAATTTAGGATACATCTATTCCTTGTGTGTATTTTCGTTAGTGACAATCCTGGCTTCTTTCACTGTTAAAAGCAACATTTTCAATAGAGTTAAGATCTGTAGTGTTTCATCCGCGTTGCTCTAATCCATAATTTAATATGGTGTTTTCTCTCTCACATTTTCTGACGTATTCTTTTGTTTCTTATCTCGCCTTCTTCTGGACAGCCATTTGCCTCCCTCTTCATTATTAACCAGGGAACTTGTCAGTGTCAGAATGGTAGACACAGACGTTTTCCTCTATGATTTCCCTGGTTCATGTCCTTCAACATTCTCACTACCCTGTTGATACTCAGTTGGTCAGTATTTATCACATAAACTCTCTTAGCATAAAGTTGGGTATTGTTTCTGGTTGATTATCACCAGCACTCGTTATTCTGGAACAAGAAGAGATTCATCTTAGACAGCTGTTCATTCTAACACTGAGTATGTCAATGATAAAAACTATACTCGTAGTCACCCTCATCATCAAGACCAAGACATCAGTCCAATAATAACTTATCTGGACTTAAGTACATAAGAGTCAGGACTGAAATAAGAAGACAACACTTGGAATAAAAACATGTGATTTTTTTTTTTGAGATTGAAACACTGAAGACAAAATTATAAGAATTTTCACGATAACAATACCACTGACAATGCAATTCTTATTCAGAGTGATGACACCACTGTAAGCCTGATCATGAATAATGAATCATTAAAGACATAAGACCAAGGAATACCTTACCTGTCTACTGAGTGAGGCAGATGAGGCAGGTTACTGAGGTGCGACTGTGCTCTGTACAGTGAGAATGGAGTTGATAAGCGTCCTCAACTCTGTCGCTTTCATTTACCTTCCCAACCACGTCCACTGAAGGTCCACAAATAGCGCCACTCACTGCCGGAATTGTTAAGAATGAATACAAAAAAAAAACTAATAAAATAAAGATCCCAAACAAAACAAATGAATGAATCACTATCACAGAATATGATCCATCTCTTACTGACTCGTGACAATACACAACACGATTACAAGGCTCTTAGTGGCTCTGTTTATCACCAACCTATTCCCATGGTAAGAATGATTAAAAATTTACCTGATATCCAACACTGATGAATGTCAATGATTCCTTCACTAATTACTACTGTTTATCACGCCGGGTGTTCTTATGGTTCACCTGGCGCTGCTGTACTGTATATACCGAGAATTAAATAGCAACAAAACCCTGAAACTATTATCGTTCTCTTCTTCCTTCTTACATCTTTCTCTTCCATCAGTTCCCTGTTTCTTTAAGTTTCAACCTCTTAAACTTACCAATATCAATCACATTTACACTCAAGGCTCGGTGGATGACAGCACTCATCTCGTGACCCAATGGCCGCCGGTTCGAGTCCTGCGGCCGGCCACTGAATAAGGTGGCCACGACCAACACTTATGCTGAATGGGTAATTAACTTTACAGATGGTGAATTAAAAAGTGGTGGAGTGCAGTGCCAGCAGCAGTGCTTCCATGTATACTATAGCCTGTAATTCCTTTCTAATAAACTAATTTTATGCAAGTACATTCTCTCTTTAACACTCGCACTTCTGTCTTGCCCGCAGGATTGGCTGAACACATAGTGAACTTAGAAATGGGAAGGAAAAATGATTTAGAGTTAGTGTAAGTTTTGTTAAAGACAAAACTAACACAGGACAGCCTTTGGTACCATAATTAATATGAAAAAAATAACATGCAGGTGAATAAGATACCTGAGCGTTGAGATGCAGGTGTAGGGTGTGCCAGGTGCCAGTGTTCAGTGTGGTATGCACCTGTAGCTTCACTGGTCCTCTCGCACCTTCCAGCACCACCTGTGGCTGTCCGCCCACCATTTGTAGCGCCATCATGGGGGTGGACGGGTAGTGGGCGTGGTTGAATGAAGATGACAGGTTCTCATAAGAGGTTTATTGCATCTATGCTTTGAGTGAGGAGGTATGAAGACAGTCTGGTGAGAAGAGTGGACACAGCAGCTGAGTCCTGACGGTGTGTGAACGACTGACTACCTCACACACAGCTGTAGCAGACAACACTGAAGTGAGTCACTATGTTAATACAGTTCTAGAAAATAGATTTTACTTTAAAATTTTCTCTTTTATGTGTGGGAGTAGATAGTTAACACCTTCTTTTATATCCTGACCATATTGTAGCACCTCCCCACCCACACTTAACACCTGTTCTGCTACCTACTGATGAGCCACTGTAGGAATGTTATTATATAACCAAGATATAAAAATATATCATTGGCCATAATATGTCATACAATGGTTTAAAAACATAATTGTATCCTGCTCTAACATCACCCATCACTCTTGGCATCACATAACATCACCCATGGGGATCACATAACATCACCCATGGTATCACATAACATCACCCATGGGGATCACATAACATCACCCATGGTATCACATAACATCACCCATGGGGATCACATAACATCACCCATGGGGATCACATAACATCACCCATGGTATCACATAACATCACCCATGGGGATCACATAACATCCTTGACCACCGAAGGGTCAAGACGTACCTGGCGCTCCTCTCGGAGCAGCCAGGTCAACTGTTAAGTTGGCCCATACCAACCCCCTCCCCTGAACCCTCCTCCCCACCGGAATATCAACAAGTTCTCGCCAGAAGTTACAATTTCATTTAGGAAAGGAACGGAACCAGTGTTAAACAGTGGTGAACAGTGGTGAACAGTGCTTAAGTCAGTGAGAACAACTCAACAGTAACAGTCGTACCCAAGTTAACCTTCACACAGTGAGGTCCCAGGTACCCAGTGATAACGGCCCGACCCAACAACAACCAGTGATGTGTTAATCCGTCTACGATAGGAAGGCCTAAGACCAAACCTCACTCATATAACACCATCTGTGAGGGAATTACTACACCACATGTCCCTCATAACACCATATGTGAGGGAATTACTACACCACGTCAAGTCCCTCATCACACCATCTGTGAGGGAATTACTACACCACGTGAGGTCCCTCATAACACCATCTGTGAGGGAATTACTACACCACGTCAGGTCCCTCATAACACCATCTGTGAGGGAATTACTACCCACTCATAACACCATCTGTGAGGGAATTACTACACCACGTGATGCCCCTCATAACACCATCTGTGAGGGAGTTACTACACCACGTGAGGCCCCTCATAACACCATCTGTGAGGGAATTACTACACCACGTGAGGTCCCTCATAACACCATCTGCGAGGGAATTACTACACCACGCCAGGTCCCTCATAACACCATCTGGAGGGAGTTACTACACTACGAGTTTGCTGTTTAACACCTATAATAATCTGTATGTTCCTTTACTTTTCTCTAATGAAGGCTCTTGTTAAACCACCAATGTATGTAATAAGTCATTTATGTCCAATGTATATTTTCAGCCTTCGGGCTGCAGATTTTTTTTTTTTTTTTCAATAAACCGTTAATTATTATTATTATTTTTTTTTTTATTATAACATCACCCATGGCATCACGTAACCACCAGGCGTCAGCACAGGCTACCCAATGACAACTTTCATTACTTCCCATGACTAATTTTAGCCAATCAGTGCCAGTCTCTTATATCAGGTGGAGACGACCCCCTCATCCTCCCTTCACATGAACATAATCATCAGTTATTGAGAAGAAAAAAAACCCAGCAAAGTGAACTGGAGTCATACTTGTTGATACCTGTTGAGAGCGGCTGATACAAACCTCAACAGACTGTGTATTTAAAGAAACATAGAAAAAGTGAAGTGAAAGTTGTCTTAATAATGAAATTGAGTCATAAAAATAAATGTGTACGAGTGATAAAAAATGTTGACACGGGGGGTATGCTGACGTAATGCCCCGTGATGTATCGAGTGAGACGTACAGCATTCTCATTATTCAGTAAACGAGGCGTATGAACAGCATAAACAAAGCGCAGACAACTTACTTAGAGCTATAAGGAAAAAAAAAACATTCCTAGTAACGGAGACTTGATATTAATACGAAGAAATTTTTTACCAGCTTGTTAGTCTAATATGTTTATGTATCTGACATTAAGAAGTTCCTACAGCCCGGAGACAGAGAGAGGGCGAGACAACGAAGATAGAAGAGGGAGAGGAAAGGGATAAGGGAGAGGAAAGGGATAAGGGAGAGGAAAGGGATAAGGGAGAGGAAAGGGATAAGGGAGAGGAAAGGGATAAGGGAGAGGAAAGGGATAAGGGAGAGGAAAGGGATAAGGGACAGGAGAGGGATGGATAAGGGAGGAAGAAAAAGAACACAAGAAATTTGAGATGAACAGTTAAGTCTATGTGAAAGAAGAAGAAGAAGAGATGAGTTAGACTGGAGGAGTTTTAAACCAGAGATAAGGAAGTGTCCATCATCACCTGTTTATGGCGGGATGCTCTCACTCAGCGGCCACCATTAAGGCATCATGTTGGCGTGATGGTCATTTCTAGTCAGTGTGTGGGTGCTGTGGTCAGGAGCTGGTGGTAGGTGCGGCATCCACCAAGACGTGTTCGCTAACTGTGAAGGACACAACATGACAGTAAAAAATAGCAGGATTAGTTATTCTTATTATGGATTGTGATGTGTTATCTCCTAATAGCTTGTTTGTACTGTTGTTACGCCTTCAAAGGGGTGGAGGGGGGTAGGATGGATGGTCGTTATCTTAAAGAATATATTGTTCATGTGTTACATCTCTCACAATTCGTTTTAACTTTTAACCTGCAAGAATATCATCGCCATCTTTAATATAGTATGTATAACAACACTATGGTACACTAAAACCTTCCACTGTCAACACTTTATACCATATAGTTTGTATTAACATCAAACGACCCCCTTTAGTGTATCAATCAAAAACACTTTATAAATCTTTGCGTTAAGGAAGCCCCTCTAAGGCTTCTCCAGATAAAAGACTAGCATGAACTCTGTATGATACTCACTGGACATAACTTACCTCAGCTTCTTCATAGAGCTTAAGTACAACTGGATGATTATTCTTCTTCTCCTTATCATCTTCTTTTGTTAATGGGTGTTACAGCTTCCCCTTTTCTCTCTTCTATAGTATCAGTATATATTTATCTACATTATTCCATCCTTGTTTTCTTCTCACACTGCCCTGATATGCAGTTTGTGTGTCCAGTTCCTTGTTTCCAATACTAAAGGTACATATATTTCCCCAACAACTGATATGTTTACCAGCTAACAGAACCTCAACACAATCTACATTTCCTGTTTCCGTTAATTTTTTCGAACATTGTTTCATTCATCACATCACTTATTTTTCATTCACTTTCATTTCTTTTGTTTCTTTTCGCATCCTTTTACGTCACTCGAAACATTTCATTCACTTTCCTTTCTGTTTCACCTCGCATTCCACCTTCCTTTCCATCACTCGAAATTGTTCATTCCTTTCTCCGTTTCTTTTCATGTTCCACATTCCTTGCCTTTTGTAAAACAACTTTACATCACTCGAAACTTTCCATTCACTTTCTTACTGAACCACCACATCATGTAATATACAGTATATTATATATATATATATATATATATATATATATATATATATATATATATATATATATATATATATATATATATATATATATATATATATATATATTACACTGAAAGACAACTACATTATCCACTTGCAAGTTTTGCTATACTGACCTACAACAGGTGAAGTAAGTGACCCCGAGGGTGAACCATCTCCTTCGTAAGCATAAGCTCGTAGATCATCCTGGGCTAGTAGAGGCTGGGCAGAGGTCACACCAGCACCAAGAATGACCTGTGGTGCTCCAGTCGTCGCTGTAGGACGTGTTGTTGTTGCACACACCGCAGGCGCACACACCCTCGTGATACATGTGGTGGCAGGGCACACTACCTGCGGGAGGGTTTCTCTGTGCTCTAGGATCACGCCTTCTGCAGGATTAGTAACTGCTGCTATGATACATCTCCCAGGGTCAACTTTGTTTTTAACATTTTCATTACATGGGGCTTTCATGATGCTCCCCGGCACCACTAGACCGATGGATGACGGTCCCAAGGGCGTGACTAGGTGCTCTGTACCTGTAAGTGAAATGATAAAAATCAACAAAAATTCTAAATTACAAACAAAAACTTTTGAATAAAAACCTTTGATAAAGAAAAACGTGAATGAATGAGATGAAAGTTAGTCTATATAATGTATATAAACTAATGATGTATAAACTGGACCAAGTGATGACGGCACTAAAACCGGTCGCCCAAGCGGCTAACGAGCCGATCAGTGGTGAAGAGGATAAAGGTAAAGTAAAACTTATAAAATGTGGCAACATCAAACTTGCTATATTGATGGGAATACACCGAGACGTAACACATAATGACCGCCAGCAGAGAGACACTGAGTAATGTTTTACACCCTAATGTTGTGTTTATGGATGTACTGTATGTACTTGAACAACTAAGGTTTTAAATTACATCAAAAGTTTGAACACTTAGGTTTAGATGATTCATTATATGTTAAAGAGTTTCAGTTAAGGATATGCCCCCTGAGTTCTTCACACTGCCTCACTCTATATTTTTATAGCCCAGCACACAATCCCGTGTCCTCGCAATGCAATTTTAACATTTGCATTTCTTTATTGCACAGTCTTCTCCCCAAAATCTTAAACTAAAATCTATCGCAATGTATTTCAAATGTCCTTTCAGAAAGCTCCATGTTTGCAACTTCTTCCACCATACATTTTATCCTCCAGTGATTTGAGTGTTTGCATCATCTCTCTCGATATGTTCAGAGGTTCTCCTGTACCGTGAGGGGTTCATAACCTTTACCAACAAACACGAAATAAGTGTGGCGCCACTACCCATCAATACACCACGGCTTGTGGTGGACTAGGCCAGGGGAGGGTGCACCATCCTCCCCTCAAGGTTCTTGGTGCACTTCATAACCATTTCATCTCATTCCTCCAGCATGGATAGCACTGACCTCTAACTGGGGTCAGGGGACCCCCCCCCCCTCTGGTATGGTTCACCAGATCATCAGGACCTCGAACCCTCCCACCAAGGTCTATAAACCTTGATCCCCACCACAAAAAGGCAGTTCCTGCTAGGGGGCAGTTAACAATATAGAAACTAATTCTCTTCTCTTGCTATGACCTCATATTATGTTGTCTTCTTTTATCAAATGACCACTTACCAGCCGTTTCATCTGTTCTTTGTTACTTTGTTATGATCTTTATTATCCAGTGTTGCTAGAGGAAGAAACCGGAGACTAGGAACCCTGTGATGTTTGGTAGCGAGGGTCACACTGGATAACACCCTTCTCACGTGTTTCCGGGTCGAGGCTTGAACACTTGACATATGCACGCTAACCACTGTATTCCCAACACTATTATATAAATATTTGTATTAGCTTTGGACTGTTTGATAATATTACTGGTTTTAATGTGATTAAACATATTGCTTCAGTCCTTTAGAGATGTAAAGACAAAGTGTGTTTTGCCTGACCGCAGACACCAGGCACCATAAAATTGTGTTCACTTCCCCAATGGCCCTGCCGGTGTAGAACCTGGTAATTGTTGCTGTAAGAGACTCTGGGCACAGTCCTTTGAGAATTATGTACCCTTAAGTCAGCCCTAGTTACTTTACTTGCCACATTATCAAGTGCAGTGACTGAAGGTTTTTGTGTTCCTTCCAAGAACGAACCTCACAATCTTGTTTTAAATCATTTGTAGCTTTGCTTTTAGAGATCCACACTGTACTCAGGAATTTTGATACAGTAGTTATTATGACTGTGTTATGTCAAGAGCTGGTCATATGAATTTGTAAACTATTTATTTATTTAGTGTGTGTGTGTGTGTGTGTGTGTGTGTGTGTGTGTGTGTGTGTGTGTGCGTAAAACCTTGGCAATACACAGGAATTTTCAGTAAGTACATCATCAGCAACATAGTGCTCAGCGTTCTTACCCTCAGGGGATAGAAGAATCTGTTGACCCATCTTCATCTTGAGGGAGCCAAGCAAGATGCTCTCTTCTTTCAATGCTTGAATTTGAGGGTTGCCTGTCACTGCCTGTACCTCCATAGGAGTCCCTAGTACATGTGTCACCCCCTCCACGCTTCCTGCACACAGCGCCACGCTTCGCGCTGCACGAGACCGGTGGTGACGGATAGTGAGCAGGACACCGATCACTACTGTAAGGAAGAGGGGGGGGGGGGTTACTGTACACCAGAAGATGCTAAAACAGCATCACTTCAAACACATAAATCACAAAAAGATCAATTCATAAAGTTGTACCATTGTAAACATGTTATATACTAATAAACATTGAAGTATCACAGTAAATAGATTATGCAAAACTTTAAACAATGGCTCATAGACATAAATTTATCTCTACTTTTTGGAAACACTGAAGCAATATTATATGGAAAAAAAAAGAAAACTAAAAAAGGTAAACGAATTCATGGCAGTATGTGGGAATGAACCAACTCAACTGTAACCTCAATTAGGTCCCCCCTTGCCCGGCTGTAGTATAAGCTAGGCAAGTTCAGGCGCTCCAATCTCTCAGGGTAGCTGAGGTGCCAAAGTGCAGGCACCAGTCTGGTAGCCCTCCTTTGAACATTTTCAACCAACTGACAGTCCCTAGCATATCTCGGGGACCAGACGGGGTGACAGTACTCCAGATGGGGAAACACTTCACTCTTGAAGATTGTTACGAGGGACGGACCGTCTCGATATCTGAACGACCTTCTTATAAGAACCAATAATTTATTTGCCTGGTTTACCTTCTTCTCTCAATGGCCCGAGAACTTCAGCTCATTGTCAACACACACACCTAGGTCCTTCTCACATTCAGTCTCAACTAGTGCAGTTTCTTCATCCCGTTGGGACATATGATACGCCTCCTTACCGTTGGTACGCCCCAGGTGCATCCTCTTACACTTCGTGACATTGAATCTCAGCAGCCATTTCTTCGACCATTCCTGGAGCCCACAGAGGTCCTTCTGCAGCTCTTCACAGTCCGCTTGGTTCTTAATTTCCCGAAATAACTTGGCGTCATCGGCAAACATTTGTATGGAGGAGTGTACAACGTCAGGCATGTCATTTATGAAACAAACAAACAACAGCGGGCCCAATACACTGCCCTGTGGTACCCCACTTGTGACAGGTACGGATGACGATTTCGTGCCATTTATCACCACACACTGCTGGTGGTCATGTAGAAAGTCTTCTATCCATGCTAGGACATTTCCCCGAATTCCGTACCCTTCCAGTTTGATTTTCAGCCTTTCATGGGGTACACTGTCGAAAGCCTTGGCCAAATCTAGGTAAATATTGTCGATATTACCGCCCCGTTCCAGAATATGGGTCTAAATATCCAATACCTTGAGCAATTGTGTAGGTAGTAGGCAGCTACCAAACAGGGAGGTACTACCGCCTGGAAAGATATTGGCAGCATAATGTGTTGTCTAATGGTAGACCCTGCTGCCATATGGCATCACGAAAATTGTGACCAAGTCCCAGGTTGCTCATCTGACTTTCTGCCCCATTTACACACAATTGTAGGGTCTCAATTGTTTCTATTACATGACAAAACAACATACATATAGCGTTTCTCACTGTTGATTTTTTTCATTCTTGCATTTCTTTGTATTTATTATTATCACAGTGTTGTTATTATTATTATTACCATTAATATTTTATTTTACTTTTTATTATAAATTTTATTTACTATGAATTAATGTTATTATTACATTTTCGCCCCCCGGGCCCTCATGTGGGTCAGTGACCTGTGCCCGGGTGGGCTAATCCCCGTAAAAAAAAAAAAAAAGCAGGAGCGCCCCGGCATAAAACCGTGTTGGCAATCCTTTACAAGGTTGTTTCGTATTAGATGTTCCAATCTCTGATAATATTGCGGCATCTCTGATAATACTCTCAAGTACTTTACATATTATGCTGGTCAGGCTCACCGGTCTATAGTTGTTCGTGGAGTGACGATCGCCCTTCTTGAAGATAGGACTCACATAAGCCACTTTCCATTCACTGGGGACCATTTGTTCATCCAGGCATTTACAAAACAGGATCTTCAGGGGCTCTGCAAGCTCGTTGCACAACTCTCTTAGCACTCTAGGATGCACCATGTCAGGTCCGGGACTCTTATGGACCTTTAGCCTGGACAGTTTATTTCTAATACCCTCTTCTGTGAACACAATGTGGGTCAGTGCTGTGTCGAACCGTCTGTCCTCAAACGCAGGAAGGTTAGTTGCATCCTCTCTTGTGAACACTGAGGAAAAGAAGCTGTTCAATGCCTCAGCTTTATCGTGTAAGATGATAGTTAATATGAGAGTACACACACATGCACACACACATACAAACATTGTAAACTTTGAAGCGAACATTATTAAACTAAATAAGCAAAATTAACTTGAGTGCATGTCACATTAACACAAAACTCCACCATTAAGTGCAAAAAGGAAGTATTAGTGTAATGCCCCAAATAAAGTCACACTTATAATACAACAATCACAAAGTATGCATTACATAGTTATTAAAATTTCAATGTATGATAGTAAATTACTTTACACAAGTTACTACATAGGCAACAAAAGTGGTGCTCAATAACTAATTCTGACAGCTAAAGCTACTGATCATTTAAATGTATACAATTATTTTTTCATCGGTATTTGCAACAGGTGTCTTTGTGGTGTTTACATTAGCCTGAATTGTGACAAAACTTTTATCAAGAATTGTTGTGGTCTAGAAGTTGTTTAGTTCTATGCAGTGAGTGTATTTAGACCAACACTCAAGATGTTATGAAACTTACCAATTATCAGAACAGAGAGTGTGAGAGCTGCTATGGCCATGGGTACTGCGAGAGGGTGAGGGTGAGGGGGCAGCTTGGTCCACTGACAGTTGTTTCCCGTGTGAGCTGGACCACACACACAGTGGTAGCCGGGTCTCAGGTTGTAACAGGTGCCTCCATGTAAACAAGGTTGAAGCACACACTCGTCCACGTCCTGGCACCTGTGACCTATCACCTGCTGACCTGGCTCACAGCTGAAAGGTGGGTCTTGACTTAACAATTATAAGAATATACATAGGTATTTATTAAAACAAAATGGACAAACAGGATGCTGTACATGGATACTTTTCAGCTGTCATCAGAAAATACATTTAAAGGTCTAGCAGCTGAATAATTTGGGAAGATTAGAATTTAGAAGTGAAAATCAATATTGTACAAACGTTCATTCACTTAACCAACCACAATGTGACTCCGAAACACTTGAGGTTTGAACAATGAAGCAGCAGACAAGTTAGGAATTTAATAGTGAAGACTCGTAAATGCTCAGCCAAGCAGCACAGAGAGTTTAGTTAATAGTAAAATAATTACTAGTAGATGTAATAGTAATACCACAGGTGTTAGAGTAGTGCTATACCATTACTAAGAGTGATATACTGCATGTGACACTTTACACATCATAATAATTGAGCAGGCTTCTGAGTAAAACCTTCCTCTACTGTACGGTTTACATGTAATCATACAGATTACAGTAAAAAAATGAACACATATACAGTGCTTTTAGATATCAAGCTTAAGTATGTGGTTTAAGGTTGGCCAAGACTGGGTGCTGACCCCAACATTATATTGCATACACATAGAACATCTGATGAGAGAAGTTGTAAGTAGCGATGATGGACACAAAGTTCATGGTAAAATAATTTCAAATATTTAGTATGTAGATCATGCTGCACTTATTATGAAGAATAACCATTACAACAACTGGTCAACACACTAGTGGGAAATAGCAAAAAATATGGGCTTAGAGTTAATGCTGTATGGATGGAAATAATGGTCGTTTCTGAATTGAAAAAAACAAAACTCACTAACAACAAAACAATGATAGGCATCAAAGAACACAAACAGATGTATTTTTAATGTTTGTGGAGTAACATAAGTTGTAATGGCAGGTGTGAATGAGAAATCAAAACAAGACTAGGTTAAGCAAATCAGCATTTAATAATTTTAGGGGTATTATAAAAAAGGACAATATTGTAATATTAGCATGAGAAAAAGACTTCTGAAATGCTATATATAGTCAGTACTTTTATAAGGGCCAGAAGTGCGGGGACTCTCAATAGACACCAGAAGGAGACGAGAATCATTTGAACTGTGGTGTAACAGGGGAAAGTTAAAGGTAAGTTAGACTCAAAAAAATAAATGAAGACGTACTAAGATTGACTGAAAAAACTGAAAAATGTATGGGATTAAAAAAAGATATACCTTGGCCATATAGTCAAGGATGAGGAGAAAATGGTGATGTTAATAAACTATCTCCACTAATGGGTTAAGCTGAAGGTAGGAGAGCCAGGAGAAGGAAGAGGCTGGAATGGATGAAGATTAAAAGCCGAGTTCCTGAAGAGAGGAAAACTGGGAGGACTGGTAAAGACAGTCTCAAGACGTCAGGGGGGGAGAGCCAGGGTAACCAACCTTCACACAGGAGGAAAGTTATTTGATTAATTTATGTCTATTCACTTTATCACTCAGACATACTGCCTCTGATTTATTACCTCTAACATATGTTATAGAGAACTACTATAACTAACACAGATGTTACATGAAAATAACAGAAAAAGTGGTGTTGAGAGCTTAAACTAACGACAAAGTGGTTTACCAACTGATTAATACACTTCAATCACCAGCAACGTGTTTCACCCTACTTAATGTTCACACAAACACTATCTGGTTTTTCTATTTTATCACACAAATATAGCGCACACTATTGTTACTGATGACAAATTAACCAATAATAGCAGCTGTCCATTTATGAGAATACAGGCAGTAATATACAGAGCTCCTTTAAGGTCATGCCCAAAGATGACCAATTGGGTGAAGGTTGCATCCTTTTAAAGAGCCGGTCCAGCACCTTAATTTGTGGATGGTCCTGGAACCAGTCCCTCACTAAATGGCTGGTATGACATAGACCAACATGACTGTATTGGAAGTAAGAATTACCTCAAAAAAAATCTTCATTATGAACTTTTGAGCCAAGGTGAGTATGGTAGCCCCTTTACAACAGTACAGGTTACTTCTGCCCACTCATCTTCCCATACTCTCTCTCTCTCTCTCTGATACACTAAATCCTCACCTGCACGTTGCTTGTCTCCACACGTCATGACAAGTGAGGGGAGGGAGACAGGTGGTGTTAGCACAAGAGTCCGGGGCAGAACACCCTTGGTCGAGGTGTTGTAGGGTGGTCACCTCCCCCCAGTTGGTCCCATTCATAGTAGGTGGTAGAGGGAGGGGGTGACCTGACACACGTACATCGTCTATACAACCTGTCAAGAGTAACACCATATAAGAATTTATTTTGGCTTAATCTTGTATAAACACAAATTATCTGTGTCTATTTACAGTATATATTGTACACCATTGGTCAATACTATAGCCAAAATAGACAATGAGATATCTTTCTGTAAACATCAATTAAAGCAAAAACCATCACAAGTGTTTACAAATTAACATTCTTTTCACGTAATATATTCATTCATAAATATTAACAGTTATTTTCATATACGTTAGACTCCTATTTAATGTCTTCCAGGTCACCATAGACTCATTATGGGCTGGGGACTTCTACTCACTGTTCTGGAGGTCATCATGAACTGTCACGAGTCTGAGGCTCTCAAACTCTGGGATGCCACCCACAGTCATACCATCCTGCTTGTCGACAGTGATGGGTGTAGGAGGCACTGCTACAAGAGCCTGCATGTCTCCCAGGCTGGTGGTGGTGAGGAAGGAAGCCAGCGTCTGGTTCTGTCGCCAGCCATCCCCGTCGTCCACCGAGATGATGAGGTTAAGTCCGTGACGACCTACTCGTATGGTGTGCCAGGAGCCATCGCCCAGCGGGAAGCCCTCCACACACACCTCCTCCAGGGACCATTCTACCCCAGACACTGACACACACGCCACACCACCGCGCAGCTGTTGCAACCAGTGCAGAGACAGTCTCCTGAATATTTTCCTAAACATGGCAAAATCTTATTCTACTCAATCTGGCAATAAACGGCTAATTAATAAATAATAACAGGAAGGTAATGTATATAATCTTACGTGTAGTTTCAGAGCTCGAGAATGTTTGGTGGTAGACAGCTGCATCAGGAGGCCATAAGGATGACCTCTTGTTCTGACCCGCAGCTGTAAGGTCATGTCATACGGGTCTGGTGTGAATGACAGAGCTACTTTGGCGAATGAGGCCTGGCCGAGGGTAACTGGCACTGTTGGTGTGCTACACCCAGGCCCCGTCCAGCCTGGCTCACAGTCACACCTAGGCTTCTCAAAGCCATCAACACAATGTCCTCTTCGGCCACAGGTAGCCACGCCGTCACTACACGCAGTCTCTTGAGCTCTACAGCCCCTCACACTTTTGCTGCTGTATGATGGCTCGCCCAGGTCAACCAGCTGAGAATTGTCAGTATATCAGTAGAGTCAACTACAAGACAATAACTGCTATTTGTTCATAAATAGACAAGAACAGGGGTCGTCTCTTTAAGCTTATGTAAGAGTGAAATAAAAGTAATATAAAAAAGCTGAAGAAAGCAACAATAGGACAAAGATGAGAACATAAGTAATTATTAAAAGGTAGACACAATGTTTAAGAGTATAACACTGTTGATGAGGCCATGATAGAGAACTTTCCTGTACTTCCCTTTGACTGGTATTACCATGGGGAGCAGCGCCGGCCAACCTTTCTACTAATGAAAACAACAACGACAACAACAAAAACCCAATACAGATGCCCTTTAAAAACTCACTTGTCGATTAAGATACAAATCAAGAGTGTGAAAACGACAACAGGTGTAGGTAAGTAAGTACAGTATTAAGATTCACAATACCTGGCCATTGATAGTGAGGTGGGAGATACAACCATTTAAGGCCTGTTGCACAAAGTCAGTTGACCAGCCAAACTCAACAGGATCAGGGTAAGGGTGAGCAAGACCACCAATCTGTAGAGGAACACTGCTGCTCCAACTCTCCGTGACCCGCGAGTCTCTCCAGGATGACCTCGCGATGCAGTGAAGGTCATTGGTTGTGTTGGTTGTCCAGCCTTTGCCACACAGGTCCGCCATCAACATGACTCCCTGAAGCACATGTTAGTAAAAAAACAATCAATATTTTTTTTTAATAAATATATTTATGACTCCCTTGTTCCTCACCTCTCATGTCTCGTGTTCCTCACTTCTCATGTCTCGTGTTCCTCACCTCTCATGTCTCGTGTTCCTCACCTCTCATGTCTCGTGTTCCTCACTTCTCATGTCTCGTGTTCCTCACCTCTCATGTCTCGTGTTCCTCACCTCTCATGTCTAATGTTACCAACTCAAGGTAATGGTCATGATGAGGGTAATGGTCGAGGGTGGGCGTAATGGTCAGGGTGTAATGGTCATGAGTGGGTGTAATGGTCGAAATGGTCGTCATGGGTGGGTGTAATGGTCGTCATGGGTGGGTGTAATGGTCGTCATGGGTGGGTGTGTGGGCGTCGCGGTGGTGGGTGTAATGGTCGTCGAGGGTGGGTGTAATGGTCGTCCGGTGGTGGGTGTAATGGTCGTCATGGGTGGGTGTAATGGTCGTCATGGGTGGGTGTAATGGTCGTCATGGGTGGGTGTAATGGTCGTGGTTAAAGAATAAACATCATGTACTGTACAGAATAAGTAAAGGACACATTATACTCATACAATGAATGACTGAGTGATACATTATTTAAAACATTGTGTCAGGCTATAACAAGAAATGTAGATCCTCAAACAATGTGGATATATTAGGAAGTTCTGAGGAAAATTTCTATACAATTTCAGCTTATTTAATTGAGACGTTCAAAAGATATAATGTAACTTTTATGCCACAAGATGGAATAAAAAAAGAAAAGGTTGAATTTTTTGTCCATGATAATTTCCTAATAGTCAACAATAACACATTAACTCCCCCTCCCCCCACAATAAATTCCTTGTGCTTAACTCAGAATTCAAGATGGAGTCCAGGATGGCTGTCGCATAGTAAATTGGCTCTAATTCGAGACCAAGCTGGGATAGAACAAGGTAATCATACCTGGTTTTAGTCTAATAAAAAAACTCAATTGTACCCAAACATCAGAGAACAGTAGGCGAGGGATGACATTTAATAACATACTAGAAATCCCCCGATATCACATGTGAGCTTTCGCCTGTATTCCGGAAATAACCTCACAAGGAGTGTAAGTTATGGCAATGGCTGGCAACCCATTCATGGTGTGATGTCATACATGTGACGTCACAGGCCCCTATGTAAAAGTGTCTAAGAGACTTAGTAAAAATGCGCCCGGGCCACCTGTCTACCTGTCACATACACATGTGCTGGTACCCAGAAGAAACTGACCTGACAGCCATGTCATTATAAAGAATTGCCATTCCAGTACCTCAAGAAGCAGAGGGTGGAGTGTGTTTTATGACCCTAGAGCTTGATACAAGTCCTGTTCTAGCCGGTAAGGATTCCCTGAAACAGCAGTAGGTAAGACACAGCTTCGGAAAAAGACTGAACAGAATACTCCAAGTCTAATACCAGCATCACACTTGGAGCCACTGGTGAAAATAGAAAGCAAGTGCACCTGCTGGGATGAATGCTCTAAAAACATAAAACCTATGTTCCTTATATTCAATTTTTGTCTTGGTGAAGTGTCGACAGAAGTAAACTCTGGGAGAGTCCAAGGAGTAACTGCTGTAAACTTCATCGGGTTAACTGAGTATGAGGGAGATTACTCAACACTATGCGAACGTGGTCTCTAAAAGGCCTTGGCAACTGTGCATAGGTAGCATAAAGAAGGAGGTAATATTTCCCAACACACATGCTTCCATTGGAGGTTCTGGGAACTTCTGCATGTGGTACCAGCACTGCTCTATGGTGAATGACATTGCAATTCCAGTGGTGTCTCACTAGCATCAACTAAGAGGCTCGGGAAGTCTTAAAAAGCTCCAATGACCAGACAAATACCAACATGGTGGATGACATCTAATGTGATTCAGAGTTGCTGCAAAGTAAACCTCGCATCCATAGTCAAATGTTTGACTCACGAACACATTGTAAACAGAGAAGGGTAGTAAGATCAGCTCCCCATGATGTGTGAGCCAACATCTGGACGATATCTAGTGCACGTTGTCATGAAGTCGTGCGAGACGGAAGGTGGGCAGCTCAAGTAAGTTGCCTATCAAAGATCATCCCAAAGAAGCACAGCTCACTCTCACACGGAATCTTGTGTCCGTACAGAAATAAGCAAGAATCTAGATGGAGTGATGGAAGTGTATGGTCACGGTTTTCAAGAAAAGAGAGAGAGAGAGAGAGAGAGAGAGAGAGAGAGAGAGAGAGAGAGAGAGAGAGAGAGACCCGGAAAATACAAGCGACAAATGAAGGAGTCGCTCCTCCATTGACATCCTTAATGGAAAGAAAGATACCGACAGGTCATCCACGCAGAGGGTACTCGAGGGAGGAAGAACGTCAACAATGACATTGATTGTAACGGCAAACATTGATCTGACTAACCCTTACCCATGTATTAATACTATGCTTGTATATCAACTGGTTCACGAGTTAGTGCCACCTTACTGTACAGAAGCCATCTTGGACGTCATCTCCAATTCTGAGGGGGAATTTTGGGGTAGCGTCAGTATGTTATTGTAGACTACTGAAAGAGGAACTTATCCCTCTCACTGCCTTGGATAATATGACTTATCCCTCTCACTGCCTTGGATAATAAGACTTATCCCCTCACTGCCTTGGATAAAACAATTTGAGGATAAATTCTCAGTTTAACAGTGAAGACGATACCTGAGCGTTGAGATGCAGGTGTAGGGTGTGCCAGGTGCCAGTGTTCAGTGTGGTGTTCACCTGTAGCTTCACTGGTCCTCTCGCACCTTCCAGCACCACCTGTGGCTGTCCGCCCACCATCTGTAGCGCCATCATGGGCGTGGGTGGGTAGTGGGCGTGGGTGGATGACGATGAAAGAGGTCCAGAGTAGAGAATGAGTGCGTCAGGGCTGTGAGTGAGGAGACGTAGGGAGAGTGTTGTGGGGAGACACGGAGGTAGTGGTCGTACCCACGCCCAGCCGGACCCTGAGAAGGTGCGAGCCAGTACCTTACAGCGAGGCCCCCCCGACCCTCCTGGACACACACACCTGCAACACAACACCTTTATAACAATGGCAATTAAAGTGTATTATATTGCTATAAAAAGCGGTTTGGCATTTTCGCGCGCACACACACACACACACACACACACACACACACACAGCCTATTCTCAAGAGTTTCCTAGCTTCTCCAGATTACATTGTTTAGCTAGTTGGTCCAGAGATTTTCCCCTGGTCTATATTTGGTAACATGAGAAGGAAAAGATAAGTGACATGAAGACCCACCACAGTTAGGCAGTAAGGAGGACGCATACTGAAGAGTTCACAAAATAAACCGCTATTATTTAATAATTGGGTTTTCTTTTTCCGATGTGGTTTTCAACATTATACAGTATGTCATATTTAGGAATTTGAGACCAGAAAATATAACAAGTGAATATCAGGAAATTTATATGGGATTTTTGTTTAATCTTACGGGAACGATTCAAGTACAGTAACAGTAAGACAGTGTTAAAACACCTATTACAGAAGTTCAGAGACAGCTGGGGGTGAGGCCAAGGGTGTTGGTGTTCTGGTTAGTGAGTTATGACATTATAGACCTCCAAGGAGCATATTACTGATATTCTAAATTAACGCATCACCAAGTGTGGATTGTTAAAACAATGTACCTCGGCTATATAAGATATCTGATAGATTATTATCATGCACCAGCCCTGGTCCTTCTTGATGGGAAAGGTATTGAAATGCTCGAAAAAATATAAATAAAGCCTCATAATTATCGTAGGTGGTCCCATGAACACTAAAAGTACTTAATATGAGGAAAGAACTAGGTACATCCAGTGTCAAAGATAGAATAATTGAAGTCAACCTCATGATAGCCCTGAGGCTTCTGCGTGGTGATCCTGATAACATTGTTTCCTTAATATAACCATGGGACTGGTGAATCTAAATGGATCCAAACTACAGCTACACATATGAGGATGTTTGGACTAAACCATCTGTACAAAGCTTAGATAGAACAGTGCTGCCTACCACCCTGACAGATTGTTTCCTTTGATATCACAATACTAACATACGAGCCTAAACAATTAATTACTTAAAGTCTTATCTCTAGCACACTGCCTAAGTGAGAGCTCTTGCACACATACACACCCTACTGACTGATGATAATATCACACAGACCATCTACACTGATGGATCTCTTAACACCGCCTGTGGGAGGGCTGGAAGTGCTGTCGCTGTGACTCAACCTAACGGTAATACATTTGAGAAAGGAGTTAGAATTAACAACTGGGCAGCCACTCTACAAACTGAATTAGTTGCCATACTCACAGCTATCGAATTTGTTGAAGACAGTTACTGATAGTCTCATGATCACTGACTCTCTATCCTCACTACTTGCACTGGCACCCTCAACTCAAGTTGTCACGCGCTTGTCTCTGAAGTCAGACACAAATATGCGTACCTTGTTGACCGGGGTGTCAAGATCAAACTGTTATCACACCCTTTGTGACCTCTACTCTGTAATCCTTTTGCACTACCGCTCACAGGAGGAGCATAGGGCGCACAATAAACTAGCCACTGTACGTGGCAAAATTCAAATTCACCAACACTGACCAGTAATGTTATGATCACTATCTTTAAAAGCAGAATGGCCTCAGCTGCCCCTGGGCACCACAAAATGGAGGATAGAGAGCTGTGAGATGTGGATTCTGCTTTCATTGGACCATGACTTTGGTATAATTCAACAATATGATCCTCATCAATTATAAATAAAATAGGTTTAAGAACCTATTTCAACGAGAGAAAAAATATATGGGATTTGCACAGGTCATACCTCTTGTGTTGATGAGGGGCGGCGGAAAAAGAAGTATAATACAGTATTGGAATTTGAAGATGTGGCTAGCACCTGATCTTTGTTATCCTTTTTATAATTGTGTTGTTTGTTTTATTGGATATTTATTGTAAATATGATGTATAAACAAAGAAAACAATGGTAATTTTATAAACCTTTTTTATGGCCAATATTATAAAATTTTTAAGAGACTTGTGATTTGTTTTACTGCCAAGCACAAACTCACTCAGCTGTTGGTGTCATCTCGTCTTACATTTGCTGGTATTAATGAGGTAAGCACATTTAAGATAATTTATTCAACACTTTAGCAGTTTTGAGAGTTTTTTTCTGGAAAATTTACTCTTTTTCTTCGCCCGTGCAGAGAAGAGAAAGTACAGAGAAGAGAAAGTACAGAAAAGAGAAAGTACAGAAAAGAGAAAGTACAGAAAAGAGAAAGTACAGAGAAGAGAAAGTACAGAAAAGAGAAAGTACATACAAGATTAGATGCAGAGAACAGAAAGCAAATAAGAGAGAAATCATAGAAATACCAACAAAATTCACAACACAAATTATTTAACACTAAAAAGTAAGATTAATGGCGGATACTCCCTCCTGCTCCTCCTTTTTCTCATTCTCTTCCTGCTACTCTTCCTCCTCCTTTTCTTTCCCATCCTCCATCCTCCTACCTGTTTCCTAGCTGAGTCCTCACGCATCGTCCACCATTCAGACATGAGGAAGGTGTACAAGTGTCCTCATCATACAGAGTGTGAGTGTGACAGTCGTGGGCTCGTGTCAGTCGGGGAGTGACCAGGGAGGTAGCATTCGTATCTACAACCTGGAAACAGAAGTACTTGTTTTATAAGCTGATTTCATACTTTCAAGCTGGAGAAAATGTACCTGTGTGTGTGTGTGTGTGTGTGTGTGTGTGTGTGTGTGTGTGTGTGTGTGTGTGTGTGTGTGTGATGAGAGATGACCTACCTGAAGGGGGAGGACCATTGACGCGAGGGAGGCAACAGACGAAGAAGGGTTGTGAGGGGACATCGCATCTGAGGAGGAGGAGCCAGAGGAAACAGATGAAGTCTCCCCATTGTTCCCCGCCATAGTGTGTGTTCCTTCCAGTGCCACCCTCAGGTTCATCACCTTCTCTAACTGGGGTAAAGTGTACAGAAGGAAACACATTATAAAGAGAACTAACTCGGCATTAATGATATGTTGTAGGAATCAAATTAATGGCAATAATAACTTTGGAGTGAGTGTTATTAATTCTGTAATTCATGAAAATGTGGTTTAAATGGTGAGTACTGTATTTTTTTATGGAGTTCTTTGGCTAATATGGTTAACAGTGCATCTGTGTGTTTTAGAAGATATGACAACACTCGGTAACAAACACGTGAGAGGAATTCTAAATGATACATTCCTTCTTGTTGATCGGGTGTCATACTTGACAAACACACTCATACACTGTATTATATTATTCACACACTTCTATCCATTCTTACGTTCTTAGATCTTTATTCCCATTAAAATTAACCAACCAACTACTAAATACAAAGAAGCCATAAGGGAAAACGCACATGCTTAGTGTTCAAGGAAGAAGGATTTTACATAAATTGTATTGGTGGTCATGGCTGGTACTCACGTGCTGCAGGTGTAGTGCCAGCAACCCGTGGAGCTTGAGTGGATCCATGAAACCGCCACCCACTTGTTTGACGCTCACCCACACACAGGCGAGGGGCGCTGTGGCGGGTGAATGGCGGACGACGTGGTTGGTGTTAGATGAGGAAAGCTTCGGGAAGGTAGGGGCGGTGGAGGTGTCTTGGGCGGGGAGGCCGTAGACACTAACGATCTCCGCCGCCTCAGCTTCCTTCCCCACCACCTGTACTACAACGTCTGTCAGTGTCCCCAGACCACCGCCACCATGCTAGAGGGTAAAACACACGGGTGAACGGCAGTGAACATCTGCAGTGGGTACAACTACAGTTTAGTTTCTTATCCTAACTGGGTGAAGACATCATGACGTTATGGAAGATACAGTATTCTTACACATAACAAGACAGCAAAGGAAGCTAAGATTTATTTCTACTTCCGTGTATGGATGAGGAGAGAAGTTGGTGTAGACTCATGATATTAAGAGCCTCCAGAGTATACATACACACAGACGTCAGAGTGAACTTTTGTCAAATAGTGATATAAACTAGCCAAGGAGCCAGTGTTACCATGGGTGTCCAGCCAGTGGTGAGAGCTGCAGGTGTGGTGGGCGTGAGAGTTACAGGAACGGCGTGTGTCAAGGCCTCAGGCGACAGGTACTTCACCACCACCGTCACGTTGGCTGGCACGTTCTTCTGGTCCCACACTCTATCTGATACAGTGAAGTGCAGCTCATACCTGCCGACACAGAGAATATTACGCCACACAGGAGAGACAGACTACATTAAGTGAAACACTGTAACAAGGTAATGAAGTAACATCCAAAGAGTAACTAAAAGAATTAATAAAACAGAAGAAAAGAAAATGATTGTTGTATCAGAGAAAATGTAACAAGCTTAATCCAATAAATTCTAGTCCAAGTAAAATCCCACAAACTAAATAGTTCTTGAAAACCATTACTGACGACCTACTGCCAGAACAGTCTCAGAGGCCTGTGATGCATAACTGGTAAACATCCTTCATGCAATATGTTGCTCTGAGAGAAGTTAGGAATATAGGACTGATCCCCAAATCCAGTTGAATAAGAGTTAGATTCGAACAACTCTCATATTAGTCAACAAGCTTAAAGGGTCCAGAGAGTCACCCCAACCCATGCATTTGTTGACATCGATTACAAAACACTCATTGTGTAGAAAGTGTTTCATTTTGACGACTCGAGTAACAAGTGGTGACTTTCGTGGCTAATACACCTTACACTTAATAGAGCTAAAAGTCAGTGTAGAGGAGTTTGTCTAGGGTGCATCAGGTGTATTAGGTAGGGGTGTAACTTAAGGCTACTAAGCGATGGTAATGGTTTGTTTTGGTGTGGAATCTCAGGTTAGTTCCAGGTCAGAGATATACTGTACACTCGGTATCTCGCCAAACATTGTCAGTTTTAATCACTCATAAACACAGACATATTTCCTGTTCAATCTCCTCTCTTATCTAACATCCTTGACTTCTCTTTATGATCATCCACTTCACATTGTTACGTCTATGAATTACAGCATCTCCTCCCCACCGGCTTCTAAGGACAACTGTCACCCAGAAGGCCTCCCTAACCAACCAATCAGCGTCGCGAGTTAGAAACGTGATGTCAGAGCCCGCCAGCTTCACGCAGGAATCTTTATGTGAGTATGGGTATATAATTCTTCACTCGCCTGCCTCGCCTGTCCTCACCTCACCTCCCTCCCTGTTTTCTCTCTCCTTTTCCCTCTTCCTCCAGCAATTCGAATGAGTGTGGAATCATCCTGATCTCTGGTGCAAATCTGAACGATCTGGTATCTACATATACCTATTGGTAAGTAATCTTCATGTATTTGTATCTCCATCGTCTAAAGTGACTTGTTAGCCTTAGGCGGTACTTATGTGTTCTTGCCTGTGAACCTTTATCATACGATTCAACAAAGTGATACAAGGTTCAGGATCCTTATTTCTTATGTACAGTTACTCAAAAAACTACCTGGACTTGGGGTGATCGATGAATTTCAGAATGAACACTGTGACTCCTGTTGTCTCGGTCGGGTTGTCAAAATCCTTCGTCCATTGTGTTATATTTTTTGAACACAATTTTGTATAGATAGTTTTTTGAGGTACTGTACGTGAGCGCCATTATACAGGGCCACCACCGTGATCTTATTTTTGTGACTATTTACCATTATTCCTTTAAATTCTCTTGTATTTCTTTTTACCTGCTGTAGGAGCGATGTGTTGTCATGACTCGGCCTGTCCATGTTTCATAATATGTATATAGGCTATGTATTAAGATTAATTACAAGCAATTATCTAATGGTGCATGTTTAACTAGCGCCCTCCTTCCTACATACATGATATTTAAGTTTTATTGACTTTAATACATTTCAGATACATTTATTTACTGGTACCATTAGATTAAGTATTCCTTAGACGTTCTGAGCAAACCATGAACTGTGTACTAACGTGGTTTTACATTTCGTGATGTCATGTTTTCCTTGATACCACCATCACAACACCACCACCACAACACCAAACCTTCACCACCACACCATTACTTTCATCACCAACTTCCTGTATAACTAAGAGATGAAATGACAAATAACATTAAAATGAAAATACAATCAATTTCCCCTCCCAGCAATCACCTCACCTTCCTTCTCTGAGCTGCGTGGAGGCGAAGATGTCCCCTGTGTTGGTCTGGAGGGTGAAGAGAGGTTGAGGAGGACCTAACCACGAGAAGGTTTTGTCTTGAAGGTCCCAATCATCTGGGTCTTCCACGTACACCCTACCAAGGGCAGCGTCAGCCCCGCCACCCTGAGGGAACCGGTATATTGAGAGATCTTAAGCAGGTTATCTCTCAAGGTCTTTAAAGATGTCTCATTATCTCTCAAGGTCTTTAAGAAGTCTCATTATCTCTCAAGGTCTTTAAAGAAGTCTCATTATCTCTCAAGGTCTTTAAGAAGTCTCATTATCTCTGAAGCTCTTTAAGCTGACACACTAACCTGTACCAAACACCTGACAAACTAGCCTGTCCCACACACCTGTCAAACTAACCTGCCCCAAATACCTGACAAACTAACATGTCCCACACACCTGACAAACTAACCTGCCCCACACACCTGTCAAACTATCATGTCCCACACACCTGTCAAACTAACCTGCCCCAAATACCTGACAAACTAACATGTCCCACACACCTGACAAACTATCATGTCCCACACACCTGACAAACTAACCTGCCCCAAATACCTGACAAACTATCATGTCCCACACACCTGACAAACTAACATGTCCTGAGTACTATTCATCTTTATCCCAACTTCCATTTCACTCCAGTTCGTGTTCTGTCGTGTGTCAATCAAGAGATACAAAGGCACTTTACCCAGGCCACTCTCCGACTTAAGAACTCACACTCATTGGCTCACCTGAGTCTTCCACAGGTAGACGGTCTTAGCAGCGGGCTTCATGGGGTTGTCATTAACGTCATCGATGATAATAGTGACCGGGTGGGTGGCGGCCAGACCTCCAGCATCTTCCACCACCACCTCGGCCACTAGTTGACGGTGTTTCTCCCTGTCCAATGGCCCCAAAGTCCACATCTCTGCTCCGCCACGCCTGCTATCCATACCTGTCAATAAACATTACATTTTAGTCATCAGTTTATTTCACCTCAACACTACTACTGCACCTCTACGACCTCAGTGTACCGTGCCATACAGTGTGACCCTCCTGGCAGCATGTCACACAGGTACTGGAGGAGACCAGGTAATCTTGTCAGTAAAACCATCAGGAACCCTCAGTCAGGTTAATGACGCTGTTATACCTGCGATGTGTTCCGCTAAAAGCTGAGGTGCACCACACTCTGCTCTGTAAAATAAAGTTATCTAAAATCTTATCACACGGTCGACAATACTTAAGATCCGAGCAGCTCACGGCCACCAGGGCTCCTACTGTGGTCCTCCTGACGGTACAGTAACGTCCTGTCACACTCCCGAAGATAATAATAGATGTTAATAAGATTTCAATATTACAAGTTTTAATAAAAGTTGAAAGACCAGCCAATACACCGCTTTTATTGTCCCTGCAGGAGTTAGATACAAAAATCTTGTAGAGGGGGAGAGTAGGTAGAGGGGTGGACAGGTAGAGGTGGGGAGTAGGGGAGAGGGGTAAGAGTAGGAGGGGTGGGAGGGAGGGTGTAGGGAGGTGGGGTGTAGGAGTAGGGGAGGTGTAGGAGTAGGGTGAGAGGTAGGGAGTAGGTAGAGGGGAGAGGTAGAGGGTAGGGAGAGGTAGAGGGTAGGAGTAGGTAGAGGTGGAGCAGGTAGAGGGTGTAGGAGTAGGTGTAGAGGGGGGGAGAGAGGTGGAGGAGGTGTAGAGGGTGGGGTGAGGTAGAGGTGGTGAGAGAGGGTGGGAGTAGGTAAGAGGTGTAGAGTAGGGCAGAGGTGTAGAGTAGGTAGAGGGCAGGTGTAGAGGGTAGGAGAGGGAGGGTGAGTAGGTAGAGGGGTAGGAGTAGGTGAGAGGGTGTAGGAGTAGGTGGGGGAGTAGGGAGGGGGGAGAGGTGTAGAGGAGTAGGGTAGGTGTAGAGGGTGTAGGAGGTAGAGGGAGGTAGAGGGTAGAGTAGGGGATAGAGGGTAGGGAGTAGGGTGGTAGGGGAGAGAGATGGGAGGGGGTAGGAGGTAGAGGGTGGGAGTAGGTAGAGTAGAGGGGGGTGGGAGTAGGTAGTAGGTGTAGAGGTGGGGAGAGGTAGAGGTGTAGGGGTAGGGGAGAGGGTGTGGGAGTAGGTATGAGAGGTAGGGAGTAGGTGTAGAGGTGGGGAGGGAGAGGTAGAGTAGGGAGAGAGGTGTAGGAGTAGGTGTAGAGAGTAGGAGTAAAAGAGGTAGGAGAGGGAGGGAGTAGGTAGAGGGTGGTGAGGTATAGAGGTGTAGGAGTAGGTGTAGAAGGTAGGAGAGATAGAGGTGTAGGAGTAGTAGAGGGTGTAGGAGGGGGAGGGGTGGGGAGAGGTGTAGAGGGGGTAGGAGGGTAGGGGAGAGGGTAGAGTAGGTAGAGGGTGGGGAGTAGGTAGGGAGAGGTAGAGGAGAGGTGTAGAGGGGTAGGAGAGGTAGAGGGGGGAGTAGGTGTAGAAGGTGAAGGGGAGGGTAGGGGAGGGGAGAGAGAGGAGTAGGGTAAGAGGGTGTAGGGAGTAGGTGTAGAGGGAGTAGGTGTAGAGGGGGGTAGGTGGTAGAGGTGTAGGAGTAGGGTGAGAGGGAGTAGGTGTAGAGGGGTAGGAGTAGGTATAGAGGGTAGGAGTAGGTGGAAGGTAGGGAGTAGTAGAGGGTGAGGAGAGGTGTAGAGGGTGGAAGGAGTAGGTAGAGGTGTAGGGAGTAGGTGTAGAGGTGAGGAGAAGAGGTGTAGGAGGTGTAGAGGGTGTCCTAATTTATCACATCCACAAACCAAAAAAAAAAATATTTTTTGTAAACCGACAAAAATATACTTTTTCTCTACAATTTTAGACTAACTGGACACTGACAGTCACTAACCAGAGTTTTCCCTAAAGTGCTGTAACATGCTGACTCTGACACATGTGGTGGATTCGTCCCGATACATTTTATTTCTCCCCAACACACCAATATTCCCCTGACATGTTCTTATTTTGTCCCGACACACTGGAAACCTTCGTCAATTTAGCCAATAATATTCGTAACAACAGATCAGGTTTCATCCACTAATATCACATCACTTAACCTAACCTAACTAGTGTGATTTATGGTTTAAGAGTGAGAGGTTTAACTAGTATAACAATGGTTTAAGAGTGAGAGGTTTAACTAGTGTGTGATTATGGTTTAAGAGTAAGAGGTTTAACTAGTATAACAATGGTTTAAGAGTGAGAGGTTTAACTAGTGTGATTAATGGTTTAAGAGTGAGAGGTTACAATAAAGAGGAGAGGTTTAACTAGTAATATTAATGGTTTAAGAGTGAGAGGTTTAACAGTACAATGGTTTAAGAGTGAGAGGTTTAACTAGTGTGATTTATGGTTTAAGAGTGAGAGGTTTAACTAGTATAACAATGGTTTAAGAGTGAGAGGTTTAACTAGTAAGAGTGAGAGGTTTAACTAGTATTATTAATGGTTTAAGAGTGAGAGGTTTAACTAGTATAACAATGGTTTAAGAGTGAGAGGTTTAACTAGTGTGATTAATGGTTTAAGAGTGAGAGGTTTAACTAGTATAACAATGGTTTAAGAGTGAGAGGTTTAACTAGTGTGATTAATGGTTTATGAGTGAGAGGTTAACTAGTATGATTAATGGTTTAAGAGTGAACTTAACTAGTGTGATTTATGTTTAAGGTGAGAGGTTTAACTAGTATAACAATGGTTTAAGAGTGAGAGGTTTAACATGTGATTTATGGGAGTGAGATTTAACTAGTATAATCAATGGTTTAAGAGTGAGAGGTTTAACTAGTAAGAGTGAGAGGTTTAACTAGTAATATAATTATTTGTGGAGAGAGGTTTAATTATAACAATGGTTTAAGAGTGAGAGGTTTAACTAGTGTGATTAATGGTTTAAGAGTGAGAGGTTTAACTAGTATAACAATGGTTTAAGAGTGAGAGGTTTAACTAGTGTGATTAATGGTTTGAGAGTGAGAGGTTAACTAGTATGATTAATGGTTTAAGAGTGAGAGGCTTAACTAGTGTGATTTATGGTTTAAGGGTGAGAGGTTTAACTAGTATAACAATGGTTTAAGAGTGAGAGGCTTAACTAGTGTGATTTATGGTTTAAGAGTGAGGTTTAACTAGTGTGATTATGGCTTAAGAGTGAGAGGTTTAACTAGTGTGATTTATGGTTTAAGAGTGAGAGGTTTAACTAGACAATGAATGGTTTAGGGAGTGAGGTTTAACTAGTGTGATTATGGCTTAAGAGTGAGAGGTTTAACTAGTGTGATTTATGGTTTAAGAGTAAGAGTTCAGTATTTAAGGGGTATCAGGAAGACTTTAATTTCAAAACAGATGATGAGTTCACAGGGAAAGATTTATCATATGAATGGAGTGTGATGACATTCAGAAGCCACCCACGAACGTTAAGTTGTAGCCAGAGATGAGAACTTAAATTTGACGGATTTATTATTAATATTATACATATTATTATTATTATTATTATTATTATTATTATTATTATTATTATTATTATTATTATTATTATTATTATTATATACACATTTTACAAAAACCTTTACCAGAATGTGTACATCTAACCTTACCTGAGACCTAGAATGTGCACACCTAACCCTACCGGAGACCTAGAATGTGCACACCTAACCCTACCGGAGACCCAGAATATGTACACTTCATCTAACCTAACCATTTCCCACTGATTGTTACATTTTGGAATTTTACTCAGCTTAACGAAACGTCCTGGAGCCGAAAGATTTAAAACACAGTGTCATCATCACCTTTTTCACCTCGTCACTGCCTACACTTATAATATAAATACTCTCTTTTTTTTCGTACCCAGTTTCATTCAGTTTTCGGTGACTGTTTTCTTCTAAAGTTTTAGTGTTTCGGATACACACGAAAGGATGTCTTACCCCTAGCCAAAACCACAAACAATGCTGTTTGTCACTACACAGATCCGACCTGTAAACTTAATTTCATCAGATATGCATCACACAACACCCCTAACAGCTGCTACACTCAGAACATCTCTACCAAGTTTCTCAATGACCCAAGATGACTGAAGATAATAACAAGTGGTTTCTCAGGTTCGATATTAACAGTCTTACAACGATGTAAACACAGGGCTATAAAGTCAATCCCACAAGGTGTACTATGACGTATACATTAGATAAACAAGACTGTGGATAACTCTGTCACCCCCTCCCTGCCTCCCTCTGTTACTTGGGTTCAAACCAAAGTCTTAAAGGTTAGTATTACCCGATATACCATAATATTTTAAGTCTATTCGTAATGTGTTAATGTACCTACTTGGTGACTTGATGTTAGGGAGGTGGGCCTGGTTAGTACTTGATGTTAGGGAGGTGGGCGGTTAGTACTTACTTGATGTTAGAGGTACGTGGTTAGTACTTACTTGATGTTAGGGAGGTGCTGGTTGGTACTTACTTGATGTTAGGGAGGTGGGCGGTTAGTACTCACTTGATGTTACGGAGGTAGCTGTGTTAGCACTTACTGATAGAGGTGGGCCGTGGTTAGTACTGACTTGATGTTAGGGAGGTGCGTGGTTGGTACTACTTGATGTTAGAGGTGGTTAGTACTTTCACTTGATGTTAGGAGGATGGGTTAGTACTGACCTGATGTTAGGGAGGTATGGTTGGTACTTACTTGATGTTAGGGAGGTGGGCGGTTAGTACTTACTTGATGTTAGGGAACGTGGTTAGCACCTACTTGATGTTAGGGAGGTGGGCGTGGTTGGCTTACTTGATGTTAGGGAGGCACTTACTTGATGTTAGGAATGGGCGTGGCTGGTACTCATCAGAGGAGGGAGGTGGCGCGGTAGCACTTACTTGGTAGGTAATTAACGCTGAGGGTGTTGAGAACGTGGGCGGGGTTGGAGGGCGCCAGGGAAGAGATGAAGGGCGGACCATGTCCCAGGGCCCACACGTCGTCGTCAGTAGCTGTGAGGAGACCTAAGAGGGAGGCAGGTGTTCCCTCAGTCACGTGGAGGAGGGTGGGAGGGAGGAGCCGTGGGGGACAGTCATTAACGTCGACGATAGTGATGGTGAGGGTGGCCGTGGAGGAGAGGGAAGGGTGGCCCTCATCTACAGCCACCACCTGCCACGCCCACCTCTCCACCACCGCCCTCACGGTCTAAGGCGCGCCACAACCTCACGCCCCAACACCATCTACAGTAGTGGTGCCCCAGCCCCCAGAACCCTATAGTTCACACGTTGTTGTCTCTACTCTGGGTATGGGAGACAAGTTCATCATCATTAATAATTAATATTAATGTGCAAGGCCACCTCACCCCCTGCCACATGAAGAATGGAGAGGAGAGAGGTATTATGGAAGACCCAAGATAAAGCCCCGAATACTGATCTATAAACTCTTTAAGACGCAGGTGCTTATATCCTGGAGGTCTTTTGTTTGGCTTACGCTTACGCCTTTAGCTTCTGGACCAGAGGCACGAGGGGCAGCAAAGGCGGAGAACCTTTCGAGATCAACAACAGCTGCCAAGGAGGAGGAAAGAAACACCCAGACGTTGGCTTTCTGTTCAAGAGTTATTACACTGGATCGTATTCTGCTGAAAAACGACCCAGTAATCATACAATAGAGGGACTAACCCCGGAACAACCATCCCAGCCATCGAACAAGACACCAATCTTAATCACAGGGTTCTATCAGAGCCAAGAATGACAACACATGGACAAAGCGACTCACTGACAAGAACGCAGTCATTGCTGATTGGATTGGCTCGGGGGACCCACCTAAAACCATTGACGTCCCGGGTGCCTATCAGACTCTAAAGGTAGCCCTCTGTCAGCCTCCCACCCGGAGGTGTTGTGAAGTCTCAACACTGGAGCCAGGAGCCCCAGTGTGCCCCACCAAGGAAGCTGACTGTACTACACACAGCTTGTGAGAACTTCTTGTATTATCTCCACTGAGAAAACTAAGGTGCTCCACAAACGAAGATGTTTGGACTTGACCAGCTGTACAAAGTTGAGACACAACAGCGCTTCCTACCACCATGGAGGACAGTTCCCTTCGATATCACAAAACGTACAGTAAATACCGCCAAACGACACACAGTCCTTGTCTCATCCCAATGTGAGAGCTCTTTAACACATAAATAACTTACAGACTGATGAATACATCACACAGCAACACAGGTTATCAATATTTAACACTGCCTGTGAGAGGGTTAGAAATGCGGTCGTTGTGAATTAACAACTGGGCATCCCTCTAAACAGTATTAGTTGTCATACTCACAGCCACAAAGTTTGTTGAAACCACTGTCACTGACAGTATTGTCATCTCTGACTTCTTATCCTCACTACTTGCCTTTGACACCCTTAACTCAAGTTGTCCCTTTTAGGGACAGGTCCAAGCACACTGTGTGTGAAATGGCACAACACTTTATCTCTAATGGCAAGATGGCCGACATATTAAGATTGTATCCACTTTCTTGTACTTATATAAGTCAATTACCTTGTATAAAACTAAACTTACAATGTCATAATATCCTGACCACTGGGGACTGTTATACACACCCTTTGTGGCCTCAACTCTGTCATCCCTTTGCACTACCGATCGCAGGATAAGAATGGGGTGCACAATAAACTAGCCACTGTACAGGTAAAAAAAATAACACACACACACAGAGCAGGAGGCTCAGAGCCTTCCCCAGCAGGAGGCTTTGTGTGAAATATAACAGAGTCTAGGACTGCTTTTAGTGTCCTGGTGGCCCAGAGGTAGCGTTCCCTGGTTACAATTATAAGATCGTGGGTCTGAATTCTGGCGGGGTGAGGTGTTGATTATATGTAAGAGTCCGCGTGCTTTATTGAGCTAATGAAATATATATGGATCCTCGTGTTTCGAAGCCGGATTTGGTAAAACGTTGCTCTGATCACCTAAGCGCACGGGTGGTCCCCATTAGAGTTCACGGCGCCATAAGCTCGTTGAACATGCTGCGTGAACTATAACAGAGTCTAGGACTGCTTTAGTGTTCTGGTGGCCCAGAGGTAGCGTTCCCCGGTCACAATTATAAGATTGTGGGTTCCGAATCCTGGCGGGGTGAGGTGTTGATTATATGTAGAAGTCCGCGTGCTTTATTGGGCTAATGAAATATATATAGATATATATATATATATATATACATATAGAATATTATTATATTAATCCTTATAGGGATTTTCTCTCACATAATGGTAGTTGAACTAATTGTACTCAATAACCCAATTGCCAGCCTGTAATCACCAATGGACGGGTGGTAATTCAACATTATGTATAGAACTAAATATCTATTACATTCCAGCCACACCAACATCACAATAGACACAACAAAGACAGAGATTAATAGGCCCCTTCTGCTGCCTCACTGTATTTTCATTAGATATATTGTTTTCACGCCCACACGCACAATCTCCTGCCCCCAAGGGTGTGTCTGTGCGTGTGTGTATGTGTGTGTGTGTATATATATGTGTATGTGTGTGTGTATATATATGTGTATGTGTGTGTGTATATATATGTGTATGTGTGCGTGTGTGTGTGTGTGTTGACTCTGCTAATGTAATTTTTCTGTCAAATTTTAGTTCGTGATGTTTTGTTTTTGTTTCTGTAACTTTTATTTAAAATTACGACCAACACAAAAAGTATTATTTACTGTGTTCATGTAATACAATTATTGCCAATTTAGAAACAGTTGACGCAAATATTGTTGGTGTTTATACTCAGGGTTATGGTGGCACCTACCCTTAAGTAGTGATGTTGGGTTTATTACCATACAATTTAAACATCTGGTAACACTGCAACTAGATCCTCAAATTAACACTGGTTATGGCATCTGGTAACACTGCTATAGTAAATCCTAAGACTGATACTAGATATATGCTAATATCTGGTAATACTGTGTAGACCGTAAAATTAACACTAGTTCTGTGACATCTGGTAATTACTTGAAAGATCCTCATTAATTTCAGTGATAGTTTATGTATTCTATATTACTTTGATGCAAAACTACAGTTACATAATTTCATGGTAAAGTCTCTCTCTCTCTCTCTCTCAAAAAAAAAAGTGGAAAATACTCCTTACTGGGGCCTTCGAGCATGACGCCAACAAAGTGTAATAAGAACCATTAACAAAGCTTTAGCACTCTCTTGGTACTGCTGATGCTGACGTCAAACACAAGACTTAAAGTAGACCAACTAGTGAACCTTCTTACAGAGTAGCAACAACAATGAGCCAGAAATTTAGGGTAAAAAAAAGGAGTTTTACTTCCTATCCCCTTGAGGGTACGGGCGGCCATCTTGGGTCGCTTATACTAACAAAGTGACTGTAGTTTGTAAAATAAATTTGTAAGGAAAAGTTTTGTAGAATTTTCCACAAAACTGAGCCAATAGTTTACGAGAAGTTGAATGTGTGAAAAGTTTACCGAGAGATGATGGGTGATAGGCGGACATCGACGTGTAGCAATACTTTCAAGTTGGAGCAACGAGGCAGATGGGAAACGGTGGGTGGTGGGTGTTGAAAGGTTGAAGAGAACAATAACAATAAACAAGAAAAAGGTGACGTTTTACTGCATGAATTTAAGCCACTGTTGTCACGAACGATCAACAGGGAGACACATAAGGAGTTGTAGGGAGGAACAGATCTTGTGGAAGTCACTCACCCACTCCCGGTAAACAGTTCACAGCCAAAGAATGTATCAGTCTGTGTTTTCATTCTCTGTAGTTAACTATTGACACGAAAGTCAAACATTACACAAAAAACAACATTATGGTACAGACTATAACAACAGTGGTCAAAGCCCTTCCCTCCATCTGCCATTAAGGACAAGAATGAATCTGTCGAGTCAAACTAACACCAACAAGTCAGCATTTTAAACTCTTTGTTTAGGCGTACGTCAATAACACCACCTCTTGTGACGTCATCAGCCAAAAACAGCGTTAAACCATTCCTGAGAGAGTTTCTGTTTTTTCACTTAAGTTAAAAAAAAGTTTAATTTCATGACTTTTTTGAGGCATTAAGTTGTCATTAATAATAAACTTAGGAACAGGAAAGCTTAACAGTGCTGAGGGGTAGAGACGGAAAAAGATACAACAGTTTTTATAATAAATGTAAACGGGAAATATAGGTTAGGTTAGGTTCGACTGACTCACCATATCAGGGTCGGTGGCGGGGAGGGAGGTGAGGAGGGTGCCGGGGGCCGTGTCCTCCCTCACTGTGACGTGGTCGTGTGGACGGCTGAACTGTGGAGGGTTGTCGTTGACGTCACGTAGTTTAACCTCCACCCAGGCCGTGTCTGTGTGTCGTGCATCACTCCACCCTCCGCGACCCTGTGGGGGAGTTGAGGCATAAGGAAGGTTAATTTGATAGGTGTTTATTCCTTGCCCCTTCTCACTACACCTCCTGCCCTTCTCACTACACCTCCTGCCCCTTCTCACTACACCTCCTGCCCCTCTCACCACACCTCCTGCACCTCTCACTTCACCTCCTGCCCTCTCCTACACCTCCTGCCCTTCTCACTACACCTCCTGCCCTCTCACTACACCTCCTGCCTTCTCACTACACCTCCTGCCTTCTCCACTACACCTCCTGCCCCTCTCACTACACCTCCTGCCTTCTCACTCACACCTCCTGCCCTTCTCATCACACCTCCTGCCCCTCTCACTACACCTCCTGCCCCTCTCACTACACCTCCTGCCCTCTCACACACCTCCTGCCCTTCTCCTACACCTCCTGCCTTCTCCCTCCCACCTCTGCCCCTCTCACTACACCTCCTGCCCCTCTCCCACTACACCTGCCCTTCTCCTACACCTCCTGCCCCTTCTCCACTACACCTCCTGCCCCTCTCTACACCTCCTGCCCTTCTCACTACACCTCCTGCCCTTCTCACTACACCTCCTGCCCCTCTCCCCACCTCCTGCCCCTCCCCTACCCCCTCCTGCCCTTCTCCACTACACCTCCTGCCCTTCTTACTACACCTCCTGCCCTCTCACTACACCTGCCCCTCTCACTACACCTCTTGCCCTCTCCTACCTCCTGCCCTTCTCCACTACCTCCCTTCTCACTACACCTCTTGCCTCTCACCACCTCCTGTCCATCTAACAAAATCACTATTCAATACCTCCCTCCCACACACACTCAGTACCACTAGAGTCACAAAGAACTTTACTTAGCCATGAACAGCCACCTTGTTTTGGTACCTATTGGACAGACAGACAGACAGACAGACAGACAGACAGACATACACAGTAGTAGTAAACGGTGTGACGCTCCACCTTTGATAGCGTCACACAGGGAGCCAACCTGACCTTTGTAGCATGTATAACACTGAGGCCACTTGTGTTAAGCGGCCACCTTAGCCTACAGAGTTTCCTGCTAGAACTGTATACCCACTTTCTCCCCTTACACATACATACATACATACACATACACACATACACACATACCTCCCACACACCCTCTTCTCCCCACCACACCCACCTCTCCCACCTCTCCCACAACTCCACCCTCCCACACCCCACCTCTCCCACACACCCACCTCCTCACACACTCCACCTCTCCCACATAACTCCTTCTCCCACACCCACCCTCCCCACACCCACCTCCCTCCCCACACACTCCACCCTCCCATACTCTTTCTCCCCCACACACACCCACCTCTCCCCACACACCCACCTCTCCACACCCTCTCCACACACCCACCCTCTCCCACACACCCACCCTCCCCACACATTCCACCCTCCCCACACACCCTTTCCCCACCACCCTCCCACCTTTCTCCCACACCCCTCTCTCACCACCCACCCCTCCACACACCCCACCTCCCACACTCCTCTCCCCACACACTCCACCCTCCCCACACACTCCCTTCTCCCCACACACTTCTCTCCCACACACCTCTTCTCTCCCACACTCCACCCTCCCCACACACCCCTTCTCCCCCACACCCTCTTTCTCCCACACACACCCCTCTCCCCACACACACCCTCTTCCCCACACACCCACCCTCTCCCCACACACCCACCTCTCCCCACACTCCTCTTTCTCCCCACACACCCACCTCCCCACACACTCCACCTCTCCCCACACACCCACCTCCCACACACCCACCCTCCCACACACCTCCTCTCCCCACACACACCCACCCTCCCACACACCTCCCCTCTCCCCACACACCCACCTCTCCCACACCTCCACCTCCCACACACCTTCACTCCCACACACTCCTCCTCTACCCATATCCTCCCCACAAACTCCCTCCCCACACCTTCCAACAGCTATACTACAATATTAAACTATAACTGTACTACGCTATAACAATGGCCCCTATAACCCCTTTAGTGACACACAGAGAGGCTGTGTGACCGGCAGTAACCCTCAACCACCTTCACTTGTTGAACTGTGAGGTCTGGCACCCATTTACAGGTGGGTGGACCTGCACCTGTGCGAACCAGTGACCCATCGGACCAGAGTTGAGAGGGGTATCCACTGGGCCGTCACAGCACGCACAGACTCATTCATTATGAAGCTACGGGTCACAGCACAGCTGTCATGTTTCAATTAGTCTAATATTAACTCCGGGTGTTACAGAGATCAAACAACAGCCATTATTTGGGCCAGTCATTTGCCAAAATAAATAGATTATTATTAACTTCCCGTTATTAATATTTTAGACGGCAGTGAAGCTTACCTGCACCAGTACACCTCCAGTGTAGTACAGTACACCTCTAGTGTTACATACTGTAGTACAGTACACCTCCAGTGTTGCATACTGTAGTACAGTACACATCTAATGTTACATATTGTAGTACAGTACACCATCAGTGTTACATACTGTAGTAAAGTCCACCATTACCAGGTATTAATTATTCACATTAAATAATATCCCGACCTTAAGTTAAATAAAAGTTACAAATATTAAGTAAAAGAAACAAACGCGAATTAACAAAGAAATACCTGTAATTGTTATTTAAGTAAAAAACACAATATTCCTACAAGATAATTTGACAACTCATTATGACAACAAAAACTCATTATACATAAGCCAAATATTAACTGTGTTTTACTACAAAATATTTACACCGAAAATAATTTATAAGGCAACGTTTTTTTTTGTTAAACTCCAGAGGTGATTACATAAGGTCTTTGCTCACCTGGGAATGATACTGAATCTTGCAGAGGCCAGTGTTTAAGAGACCTGCCTGTGTGGATGTCTGTCTCTCCTACACATTTAAAATACGTTTACGATGGGGAATTTGACAAGCAGTGTGGAACCTTTGGGGAGAAAAAGAGAGAGAGTCCCCAAATCCTCCTACCCTCTCCTCCCTTCCTCCCTCTCTCCCTTCCTCAATACCTCATCCATTACATACTATCACCTCTTCCCGAGCTTCCCCTCCTCTCCCCCTTCCTTCCAACCTTCCCTACCTCCTCAACCCACCATCCTTCCTTCCTTCCCCCTCCCCTTCCCTCTTTGGAAGTGAGTGTATCCCGCATAAGAGAGCTTTGTCCTGAGGATTACAAGGGCGGTGTGACTCGGAGGACGAGTACTAAAGGGTGAGTGCCGTGAGGGTGAGTACTGTAGGGTGAGTGCTATAGGGTGAGTACTGGAAGCATAGTGTCCGTGAAGCACTCTAACTCACCCTGTCCGTAACCTGCACCATGAAGCGGAAGCCTCGGCGCTGCACGGAATCCTGAGTCGAGTGTCTTGAGGGCGTAGAGGTGACCAACGGCCCCCTCAGTCCGCATCCCAAAATGTTCCCATCCTAACCCGCTGGCCTCCACCACCTGTAAACACACAACACAGGTGGGTTAGTTTATCATCTGATTTCGACCTCACACTCCTCTTGTTATTGGTAATGCTCACTTCTGTCTCTAGCCTAATGATATTGCATTTAACATTATTTACACACCTGCAAACATCGGCGTTGACACATACAAGCTTGAAAAGACCACCTCTGACAGTTTACACACCTGTAAACACCACATATGACAGTCTGCACACCTGTAAACACCACCTCTGACAGTAAACCTGTAAACACCACCTCTGACAGGCTACACACCTGCAAATACTAACCCGGTAGAAGAAGTAGTTGGAGGTATCGTGGTCGGTGGTAGAGATCTGGAGGAGAGTGTGGTTGGTAGGAGCTCCGTCACCCCATGTTTCGTCCACCTCCACCTGCTAGGGTCACGAGTCAGCCGAGGAGAGTTGTCGTTCACGTCTGCCAGCCGCACCACCACTGTACCTGTACCTGTGTGTGTGCATGGAGGTGTTGTTATTATACAGACATGAGAGAGAGGAGAAGAAGAGAGTTAGGTTAGGTTGTAATGTTTTTATTTTACCTTTTATTTTATTTATTTCTTCTTAGATGTTATTACTCTATTTTTTTCTTTCTGTATACTCGTGGCTAGTTTGTGGTTAAAGCCGGTTTCACACCAAGGAGACGGAGAGGGGAGAATGGACGGGGACGATGATAAATGGGGAACAGGAATAACATGTGATAACTGAGACACTAGGGGAAACAGGTGATAGGTGGGTTACTTCTCAGGACTCACTGTATAACACCAAAGACAAGTATGACGAATGTTTTACTCAACACCGAGAGGGAGGAACTTATAACACTTCTCAACAGTTCTCAACAGGGGCCACATGAATCACAATACATTTCGTGAAATGGATAAAACCTTCAGGGTATTGTTACCGCAATCAGTAATGAGTATACAGTAGACAGAGTATTGAGATGGTGGAGATGGAGAGACCCAGAGTAGGTTGAGGTGTTGGGTGGTGGTGTAAGGGGAGCTTGTTTGCGTATAACACGCCTGACGCAGCAAGTTTGGCCAGCCAGGGCTGGACATATGACGCCGGCAGGGCACAGCCAGTCCGCCACTGTAGCTATCCCCATCATAGAGCCAACACCTAACCTGTTTCTCCTGAGACTTTCAACACGTAAGTTTAACTTGTATTTATTGTGTACACAGGTAGACTGTGTCCATTGCATCGTTTATCATTGTGACAACATAAAAATATGGCAAATTAAGTACTCATTGTAAGTGTTAAGATTAGACTAATTACATAGCTATGATTATTATGTAAATATATATTGATTAAACATTTATGTATGATTGCCTATGTATGATGTATTTGAAATACTAAAATGAATTGTATTCAACAGGTTTGACCGAATTATAACGTTCGAGTTTAACGTGAAGAGTCTGATTAACCTTTAAAAGCCCAGAAGGCACTTACAGGTATACTTACTTAGATATACTCGTATATATCACTATGCTGACCTGCCGACAACACGCACCTCTACACTTAACCAATTCTAACCAGACTCTGTCCTAAAACAAAGGCGACCAACAGAATGCCACATGTTCATGACGTCACATCTCACAGGCCTCCTTATTGGTTCAGGCCTAAGGCATTCACACTCACAGGTCACTGTGATTGGCTCACGCCAGGGAAATAGTTAGACTTTTTTGGGCGACTTTCACTACTCATGGCACTGTTACAAAGTCCGTACATACATACATACATACATACATACATACTGTACATACATACAAAAATACATACATACATAGTAATGGAATCGTCTATGGGAGTGTCAGTGTTACTAGAGAGGCCATTTATCTGTGTGTGTGTGTCATTTCTCTCTCTCTCTCTCTCTCTCTCTGCTCCTCATCCCACTTTCCACTCTCCTCTCTTCCCACCCCTCTCTCTTTCCTCTTCCCTCTCCCACTCTCTACTTTCTTCCATTACCACATTCTTTTCCTCTCCCACTCTCCTCTCTTCCTACCCCTCTTTCCTCGTCCCACTCTCCTCTCTTCCTACCCCTCTTTCCTCGTCCCACTCTCCTCCCTTCCCACCCCTCTTTCCTCGTCCCACTCTCCTCCCTTCCCACCCCTCTCCTCGTCCCACTCTCCTCCCCACACCCAGAGTAAAGGTTATGGATGTTGAATTAGGTTATGGTTGACAGGAAGCTCGAGTGGTGAGGGTTCAGTAGTGCATAGACAGACGGACAGACACACAGAACTAGACAGATAGACAGACACACAATACAAAGACTAAAATACAGACATACACTAAGAAACAGACAGACACAGACAGAAATACAGACAGAGACACAATAAGACAAACAGATAACCAGACAGACATATATTTACTGTATATATTGTATAATGCAAGTACGCACGCACACACACACACACGCGCACACACACGCGCACACACACACACGCGCACACACACACACACGCGCGCGCACACACACACACACGCGCGCGCGCACACGCACACACGCGCGCACACACACACACACAAACACACACACACACACACACACAGCCTGGTCGTCTTCTCTCAACTCCACCCAACAACGTCGGCTAGAGAAGGTACAGAAAAGGGCTTGCAGAATCATGCTCGGTGCAGAATACTCCAGCTACATCAACTCTCTCTCCACCCTGGAAATGCCATCCTTCGGTGACCTCCACCACCAAGCACTGGAAAGGTTTGGCAGCCAACTAATGCACCACCCTCGTCATCACCACCTCCTGCCACCGGCAGCCCCCCATCTACCTCGCACAGTCCGCCACTACAACAAAATACAGCCCATAAGAGCCCGCACCGATAGATATAAGAACAGCACCATCCCATCTATTGTTAAAATAATAAAAAACTCCTGATTTATGTACTGCACAGCCCTGTAAATGTATTCAACGCATATTATATCATTATGTCTAAATCAAATTTAAGTCTGTATATTTTCAGTCACCGGCTGCAACTCTATTAATGAACAGTTTATTATTATTTATAATTATTACAAACACACACTGACCACCTCCCTTCCTCTCCCTACCCTACCCTCCCATCCTCACCCTTCCCTACCCTCCCTCCTTCACCCTACTCTCCCTTCCTCACCCTACCCTACTCTACCCCTTCACCCCTACTCCCCTCCCCACCCTACTCTCCTCTCCTCACCCTACTCCCCACTCTCCTCCTTCAATTCACCTCTCCCTCCTCCACCCCTACTCTCCCTTCCTCACCCTACTCTCCCTTCCCCACCCCTACCCCTACTCTCCCTTCCTCACACCTTACCCTCTCTCCTTCACCCCTACTCTCCTTCCTCACCCTACCCCACTTCCTCCTTCACCCTACTCTCCTCCTTCACCCTACTCTCCTTCCTCAACCCTACTCTCTCCTCAATCCTACCCTACTCTCCTTCCTCACACTACCCTACCTTCACCCATACTCTCCTTCCTCACTCCCACCCTACTCTATCCCTTTCAACCCTACTCTCCTTCCTCACCCTACTCTCCCTTCCTCACCCTAATCACCCTGGAACTTGTATTCACTGTTTCTAATATCCGTCACATCAACAAACCAACACACTATTTTTCTCCCACATTTATATACTCGTAAAGTTTAATTAAACATTAAAGCTTTAGCTCTAAGTCACGCATTATAGTTTTAAGTTTTTAATAACTAAAAAAAATGTTTGAGTGTTTTATGCAGACAATTTATATAACAAATTGTTAGGTTTTGACGTATCGCTTACACCCCGCTGTGTATCTACCCCGCTGGGGTATACACCCCACTGTGGTATACACCCACAGTGGTATACACACCGCTGTAGTATACACCCCACTGTATACACCCCGCTGTGGTATATACCCTGCCGGTATACACCCCACTGTGGTATACACCCACAGTGGTATACACCCACAGTGGTATACACCCACAGTGGTATACACCCCACTGTAGTATACACCTGCTGTGGTATACACCCACAGTGGTATACACCCACAGTGGTATACACCCCGCTGTGGTATACACCAATAGTGGTATACACCCCGCCGTGGTATATACCCCGCTGTAGTATACACCCAGCCAGCTGTTCCCTCCTGTCGCTGCCCACACGACCCTTCCCCTGGACGTCACCCCCTCCACTAGTATTGCTTCCTTGACGTCAATCTCTCCTCTTACATCACTTCAAGTACATCCATCACCATGTTCGTCTATCTCTTTTTACATTCTTCTCTTCTCCCTCTTCCCATCTCCTTCTTGGTCCTCGTCTTTCCCTTTCCCTCTCTCACCTTTATTTTTAGTTTTAACCTTTGGTATTCTGCCTAAGACATGGACTCATGGAAACATAGTACCAATCCCTAAAGCTAACGCTCCAAACTTCAAGCCCATTTCACTCACATCCAGTATGTGTAAAGTCCTTGAAAGAGTTGTTCTCAACCGTCTCATGTTTCAAGTCAAAGACAAACTCCCCTAATCTGTATGGGTTCATGCCCGGGCATAGCACACAGACATGCTTTGCAGAATATCTTGTTCACTCAAAAGATAAGACACAAACAGCCTTCATAGACCTTAAATCAGCCTTTGATGGAGCTAATAGAGACATTATACTTGAGCAACTAGCTAATTTTGGCATCCAAGATAACCTCCTGACATGGATAAGGGCGTTATCTGTCCAACAGGTATGACAGTGTACTGTTCAGCAGTCAAATGTACCAGAATGAGAGCATTTGAGCTTGTCACGCCTCAGGAGGATGTTAAGACCTATGCTTTTTAATATACTGATGCACAAGCTTATTGCTGACATTCCAGTTCAACCAAAGGAGGCCGTAATATGTTATGCTGATGACATCTGCATTGCGACACAGACCAAGCCCAGGCTCTAAGTCTTGCTAGATGTATTTACTCAGAGGACTGTTGAATGTGGCCAAACTATTGCAGCACATTAAACCTCTCAGAATCCTTGTTGGTAAGGGCTATGAAATTAACATCACCTATGCTCGTACTTAATATCTTCACTTCATTCGTTCTGTAGTTGACTATCATGCTCTCCATCTTGTATCTATTCCCTTTAAACAACTCAACAGCCTTGAGGTTGTACAAAATGAAGCCATGCGCATCATTCTAGGATGCCTAAAATCTACCAGCATTGTAAACACGAGGAAAGAGCTGGCCCCTCTCTATCGGAAAGGATAGCTTTAATTAATACCATATTTTGTGTCAAACGTTTGAAGAACAATGGTCCCCAAACTACAGCTCAAACTGAGTTGATGTTCTATATAAGTAATCCTGACAATCTCGCTAACCTTCCACAAAAGGCTCTCTTTGGGGCGTGGCTTCATAAAAGTGTTGCAGATCTCTTGAAACTGAATGTCCCAATCACCCCAGACGAAGCCTTTAATGTCATTCTTCCTTAAATGGTTATATCAGTTCCTATTAATTACACTCCTGTTGGTAGTAAGCAAATGTTAAACACCGATGCGGTGAGATGTATTACACTAGAAACTATTAACAGTCAGTCACATAGAAAGTATTAAATCAAGTGAATGTTATGCTTATACTGATGTTTCTGTGCAGACAAACACAGGTAGAACAGGCTGTGCTTGTGTAATATTTAAAGAAAAGCAGATGATAGCGTGAAACAAGCAAAGGCTGAACAACTGGGCCAGCACAACACAAACTGAACTAACTGGAACCTACGTAGCTACAGACTACCTTAAAGAAAATGGCGGTGGGGTGATATTCTGTGACTCTCAAAGTGCTTTGAAATCAATTTACAGTCCGTCAGGCTCTATGTCTAAAGTTGTCTGCGATATTAAATGAAAGATGATAACTGCTAAGGAGAACAACTTTCGTATTGAATTTGTATGGATTCCGTCCCATGTTGGAATTAGGTATCATGACTGTCCTGATAGACTGGCCAATGAGGCATGTAAGAAAGAAAATGTTGACCGTGACCTTGGCCTGTCCAATGATGTACTTAAAAACATTCAAGTCAAAATCATGAACTCTGATCTACAAGAACTGAGAAATGCAGAGAGACCTGGCAGTTGTAGCATTAGTAAATATGACAAATTTTGTGACAAGAGGTACCGGTATGGCCAGCATAAGGACAGAACCAGACAATGTGATGTAGTCGTGGCCATATCCACCTCACTCTTCTCCTCTCCCTCCTTCCGCCCGCTTCTGATATATATAAGAGTGAAGGTGTAATAAGAATCAGAACAGTGGAAATGTAGATAATACAATAAGCAAGTCTGGATAGAAGTGAATAAGAATGAAAAATAAAAAATAAATAAGTGAATGGTAGGATGAAAGAATGGCTGTGTTAAGCAAAGAAGAGAAGAGAAAATTATTAAACTGAGAACACAGACAAAGATGAAAGAAATATTGAAAATAAACAGATAAAAAAACAGATTGAAAAAAACCCCTCCTATGGAAGAAAAAAAATCGGTGCTAAAAGAGAGAGAATGAATAAAGATGGCAGTGAAGAATGAAGAAGATAACTAATATGAAAAATAGAAAGAAATATGAAAGAGAGGAATAAATAAATGTATACTATGATAGAGAGACAAGTAAAATGAACATAATATGAACAAGAGCGAGAATGACAAGAGCGAATTCAGAAGTTATTGAGGAATAGTTTATATACAAGAGACAAGTGAACAGCAGAATGACTGACCACTGAACAAATTGTAGAACAGAATGTGTGTGTGTGTGTGTGTGTGTGTGTGTGTGTGTGTGTGTGTGTTGGGGAAGAGGAGAAAGGGTCAGGAAATGAAAGAGGTAGCCTTTGATCAAGTAACTTTATGAGTACCAGTGTAAAATATTTCGACCAACTGAAATATATACAACACAATATATTTCACTTGATCCACATGTTTTTTTTTCATTTTTGACATTTATGAATTTGTAAAAAAAAATATGACTTGATTTGATGTAAAGCGACATAGAAAGAACTGAAACTAAATGAAATTATTGATATTTTGGTGAATAATATCCGAAGGTTTTATCAGGAGAGGAAAGGATGAAAGTGCATTGGTGATATTGAGACACGAGAGAGAGAGAGAGAGAGAGAGAGAGAGAGAGAGAGAGAGAGAGAGAGAGAGAGAGAGAGAGACCCAAGATGTAGCGGTGGACGAGCATAGTCAACACCAGGGAGGAGGATTGATTTTGATTGATTTTGTTCGCTTGCAGCGGCTACTTTATTGTGCACCCCACACTCATCCTGTGAGCGGTAGCGCAAAAGGATTACAGAGTAGGGTTTACAAAGGGTCATAATAATTAACCCCCGTTGCCAGGATATTATGGCACTGAAAGTTACACAGTATTTCATTTACATTATTTGTTTAGTTCTATACATAAAGGGTAACTTATTCACAAATGGTGAGTACAGGCGTGTGAGGCAGTATGTCTGGCCTCACACTTTGTTATTCACATTTACGGAGGTATCTGCACATTGCGTATTTGGTTCTGTACATGAGAATTGATATAGTTACTAAGTGCAAAAAGTGGATACAATCTTAATATGTCGGCTATCTTGCCATTAGAGATGAAGTGTTGTGCCATTTCACACACAGTGTGCTTGGACATGTCCCTAAAGGTTCTATCTTCACACAGTCGAGGACGTAGTAATAAAGTGTGTGGCCATATGTATGGCCACACACTTTACATTTAGTTTTGTTTACATCTGCTTGAGGAACATACTGCCAAAGGTACTTATATCCTAACCTTAATCTAGCGGTTACAACATCTTGTAATCTAGTGATCTTGTTACTTGCTCCATATACATGTTTCACTTGATACATCTCATCATGGTAACCTTGGATCGACTAGTGCCTGTTTGCACTTGTCTACTTGCGTCAAACTCATCAATAAGTTCTTTCCTAATTACAGTTTTAAGGGTTCTTTTGACAGACCCAAATTGTATTCAACGGTGTCTTTGTTAGACGCGAGTTTGGAGGGCATCAACTCTGTCATGTTTTATGAGGCCTATGTGAGAGGATCCACAACAGTTTGACCCTGACACCCCTCGGTCAACAAGGCACTCATATTTGTGTCTGGCTTCAGAGACAAGAGCGTGACAACCTGAGTCGAGGGTACCAAGGGCAAGTAGTGAGGATAGAGAGTCAGTGATGATGAGACTGTCAGTAACAGTGGTTTCAGTGAATTTAATAGCTGTGAGTATGGCAACTAATTCAGTTTGTAGAGTGATGCCCAGTTGTTAATTCTAACTCCTTTCTCATTATATTACCGTCAGGTTGAGTCGCAACAATAGCACTTCCAGCCCTCCCACAGGCGGTGTTAAGAGATCCATCAGTGTAGATGGTCTGTGTGATATTATCATCAGTCTGTAGAGTGTGTATGTGTTCAAGAGCTCTCAATTTGGCAGTGTGTTGGAGGAGGTGGTGGTGGTGGGTGGTGGGTGGTGACAAGCGAGACAGAGAGACCAGATGGAGCACCACACCACCACCACACTACCACACAACACTACCACAACACCACACCACCACCACACTACCACACCACACCACACTACCACACCACACTACCACACCACACCATACCACCATCTCACCACCCCCACCACAACTACACATCTAGATAATAGGTCATTTAGAGAGATATATGGTAACTAGTAAGGGGAGAGTGTACAGTAAGTTTAATATAAAAATACATGTACATATAATTATACAGCTTCAGCAATGGACTTGTTACGTGGAAAGCCTAGTTTTACAACGAAGAGGCTCTGATGATGGAAAAGGATTATTTCCGAAACGTTAGCAATTAAAAGAAGCCCTACTTCAAGATGTTTGTGTTTACCCTGGTTCTCCTCTTCGTTGTTACATATATACAGTATATAGTACATAGGTACTCAACCTAACCTAACCTAACTTTTCCCAAATGCAATACATGTAAATTGTCTTACTGTCGATAGTGTAATGATTAATTATCAGACCATAGCTTACTGACCAGAAAAAGCAGCACATATAGCAGTAAGTAGATGAGCAGGTGTACACCCACCTGCTCAGTGACCTCCACCACCAAGCACTGGCAAGGTTTGGCAGCCAACTAATGCACCACCCTCGTCATCACCACCTCCTGCCACCGGCAGTCCCCCACCCACCTCGTGCAGTCCGCCACTACAACAAAATTCAGCCCATAAGAGCCCGCACCGATAGAAATAAGAATAGCACCAGCCCATCTACTGTTAAAATAATAAACAACTCCTGATTTGTGTACTGTACAGCCCTGTAAATGTATTCAACACATATTATATCATTACGTCTAAATCAAATGTAACTTTGTATATATTCAGCCACCGGCTGCAACTCTATTAATAAACCGTTTTATTATTATTATTATTATTATTACAGTGAGACCTGACCCAGGAGAGCTGCCGGCCACAAGGTACCTGAGTTAACCCGGCGTTATTACCGTGTTAAACTCACCTGACCAAGACACACCAGGGTGGTAATAGCATTACCGACCGGCGACATGACCACACACCTGGGCAAACACAGCTGTCCAGACCTGACCCAAGAGAGGTCACGGTCTCATTGACCCAGAGTTTTCACCACCGCGTCATTAGCTAACCCGGCGACATGACCACATTACTCAAGAAGCAACCCTCCAGCCAGTACACCTGTCACCCAACCAGACACACCCAGGTGACGACATTTTCCGGCTCGTGACCGCCAATATATAGGCCCTGCAGTTCCGTCTTTGGACATTAGCATTCGGATTCTTATTGTAACAGGGAAGAGGATGACAGCTCCTTTCCAGAGGGAGACTTCCCTCCCCAGCATCGAGCCCCAACCAGCAGTCTTCCACAGGAGGTATAGTCCAGCACTCTCTTCAGCAGCAGCTACTGCACCTCAGGTCACACGTGAGTCATTGTCAGAGCGATCCAGGGGTGAGTTACTTACGGTGGGAAGTGTATCCATTTCATGTTTGTATCCGAGAGTCAGTGTCTAGTAACGTAAATATGATGTTCTAGTAATGTGTCTGTGTCATTCAGTTAACTAATAAATATTTGTACTTAGAAATAGTGTTTAGAAAATTTCCCCTAAGAATATATATTACAAGTTAAATAACTAATCGGCCACGCTACCAAACCTTCCTCACTTACATCCTACTAACTAAGAATTCTTACTTTACTGTTATTTCTACTTGAGATTTCTCTCATTACAACAGTGTTACGAGAAATAAAGAATATAAAGTTATAGAAATGTTAGTAGAATTATCCTGTCAGGGGGATTATCCTGTCAGGGGGATTATCTAGTTAGGGGAATTATCCAGTCAGGGGAATTATCCAGTTAGGAGAATTATCCAGTAAGGAGAATTATCCAGTCAGGAGAATTATCCAGTCAGGGGAATTATCCAGTAAGGAGAATTATCCAGTCAGGAGAATTATCCAGTCGGAGTTATCAGTTAAATTATCCAGTTGGGGACTTATCCAGTCAGGGAATTATCCAGTCAGAGGGAATTATCCAGTCAGGGGAATTATCCAGTCAGGGGAATTATCCTAGGTGTGGTAGGAGAGTGGTAGCTAATCCTTAACTACTGAAAGGCCTCATCGTTTTCTTTAACACCGAAAAAAAATCATTTTCCTTGAACCTAAAAATCTATCGAGGTAAGACTTGAAGCAATTTCAGAACGATTTACACGAAAATTGTATCAAATGCACACACACACACACACACACACGCACACACATATACAGTCAGCGTGAATGCCGTGGCCTGGGGGAGAGGTTTACACACCTTTTGCCCCCAGTAATTAAAGAGTGACCGAGAGGAAATTGGTAGGTGGAGGCGGCAGTGCTGGAGGGTGGAGATAAAACTATTTGAGACAGCCAATGATTGAGATAGTTTTTTATGATTATCTCTCTCTCTCTCTCTCTCTCTCTCTCTCTCTCTCTCTCTCTCTCTCTCTCTCTTATTCTCTTTTGGGGAGAGTAGGGAGAACTCTTCTGGAAAATTGGTTGGCTCAAACAGTAAGATGATAGGAGTCTGTAAAACATCTTGATTTTTGTTGAGGTATTTTACGGCACTTCTGGAATTGAGAGAACGAGGGCGGAGGAGAATGAGAGTTAATGTGAGATAACGCGAAAGAATCAGAGAGAGAACGAGAAAGAAAGGAGATGAAATGGAACAGAACGAGAAAGAGAGAAAGAACGAGAGAGAACGAGAGAATGACAGAGAAGGGAGGAGAACGAGAGAGAACGTAAACTGCCAAGACCGAAACAAAACGAGAGCCAGAGCGAGAGAGAGAGAGAGAGAGAGAGAGAGAGAGAGAGAGATAAACACCTAAGTCGTAGTAATGTCAAAAGTTAATAGTGTATTTGAGTTAATATTAATGTTTATTATTTTACTTCGACAAAAACATGACAACATCCTTTACAAATATATTGTACTGTATGTTGGAAGGTGTATGTTGTATGATTTTGGAAGGTGTTGTATATTGTGTGATGTATGTTGTTGTATATTGCAAGCATACATGACCAACCTAACCTAACCTAACCTAAGAGTCTCTGTAACAAGGAAAACACATTTACTTTACCACACACCTACTTTACCTCACTCCTACTTTACCTCACACCTAATTTACCTCACACCTAATTTACCTCACACCTACTTTACCTCACACCTACTTTACCACACACCTACTTTACCTTACTCCTAATTTACCTACTTTACTTCACACCTACTTACTCACTCCTACTTTACCTCACTCCTACTTTACCTCACACCTACTTTATCTCACACCTACTTTACCTCACACCTACTTTACCTCACACCTACTTTACCTCACACCTACTTTACCTCACACCTACTTTACCTCACACCTACTTTACCTCACTCCTACTTTACCTACTTTATCTCAAGGCTTCACTAGATCAATGCACAGGGGAATTTACTCTAATTTCACCATTATTTACTTTTTTCCTGAAGCTAATTAAACTTTTTTTTTATTTGAACTTTTTTTAAACAGTAATTATGGTGCCCGAAAATACCCCCTCCACCCCCCAAAGTGATTGATTTTAGTATAATGACTACAATGATTTAATCGAGTATGATGACTTAACCCCTTGAGTACGATGACTTAACCCCTGAGTACGATGACTTAACCCTTGAATACGATCACTTAACCCTTGAATACGATGACTTAACCCCTGAGTACGATGACTTAACCCTTGAGTACGATGACTTAACCCTTGAATACGATCACTTAACCCTGAGTACGATGACTTAACCCTTGAGTACGATGATTCAACTTTGAGTACGCTCACTTAACCCTTGAGTACGATGACTTAACCCCTTGAATACGATCACTTAACCCCTTGAGTACGATGACTTAACCTTGAGTACGCCTACTTAACCCTTGAGTACGATGACTTAACCCCTGAATACGATCACTTAACCCCTTGAGTACGATGACTTAACCCCTTGAGTACGATGACTTAACCCTTGAGTACGATGACTTAACCCTTGAATACGATGACTTAACCCTTGAGTACGGGTGACTTAACCCTTGAGTACGATGACTTAACCCCTTGAGTACGATGACTTAACCCTTGAATACGATCAGTTAACCCCTTGAGTACGATGACTTAACCCCTTGAATACGATGAATCCCCTTGAGTACGATCACTTAACCCTTGAGTACGATGACTTAACCCTTGAATACGATCAGTTAACCCCTTGAGTACGATGACTTAACCCCTGAATACGATGACTAACCCCTTGAATACGATGACTTAACCCTTGAGTACGATGACTTAAACCCTTGAGTACGATGACTTAACCCCTTGAATACGATCACTTAACCCCTTGAGTACGATGACTTAACCCTTGAGTACGATGACTTAACCCTTGAGTACGCTCACTTAACCCCTTGAGTACGATGACTTAACCCTGAGTACGATGACTTAACCCTTGAGTACGATGACTTAACCTTTGAATACGATGACTAACCCCTTGAGTACGATGACTTAACCCCTTGAGTACGATGACTTAACCCCTTGAATACGATCACTTAACCCTTGAATACGATCACTTAACCCCTTGAATACGATGACTTAACCCCTGAATACGATCACTTAACCCCTTGAGTACGATGACTTAACCCCTTGAGTACGCCTACTTAACCCCTGAGTACGATGACTTAACCCCTTGAATACGATCACTTAACCCCTTGAGTACGATGACTTAACCCTTGAGTACGATGACTAACCCCTTGAGATGACTTAACCCTGAATACGATGACTTAACCCTTGAGTACGGTGACTTAACCCTTGAGTACGATGACTTAACCCCTTGAGTACGATGACTTAACCCTTGAATACGATCAGTTAACCCTGAGTAATGACTTAACCCTTGAATACGATGAATTAACCCTGAGTACGATCACTTAACCCCTTGAGTACGATGACTTAACCCTTGAATACGATCAGTTAACCCTTGAGTACGATGACTTAACCCCTTGAATACGATGACTTAACCCCTTGAATACGATGACTTAACCCCTTGAGTACGATGACTTAACCCCTTGAGTACGATGACTTAACCCCTTGAGTACGATGACTTAACCCCTTGAATACGATGAATTAACCCCTTGAGTACGATGACTTAACAACAGACAATGAGAGGTCAACGAACAGTAACCCCCAAAAACGGAAAACCACAGAAAATGGAACACAACGTAAACTAAACTATTTGGAATACACTCAACATGCTCCACGTGTCGTCACTGTAAAACAAATGTGAGGCTTAAAGTTTTATGATGGTGTTAGTGGTGTGCTATGATGGTGTTAGTGGTGTGCTATGATGGTGTTAGAGGTATGTTATGATGGTGTTAGTGGTGTTGTGTTGTGGAAGTGTGTGGCAGCAGGGTGTTGTGGCGGCAGGGTGTTGTGGCGGCAGGGTGTTGTGGTGGTAGTGTGGTGTTGTGGTGGTAGTGTGGTGTTGTGGTAGTGTGGTGTTGTGGTAGTATAGTGCAATGTTGTGGTTTTAGTGTGTGGTGTTAGGGTGTTGTAGTGGTAATGTATTGTGATGGTAGTGTGTGGTGTTGTGGTGATAGTGTGGTGTTGTGGTGATAGTGTATTGTGGTAGTAGTAGTGTAGTATTGTGTTAATACTATGGCGCTATAATAATAGTGTGGAACCATATGAGAGAGAGAGAGAGAGATGTCAACATTACAAGCATACACTATCATAAACCACTATTGTTAAAGGGAATATAAAGAGAGGTATGAAGGAGAAGGAGGAAGAGGCGAACAAGAGGAGAGAAATTAGATAAAAAATGATGAGAGAGATGAAAAGGGATGGCCGTAAACGATAAGAGAAATGAAAGAGGTAAAATGTCCTCCCAGGGTGAATGTTATCACGTGAAAAATGTTCCAAGAAAATTATATCCATTTTCTACTCCCTGATAACAACACAACAGAGGGTATAACACTTCCTGGGGCAGTTTGACAGCAGTACTGAGGAAGAAACAGCAATATTGAGCAGGAAACAGCAGTATTGAGCAGCAAACAATAATATTTAGCAGCAAACAGCAGTAATAAGGAACCCCCAGTACATTGTTTGTTTAGTTCTGTACACAGGAGTTCATTTAGCTACTAGAAGCGAAGTGTAGATTCAGCTTTAGTATATCAGCTATCTTGCCATCAGAGATAGTGTTATGCCATTCCACACACAATATGCTTGGTGGTGGTAGGTGGGTGGTGGGTGGTAGGTGGTAGCAGGTAGGGAGGTGGTGGTGGTGAGTTAGTGGGCAACTGACTGACACACACCCACTGATACACTTACCTTTGAGGCCGCCTCCGTCCACCGCCACCACCTGGATGTGGTACTCGGGCGTGGTCTCGCGGTCGAGGCAGCAGATGCACGGACGAGGCCGGTCTCGGGGTTGACAGTAAAGATGGCCTGGCCGGAGCGCTCGTCGATCACATTCTTCTCGATGGAGTATGTGAGGTGGGCGTTGGTGCCCTCCTGCTGGTCGTCTGCGTCCCACGCCGTCACCACGCCCACCGACAGGTCTGGAGGGTGGTAGAGAGGATGGTTAATACACACACACAGTGATCAGCTAAATATAAGTAGAGCATAAGCTGGACGTCTGATCACTTCAACTCCTCAAAACAAAGCTACAGTCACAGTAATACAATTCCTAACCAATCAACACAAATATAACATAAACTATAATGGCTGTACTTAATATAATAACTAGAGCAGTACTGATAGTATACAAAAACCCCAATCAACGAGGATCTGTCTACTGTACCTTACCTGAAACCCCGGCCGTGTCTGCCTTTGTGCCCGACCGAGGGATCCCAACCTTACAACTACAGTATTTAATGTGGGCTTTAATCTGGCTAGTCCTCTATATTAACATTGTATTACATAGATCATCTTATATCAACAATATGAGATACAATACCAACATTATACATCAACATCTGATACACTAACAACATAATTATCAACACAACATTCAAAAACATTCAGAAACGCTAACATTAAATAAACCCAACCAATAGCACACCCACACACATTACTACACAACTGCTCGTAACAATATACCGCCTATTCATATGCTGTACATAATACTAACAGTGTATACAGCCTGCCTCAACACCACCACCCCCGCTAACCACCGGTAGTTCATCCTACCATTCACAGATCTCTCTCACCCGGGTAAGCAAACTGCAAACACGATACAATTATTTACAAACACAAACAGTAGTAACAAGCAAGAGGCGAGTTGTTTGTGTATACATTATTGCATAGACTTTCAGAATACTTCGCATTTCTTCAGTAATTTTCAGCTAACATTCATTAATTGTATGAATGAAGCAGCTTAGGTCTGTTGTGTTTCCCCACTGGTGAGGGAACACATCAGTCCTCACTAATGCGTATACTTCTTTACTGTTATTGGGTAATACTAATCATCCACACTATACACACACCAGTGAAGGGGGACTGTCTCTGCCACCCTACTCGTTATCTCCCAGCTGCTCTATGTATAAGAGAAGTGACCTACTTGACCATGATGATCGAATAATCTTTCTCCTGTGATGGCGTCGTGAGCCTTGATTAAGAAGATTAGTCGTGTCAGAGTGCTGGTGGGACTGTCTCTCACTGCCTCACTCCAGCAAGGGGACGTCTCACTGTAGCAGGGGACTCACTCTTAGGGGGCTGACTCTCACTGACTTTCTCACTCTAGTGGTGGTCAGTTATTCTTTAGATTCCTTGACTTCCTCCTGTCTCTCCAACTTCCACATTTATAAAGTGATGGAAAATTCACATTTTAACTATTTTCTACAGCATGACTGGAGTACCTCAAGGCTCACTTCTTACTCCTAACCTAAAGCTATTCCTGTACTTATAACACACATGGCAGTACAAGTCTCTCTATAGATTGACCTAACACTCTCTCGACCACAGATCATGACTCCTTAACACAGGATAACATATAATCTTGTAACATTCAGTGTCACCAAGTAATCACCAACACCGCTCTAATGTACAGTCCTCTTCACTAGTGCATTTACAGGGGCTCGTCATATAAACATTCCAAAAATCATTATTTTGAGATATTTGTTTAAATATTGTTTTTATTTGATTCCATAGTATGTTTACTACTGCGAGTTTCTTTCTGTCGAATGTAAACAAACACAGGGCTGCCACACTGCACAAAACCTGACGTGCCCCTGTAAATGCACTAGTGAAGGGGACTGAACCAATCATCATCATCAGTATGTAGTTATCTCACCTGGAATCACCTTTCATTTTCAACATTAACAAAACCCAAGAAACAAGTCTTCATTTATAGTTTCGTCAGTATTTTGTCTTCATACGATTTACTTACTCTAAGATAACAACAATAATCGTCCCCTTACCTATAGGCTGGCGTTCTACACATCTATTCATCACTATCAAACAAATGACAATCTAAACCTTATTCACACCACCAACAAGACACCCACACCTCCACCTTCCATCAGCCTTCGTAGGGTAAGGACGTGTGTAGTCGGCGCTGCCCGCTAACGCGGCTGTGGTCTCTTGACCATGGAGACAGCTGCCAGCCCGGTCTGTCGGGCCTCCCTGCCCCATCTCCTCCTTCCCATCTGGATTTATCAACATCCTCACACCAACAGTACAGTGCAAAGATTGACGATCAACCCACAAGTGATATACAAAAATGGCAATTTTAAATTGAAGGAAAAACACAAAAACACAGCAATATTGAGTGTGGCTGGATCTGACCTAACCTGACCTGACTCACGGCTACCTGACCTAACCTGAAGGATGGAGCACACCTGCATTGCCCCAAGCTACTGTCCTGCCACGTGGCCACACACACCTGCCCAACTGCATCCAGCCCTTGTAAAAATTATCAACACCTAATTATTATATATCATATTTGTATCACTTATGTTACCTGTATATTATTTGTCAATCAAGAGACCCATTCCCCAATTTTGTAATTGTATATTTTCAGCCTTCCGGCTGCCATGCTCTTTCAATAAACCGTTAATTATTAATAATATTATTATTATTATTACCATGCTCTCCATATCACACTATACATCTCTTTAATTTGGAAAATTTTTTACAGCTGTTTTCATAGTCAGTGGAGGTAATAACCACCAATCCATTGCTTCCCGTCTAACACGTAACACATATCACTCCCTGCCATGCTATTCTTAACTCAACATCCCTATAGTTAGACTTCCTTACCATTCACCTCCTTCATTCCTCTTCTTACATGATCATGGAGGAGTTTCATGTCCTCTCTCCATCTTCGTCAATATACAACATACTCCTTTATACAGGACATACACCCACCTGTTATTACACATACTGAAGGATATACAACATACATAGTCATCTCTCATTATGGTGTAAAGGGCAGAAGAGCTTCAATATGGGTTAACTGGATCAATAAACTTCTCCCTCAGAGGATAAGGTGTCAAATTTACCCTCTCCTGGGCTATTATAGTCAAAACAGCAAAAAATGATAAGAGAGAGAGAGTCACTACACCAGTACCCAGATCTAACACCCAACATCAACTACACAACACTCTATTCTTCACAGTGTGCCGACATCCTCCGCTTACCTGTGACTGCTATACTTCTAATATCTAAGGTATATTAAGGTACAGTCGGCCTCAGGAATAAGTACAGCATAC